>NC_134359.1:164920662-165233162 GCF_048569485.1 Anomaloglossus baeobatrachus
CTCGACCTTCATTTTAATAACACAAGACTTGAAATAACACTAATGTGGAGCAAGAGAGTTTGACTAAGCTCAAATCGGTGACTTTGGATGTGCTGAAGTATAGAAGTGCTAATACAAAGTCCCTGAAAATCACAATTTGTTCAATGTTACATTACCCTAAAAGGTGCACAAGAAACATATCCTACTGATTTCCAATGGAAGTAAATACTAATGTGGTCACAAAACATCATAAAAATTACATATAACATTTTTTTAAAATAAATAAATAATTGGGTTAAAAAGGAAAAATTAGCAACATGACCCAGAGGTATTACAGCAGCACCAAGGATGCATGTATAACTGTGAATCCTGTGCGTTATCCCAAGGTGCTGGTTACCAGAGTCCCAGCTTCAGTCTGTCCTATGTCTGGAATTGATTTTTTAGGACTAACCTGAAGCACGATTGGATCAATGCATGTAAACTTTGTCTCTTCTCGGTACAAGTATTCTATGGAGCATTTTAACAGCAGAATTTTAGGGCCTTTAATGCAGGGATTCATCTGGAACAAAGAACACAAGAGTGAGGAGCACAGGTAAGACTACGTCTAAACAGACGGTAGGACAGAAAGGACATTACCTTTTTGTGGGCAATATTTTTGGTGCAGACAAAGCCATTAACCACCATGGAGTCGACTTTTTTTCCACCAGGGATCTATTCATGAAAACATAAAATAAATATCTGCAGAACAAAAAAAATAAGGGAAATCTACAGAACCAAAGCCATTTTCTCATGTAGGGGTACTCTGAAATATAGAATCGCCATACTGGAAATTAGTTTCCAGTTTAATGATATTAAAAGAAAAAAAAGGGGAAAGACAATATTACTGGTGACACATTTCTGGAGAAATAGATAAGTTCCTAATAATATCCAGATAGTGAAAAGGCGACTAAAAGCTACAAGGACGTGAAGGAGATGCCACTATTGACCAAGAACATCTCCTAGAAGCTGTCACAGTGTATTGTGCGGCAATGTATCACTCTCCCTGCGATTATCTTCTCTTGATTCAGTAAAATATAGCAATTGCCATGGTACGGAGCTTTTTAGGCTTTTCTAACTTCGGGGGTGGGTGTGGGGGTGGTGGAGGGTCACAGCAATCCCTTGTCTTCATGATACCATTTTTTTCTTGAGAAAAATTCTGGTTGGTATGTGTGTTCTAGGTCAGTAGTGTCAGCGCATTGCTGTTATTACATGTGCCGGCATGCTCTGCCTTCTCTGCTCGGTGCACACAGTCATTCCCACTAATATGAGGCATCATCCAATAAGGGACATCACTTCGGGCAGGACTGGGAAGGCTCCCTGTGACCAGTACACTTCTTGTAATCACAGCCAGCTTACACATTGCTGCCAAATTAATACGGCCACAGGTGGGAATTTGGTAAGGGACCAACGTATAAGTAAATTGCAAAAAATGAAGTAGAGTGGCTGTGAGCAGATTAATGCAGATACAATTATTCCTGTAAAGGCCCTTAAAAAGGACATAATTATACCTCTGTATTGATGGATAACATTATCAATAACTCTGCCCCTAGAAGCATTAGTTGGAATGTTTTTGGGGGACCCAACATACTACATACAGTCATATGATAAAGTTTGGGCACCCCTATTAATGTTAACCTTTTTTCTTTATAACACTTTGGGTTTTTGCAACAGCTATTTCAGTTTCATATATCTAATAACTGATGGACTCAGTAATATTTCTGGATTGAAATGAGGTTTATTGTACTAACAGAAAATGTGCAATCCGCATTTAAACAAAATTTGACCGGTGCAAAAGTATGGGCACCCTTATCAATTTCTTGATTTGAACACTCCTAACTACTTTTTACTGACTTACTAAAGCACTAAATTGGTTTTGTAACCTCATTGAGCTTTGAACTTCATAGGCAGGTGTATCCAATCATGAGAAAAGGTTTTTAAGGTGGCCACTTGCAAGTTGTTCACCTATTTGAATCTCCTATGAAGAGTGGCATCATGGGCTCCTCAAAACAACTCTCAAATGATCTGAAAACAGATTATTCAACATAGTTGTTCAGGAGAAGGATACAAAAAGTTGTCTCAGAGATTTAAACTGTCAGTTTCCACTGTGACGAACATCGTAAGGAAATGGAACAACACAGGTACAGTTCTTGCTAAGCCCAGAAGTGGCAGGCCAAGAAAAATATCAGAAAGGCAGAGAAGAATGGTGAGAACAGTCAAGGACAATCCACAGACCACCTCCAAAGACCTGCAGCATCATCTTGCTGCAGATGGTGTCAATGTGCATCGGTCAACAATACAGCGCACTTTGCACAAGGAGAAGCTGTATGGGAGAGTGATGTGAAAGAAGCCGTTTCTGCAAGCACGTGTTAAAAACATTAAAATTAATACATCTAGTTATCAAACATTTTATAGTAGGACATATATGTTCACAGTTCTGTTTATGTTGGAGGGCATAGTTTATTAATAAAGTTCTTATAAGGAATAAATATTAAAATATCCATATTGAATATACATAAGTGCTGACGTGGAAGGATATATATATTCTTCTGGAAGCTTCTAGTGATTATGTCATGGAACTGTGTTCAGTTGAAACACCCTATATGGACTGAACAGTTGTCATATAACACACGATGGAGGGGGCTATTGTCGCTCCTGCACGTTGTCAGCTGTCCCAGAAGGCTCCGAGGCTGCAAGATGAACACATGCTGTCCAGCCTAGGGGATATCACCCCTTCTTTGCCATTCAGAATCCAAGGAGAGATGGATGAAGATTTTCTATTGATCAATATGGACTAAATGAACTCTTTTACGTAAGCTAACGAAGTATATTATTTTTCCTTTCTGTAACTGAACCCTGGCAACCATTTTTTTAAATAGATAAAATACATTTATTTTTTACATTTTTGAAGTCCTTTCTTTCATGCGCTTTTACGTATTTGAAGAAAAATATATTTAAGAGTATATTTTTTAACAGCACGCCACAAACAGAGTCGCCTGAGGTATGCAAAAGCACATTTGGACAAGCCAGTTACATTTTGGAAGAAGATCCTGTGGACTGATGAAACAAAGATTGAGTTGTTTGGTCATACAGAAAGGCGTTATGCATGGAGGCAAAAAAAACCACGGCATTCCAAGAAAAGCACTTGCTACCCACAGTAAAATTTGGTGGTGGTTCCATCATGCTTTGGGGCTGTGTGGCCAATGCCGGCACCGGGAATCTTGTTAAAGTTGAGGGTCGCATGGATTCAACTCAGTATTAGCAGATTCTTGACAATAATGTGCAAGAATCAGTGACGAAGTTGAAGTTACGCAGGGGACGGATATTTTAGCAAGACAATGATCCAAAACACCGCTCCAAATCTACTCAGGCATTCATGCAGAGGAACAGTTACAATGTTCTGGAATGGCCATCCCAGTCCCCAGACCTGAATATCATTGAATATCTGTGGGATGATTTGAAGCGTGCTGTCCATGCTCGGCGACCATCAAACTTAACTGAACTGAAATTGTTTTGTAAACAGGAATGGTCAAATATACCTTCATCCAGGATCCAGGAACTCATTAAAAGCTACAGGAAGCGACTAGAGGCTGTTATTTTTGCAAAAGGAGGATCTACAAAATATTAATGTCACTTTTATGTTGAGGTGTCCATACTTATGCACCGGTCAAATTTTGTTTAAATGCGGATTGCACATTTTCTGTTAGTACAATAAACCTCATTTCAATCCAGAAATATTACTGAGTCCATCAGTTATTAGATATATGAAACTGAAATAGCAGTTGCAAAAACCCAAATTGTTATAAAAAAAAGGGTTAACATTAATAGGGATGCCCAAACTTTTTCATATGACTGTATTTGTCTTCAGTCCTCTGAACATGTAGGAAAAGGTTAGTTTTTACTGTTGGAGGCATGAACTAACAGATCATCTAGAAGGAATCTGTCAACAGGTTTTTGCTACCCCACGTAGAGACAGGGACTCCAATTACAGCGATGTGTCACATACTGGAATGCTTGCTGCAGATTTGATAAAATCCCTGTTTCATCTGCTGCAGTTCTCTGAAAGCCAAGCTGTACACTGTGCATAGGCAGAAAACTAACAATCAATGGAGGAGGTGGGGTTGTGCAGAGCTCATGAATATGAAGAACCAAAATGGGAGCAGGTTTAGGCGCCCTTCAGTGATAATCTCCTGCAGAAATAAATACTGTGACTTAGTCAAAATCACAGTAAGCAGCCCAGCAAATGACATTGCAGGAATCACGATCTCTGTGTGTATTCCCCTACTCTGATTAGGTTGTGAAAACCCGGTAACAGATTCCCTTTAAACCAGTAACAGAAGTAAATCAAGTCTAATAACCAATGGACTATAAATCTGTGCAAGAAAATGAAAGCAAAAGTGGAATAAAACCATTGACTTTCTAGAATCTGTAGGTTTTTTTTATAAATGATCATCACTGTTGTGGTTACATTAGCATTCTGTCATCAGTAAGAGAGACATAATGTTCTACCATATGGGGTCACATACTTTTTTGATGTGGATATACTGGCGGATATCCATATCATCATCATTTTTTACATCAGGCCGGACGGTCTGCACCACCTGACACACTACTGGCACAATAACGTCTTGCCATGAGAGCGACAGCGACTCATTATACAGCAGCTGCTGTAAAAGAGACATCATGTGACTGTGGTTGGCTGATCTGAAAGAGAAACAACACTAAACATTACAGAATGCTCTGCTCCTCCTTTATACTCACACGGGCATAGGAATATTCCTTACAAAAGTCTTTCCATTGCCTGTTTCTCTCCATTTTCTTCTCGCAGCTGATCCAGGGTGTTATGGTGCCAGCCCAGTGGAGTAAATGGAAGGTCTTTAGATTTCTCCTCAACTCGTCTGTTAAATAGTGACTCTAGAAGAAATCATTTACTCAGACCCTTTTCATTGTAAAAAGACTAAGTCTTGAATGCTAAATAAACTTCATTGCTTTCACCAATTATATTCTTACGGCTTTAAGACAACCTATCACCAGATGAAAAACGTGTCCTGTTTTTGCTCTTATTTTATTCCCGCTGAACCCCTTAAGTATTCTTTTATTTTTGTAAAAATCTGCCATATACTTCCAGAGATATGGGCCTTTTTATTTAGCGTTCATTCTTACGGTCTTTTCCAGGGGGTGTGACTCGCAGGATTCTCTGGGGCATGTCTTATGACTGCTCTGAAATTACCGCCCACTTGGTAAAGATCTTTATAATTACCACTAAATAAAATGCCCCATATTTATGGATCTGCACAGAGAATTTCAAAGAAGAAAAAAGAAGAATACTTAGAGCAGCAGTGAGGAAGACATAAGAGCAAGAAATGGACACTTACACTTGGGACAGGTCCTATAACCATTTATTTTTGAGATCCAATGGTAGAAACAAGATGAGGGAGGAGGTGATATTGGACATTTGTTTAGATGCAAATACTACTTTTTAAAGAAAATCTTTGGGGGGAAAATTACTCAATTGGGCTAGGACTAAAGCTATAGTCAACCTAATAAAATACTAAACTAAATAAAAGGCTGACAAACCATGCAGTAAGGGACGCTCTGGATCCTGCATTAGTATAAATTATTCATAGATATTAATTGTAGATAAGAGCCATAATTGTTTACCTAGTTAGCCAACATACAATCCATAGTGTTTCTAAGCCGTAGAGTTCCTTATACATATTCTGGAGTATCACATTTAGCTTTTAGTGAAGGAGTGGTTACAAAAGTGTGTGATATGGCGGGAGGGTTGGCTTTCCTGCTGGATTCACAGTTTAGAACGTATTTTTTCCTTGTTCTCTAAACTCGTTTTGCTTTCTCTTTTTCTTTACTCTTGTACTGCTCACACACAGTGTTCCCCTAGACTACTCTCTCCCTCTGCCGGACCCCTGATTATAGTACAGCATTTTCATTACTGGCCAGGATGATTTTGTTTTCCTTCTTCAGATTTATGCCCGGAATCATAAGATCTTCTGTGGTCACTACACAGTGTACGCAGATTCCTTTAGTTACCCTGCTCCACCTGCTAAGTTAACAAATAAAAAAGGTCCGTGGAGCCTCTGTTAGAAGTCTCAACACAGAAACCAGCCAGATATCCCTCCGGGAAGGGCCCAGCCAAGGGGTGACTATTTTTAGGAGACCACCATAACCACCATATTAAGTGGCCTTTTTAGTCAATATCCAACTTTTTGACAAGTTTAAAGAAATGACAAGGGAAATACCAAGACCAGGTATCCATCCACAGACAGCCGTTTGGGGGTATTGCCCCTCATCAGTGTGGAGTAGGATTCTGGCCGGGTGGGAGCAATGCCTAGTAGACCAACAAAACAAAACAATCACTGATCTCGGGGAGACCAGCCAGAGAAAACACTGCCGGCAACCGAGCGTTGTTTTGTTTTGTTGGTCTACTAGGCATTGCTCCCACCCGACCAGAATCCTACTCTACACTGATGAGGGGCAATACCCCGAAACGGCTGTCTGTGGATGGATACCTGGCCTTGGTATTTCCCTTGTCATATCTTTAAACTTGTCAAAAAGTTGGATATTGACTAAAAGGGCCACTTAATATGGTGGTTATGGAGGTCTCCTAAAAAGAGTCACCCCTTGGCTGGGCCCTTCCCGCAGGGATATCTGGATGGTTTCTGTGTTGAGACTGCTAACAGAGGCTCCACGGACCTTTTTGATTTGCATATTTCCCAGGGGGCAATGTACCTAGGATTTCACTGTCTTGAGCGCCCTCGCTGGCTGCCGGCAGTGTTTTCTCTGGCTGGTCTCCCCGAGATCAGTGATTGTTAAGTTAACAAATAAAGGCACACACTTTAAAAACAAAAACACTTTACCTTTTATAAAGGCATCACTTATTGAGATCATCTGCTGTCCACCATCTTCAGGCTGAAGAAAGTCTAAAGGGGTAAAATAATGAGAGCAGAGAAAATAGACGACATTACTCAAGAGTTCCGACTATAGAAAGTACAGAGCGCACCCTGGACTGAGTCATAGAAAACCTCAAATTACTGCTTCTCTATAGTGCTCGGCTCGCTGAAGTGCCGCCTCACACGGTTCGGCCAACAAGGAGCTGGTATGTTCCCCCAGTGTCAGCTCCTGATAAACCAGTTTCCTCCCACAATAAGACTATGATCATTTTTGCGTTTTTGTTAGCTGCTTCATGTGTGTGCAGGATAACGATGGTGACATTATAAGTGTTATGTAAAAGCATGTCTCTTAGAAAATGGAATAAAATAGAATTGTTTAATAGAAATGAAAATATATATGTGTGTAATAATATACATTTAAAATAAAACAAAAAAAACGGATTTTTGTGTACTCACCGTAAAATCGTTTTCTCTTAGCCATCATTGGGGGACACAGGACCATGGGTGTTATGCTGCCTATCCATAGGAGGACACTAAGTAGATGCAAAAACATAGCTCCTCCTCTGCAGTATACACCCCCTGGCCGGGCCAGGCAAGCTCAGTTTTAGTACACAAGCAGTAGGAGAAAAAAATCAGTAAAAAATTCTCAACAGAGGAACATGAGAAAAGAAGAGTCATAACCAAATAAGGTACTGAGAGAACAAAGGTCCAACAGGGCAACAGGGTGGGTGCTGTGTCCCCCAATGATGGCTAAGAGAAAACGATTTTACGGTGAGTACACAAAAATGCGTTTTTCTCTGACGCCTCATTGGGGGACACAGGACCATGGGACGTCCTAAAGCAGTCCATGGGTGGCTAAACAATAAACAACGCAATCCAAGGACTAGGAACCAGTCCCAGATAGTGGAGTACCTATCTCAGTAGGCGCTCCTGGCTATCGTTTGCAGAATTTGCCTACCTAGGTTCGCCTCAGCCGAAGCCTGGGTATGGATTCAGTAATGCTTTGAAACAGTATGTAGGCAAGACCAGGTCGCAGACTTATACCTCTGTTCCACTGAAGGCTGATGCCTAATGGCCCAAGAGGCGCCAACTCCTCGCGTGGAATGAGTCCGCAGCCCACTAGGAATGGGCTTAAGTTGCAAGCGGTAGACTTCCTGGATCGCAGAGCGAATCCAGCGAGCCAGCGTTGCCTATGAAGCTGCCTGTCCTTTCTTAGGCCTTTCAGGAATGACGAACAAGGAGTCTATGTTCCTAAAGGGGATGTCGGGGTACGTAATATCGGATAGCCCTCACAAGATGAAACCTTTCCACCCTATGGACTGGGTGTGGACAAAAAGGAAGTCAGAACAATGTCCTCGTTTATATGAAACGGGGAAATAACCATCGGAAAAAAATCCGGAAACGGGCGTAGAACCACCTTGTCCTGATGAAAGATCAGAAAGGGTTCGCGGCAAGAGTGATGCCAGTTCCGAAACTTGTCTGATGGACGTAATCGCCACTAAGAATGTTACCTTCCAGGAGAGAAGAGAAGATTCCTTAAGAGGTTCAAAAGGGGACCTCTGGATACCGTCCAAAACGAGATTGAGGTCCCATGGGTCCAGCGACCGTTTATACAGGGAAACTAGATGGGAAATACCCTTGAGGAAAGTCTTGACTTGCGGATTGCAAGCTAGGCGGTATTGATAGAATATTGAGAGAGATGAAACCTGCCCCTTAAGGGAGCTGAGGGCCAACCCCTTTTGCAACCTGACTGCAAAAAAAAAAATAAAAATCAAGAATTCTGGGGATCGCCAGAGGCATATGTTGGACATTAGATTCCCTGCACTGGGAAAGAAAAGTTTTCCACGTATGGTAGTAAATATGGGATGAAGACCGGCTTTCGGGCACTGTACATGGTGGAGATGACCGCAGGAGAGAATCTCCCTCTTTTTAAAGTCCAGGTCTCAATGGCCAGGCCGTCAGCTTCAGGGCTCTGGAGTTCTGATGGGAAATGGGCCCTTGGGTCAGAAAGTCTGGGATGCTTACGAGGCGCCAAGAGCAATTGTACTAATTCAGCATACCAGGCGCACCTGGGCTAGTCCGGTGCCATTAGTATCACCGGGACTCCTTCTGCCTTGATCTTCCTGATTACTCGCGGCAGCAGGGGCAGAGGCGAAAAACATGTAAGTTGGACGGAAACGACTTCAGGAGACTAGAGCATCCGCGCCAATGGACTGTGGGTCACGTGACCTGGCTAAGAACGTGGGTACCTTTGCGTTCAACCTTGAGGCCATTAGATTATTATTTATTATTTATTTATAGAGCACCATTAATTCCACGTCTGGTGTACTCCAGTGAGTGCAGATGTGTGGGAACACGTCTGGGTGGAGAAACCACTCTCCGGTGGACAAGGCATTGGCGACTTAGAAGGTCCGCCACCCAGTTCTCTACTCCCGGTATGTGTAACGTTGAAAACACAGACCCCCGTCGATTCGGTCCAGGTGAGGATCCTGAGGACCTCGAGATAAGCTGTCTTGCTGCTGGTACCTCCCTGCTGATTGACATGGACAATGCAACAGCTGTGGCCTAATTGGACCCGAATGAAACGACCTGCTAGCAGAAGGGGGGGATGACCTGAGCGCGAGAAGATCGCGCTGATTTTCAGGATGATTTCTGGGAAGGGAAGACTCCTGGGGTGTCCAACGTCCCGAAGCAGTGTGGAGCCAGTACGCTGCTCCCCAGACTAAGAGGCTGGCGTCCGTTGTCAGAAGTAGCCAGTCGACTTGGGGGAGCAAAACTCCTTCTCGATATGGAAGAGGACTGAAGCCACCAGTAAAGCGCATACCTGACTAAAAGGTGTCAGGTGAAAAGTTCGTCCAAGGAAAAGGGGCTCTTGTCCCAGGCAGCTAGAAGCGCAAGCTGCAGTGGGCGGTGGTGTGGCTAAGCGAGCAGCACTGCCTCTATAGTCGCCGCTATCCTACCTAGCACTCTCATATTGAATCGTATGAAGTGACAGGAGTACGTAGAGGGCAGTGTACCGCTTGTTGTAGAGCGGTCGCCTTGACTTGAGGGAGAAATATCAAGCCCCGAAGAGTGTCCAGGGACATGCCCAGGGAGGTGACAGATTTTGACGCGACCGGGGATGATTTGACTGGAGTCAGAAGCCGCCCTAAGTGGGATAAGGTGCCCACAGAGATCTGCACGCTGGTTGAGCCCTTGATGAGGAGGTCATCCAAGCAAGGCACAACAGCCACTCTCCTGGCGTGAAGGGCACTCATGGCGGCTGCCATGACCTTAGTTAAGACCCTTGGTGCTGTGGCAGAGCCGAGGGAAGGGCCACAAATGAAAAAAAGAAGTCCTGAACCACGAAGCAGAGGAACTTTGGTGAGCTAGAGCGATGGGTATGTGCAGGTACGCGTCCCTGAAGCTAGGGAGGCAAGGAATTCTCCTTCGACCATAAAGGTAATAATGGACCCTAGGAAGTCCATTCTGAATCTCCTTACGTGCACATGTTTGCTCAGGTGTTAAAGGTCCAGAATGGGACAAACTGACCCATCTTTTTTTTTTTTGGCGACCACGATAGGTTGGAATAGCCTTGAACCTCTCGCCGTCCGGAACAGGTACCATCACCCCTGCCGCTTGGAGGGAGTAGATTGCTGAGGAGAAGGCCTCTTGGTGTTTCGGAGCGTTTGGCGGGGGTTTGAGAGAAAAGACTGACCAGGGGATCGGGTTCAGAATTCAAAGTGGTAACCGGAAGACACAAGGTATCACACCCATTTGTGGTCTGAGGCGGCGGCCCAGATGGAGAGGGACGAGACTTCTCGGTCTTTGTCTAGACTGCTAGGACGAGGTGGACTCGGGGAGGGCTGAGAAGGTCGGGCCCTGCATGTCTAGTAAAAAACATCCTGGGCTAGAGTTGGGGGAGGGAGGTACTCTTTTCCTCCCGTGGCATCAGACAAAAAAAAGAGCCTGTCCAGACGATCGGCAAACCAATCGGTCTGGAAAGGAGTACTGTGAGAGGCTTCTTAGAGACCGAGTCCACTCTCCATTATCGGAACCAGAGGGCCTTACGGATGGCTATAGTATTTGAGGCGGCAATAACTGCGCAGGTAGCAGCGCCGAGGGAGGCCTGCATGAGGTACTCCGCCGCCGCAGCAATGTGAACAGTTACATCTGTGAGGGTCTGAGGGAAACTGGTAGTCCTGGTGCCTGTGCGACCCACACGGAAGGGGAGAGGGACCCGCGGCCTCGAGGCAGAGTGATCGAGCTGCTCCACTTGTCTGTCTGTCAGGTCCTTGAAGGAGGATCCATCAAGTAAAAGACAGGAGGGTCTTTCAGGCAGGTGGAAGCCGGGTGAGGGTCCACCGAGGCCGGATCGGCCCAGCCCTTAGAGACAGCTAAGCCAAAGGGGTACAGGGACTCCATGAGTTTACGGATACCTAAGTGGCGTCAAAAGAACGGAATTTTGTTTACTTACCGTAAATTCCTTTTCTTCTAGCTCTAATTGGGAGACCCAGACAATTGGGGTGTATAGGCTATGCCTCCGGAGGCAGCACAAAGTATTACACTCAAAAGTGTTAAGCCCCTCCCCTTCTGCCTATACACCCCCCGTGCTCCCACGGGCTCCTCAGTTTTGATGCAAAAGCAAGAAGGAGGAAATATAATTACAAACTGGTTTAAAGTAACTTCAATCCGAAGGAACATCGGAGAACTGAAACCATTCAACATGAACAACATGTGTACACAAAAAAACAGGGGCGGGTGCTGGGTCTCCCAATTAGAGCTAGAAGAAAAGGAATTTACGGTAAGTAAACAAAATTCCGTTCTTCTTTTTCGCTCTATTGGGAGACCCAGACAATTGGGACGTCCAAAAGCAGTCCCTGGGTGGGTAAAATAATACCTCGTAAGAGAGCCGTAAAACGGCCCTTTCCTACAGGTGGGCAACCGCCGCCTGAAGGACTCGTCTACCTAGGCTGGCATCCGCCGCAGCATAGGTATGCACCTGATAGTGTTTCGTGAAAGTGTGCAGGCTCGACCAGGTAGCCGCCTGACACACCTGCTGAGCCGTAGCCTGGTGCCTCAAAGCCCAGGACGCGCCCACGGCTCTGGTAGAATGGGCCTTCAGCCCTGAGGGAACCGGAAGCCCAGCCGAACGGTAAGCTTCGATAATTGGCTCCTTGATCCACCGAGCCAGGGTTGATTTGGAAGCCTGTGACCCTTTACGCTGGCCAGCGACAAGGACAAAGAGTGCATCCGAGCGGCGCAGGGGCGCCGTACGAGAAATGTAGAATCTGAGTGCTCTCACCAGATCTAACAAGTGCAAATCCTTTTCACATTGGTGAACTGGATGAGGATAAAAAGAAGGTAAGGAGATATCCTGATTGAGATGAAAGGGGGATACAACCTTAGGGAGAAATTCCGGAACCGGACGTAGAACCACCTTGTCCTGGTGAAACACCAGAAAAGGGGCTTTGCATGACAACGCTGCTAGCTCAGACACTCTCCGAAGAGAGGTGACTGCTACTAGGAAGACCACCTTCTGCGAAAGGCGTGAGAGAGAGATATCTCTCATTGGCTCGAATGGTGGTTTCTGAAGAACCATCAGCACCCTGTTCAGATCCCAGGGTTCTAACAGCCGCTTGGAAGGTGGAACGATGTGACAAACTCCCTGCAGGAACGTGCGTACCTGTGGAAGTCTAGCTAGGCGCTTCTGGAAAAACACCGAGAGCGCAGAAACTTGTCCCTTAAGGGAGCCAAGCGACAAACCCTTTTCCAGTCCAGATTGAAGGAAGGACAGAAAAGTAGGTAATGCAAATGGCCAGGGAGAAAAACCCTGAGCAGAGCACCATGACAGAAAAATTTTCCACGTCCTGTGATAGATCTTGGCGGACGTTGGTTTCCTAGCCTGTCTCATAGTGGCAATGACATCCTGAGATAATCCTGAAGACGCTAGGATCCAGGACTCAATGGCCACGCAGTCAGGTTGAGGGCCGCAGAATTCAGATGGAAAAACGGCCCTTGAGACAGCAAGTCTGTTCGGTCTGGTAGTGCCCACGGTTGGCCGACCGTGAGATGCCACAGACCCGGGTACCACGACCTCCTCGGCCAGTCTGGAGCGACGAGGATGGCGCGGCGGCAGTCGGCCCTGATCTTGCGTAACACTCTGGGCAACAGTGCCAGCGGAGGAAACACATACGGGAGCTGAAACTGCGACCAATCCTGAACTAAGGCGTCTGCCGCCAGAGCTCTGGGGTCTTGAGACCGTGCCATGAACATTGGTACCTTGTTGTTGTGCCGGGACGCCATGAGGTCGACGTCCGGCACCCCCCAGCGGCAACAGATCTCCTGAAACACGTCCGGGTGAAGGGACCATTCCCCTGCGTCCATGCCCTGGCGACTGAGACAATCTGCTTCCCAGTTTTCCACGCCTGGGATGTGAACTGCGGATATGGTGGAGGACGTGGCTTCCACCCACATCAAAATCCGCCGGACTTCCTGAAAGGCTTGACGATTGCGTGTGCCGCCTTGGTGATTGATGTATGCCACCGTTGTGGAATTGTCCGACTGAATTCGGATCTGCTTGCCTGCCAGCCACTGCTGGAACGCTTTCAGGGCAAGATACACTGCCCGAATTTCCAGAACATTGATCTGAAGCGAGGACTCTTGCCGGGTCCACGTACCCTGAGTCCTGTGGTGGAGAAAAACCGCTCCCCATCCTGACAGACTCGCGTCTGTCGTGACTACTTCCCAGGATGGGGGAAGGAAGGATTTCCCCTTCGATAATGAAGTGGGAAGAAGCCACCACCGAAGGGAGGCTTTGGTCGCCTGAGAGAGGGAGACGGTCCTGTCGAAGGACGTCGGCTTCCTGTCCCATTTGCGTAGGATGTCCCATTGAAGGGGACGCAGGTGAAACTGCGCGAAAGGGACTGCTTCCATTGCTGCCACCATCTTCCCCAAGAAGTGCATGAGGCGCCTCAAGGGGTGTGACTGGCCTTGAAGGAGAGACTGTACCCCTTTCTGTAGTGACTGCTGTTTGATCAGCGGAAGCTTCACTATCGCTGAGAGGGTATGAAACTCCATGCCAAGGTACGTCAGCGATTGGGCCGGTGTCAGATTTGACTTTGGAAAATTGATGATCCACCCGAAACTCTGGAGAGTCTCCAGGGTAACGTCGAGGCTGTGTTGGCATGCCTCTTGAGAGGGTGCCTTGATCAACAGATCGTCCAAGTACGGGATCACAGAATGACCCTGAGAATGGAGGACCGCTACTACAGTAGCCATAACCTTGGTGAAAACCCGTGGGGCTGTTGCCAGGCCGAATGGTAGTGCCACGAACTGTAGGTGTTCGTTTTCCATGGCGAAGCGCAAGAAGCGTTGGTGCTCTGGGGCAATCGGAACGTGGAGATAAGCATCTTTGATATCGATCGATGCAAGGAAATCTCCCTGGGACATTGAGGCGATGACGGAACGGAGGGATTCCATCCGGAACCGCCTGGTCTTTACGTGTTTGTTGAGAAGTTTCAGGTCCAGGACAGGACGGAAGGACCCGTCCTTCTTTGGGACCACAAACAAGTTGGAGTAAAAACCGTGGCCCTGTTGCTGAAGAGGAACAGGGACCACCACTCCTTCTGCCTTCAGGGTGCCCAGCGCCTGCCGAAGAGCCTCGGCTCGCTCGGGAGGCGGAGAGGACCGGAAGAATCGAGTCGGGGGACGAGAGATGAACTCTATCTTGTAACCGTGAGAGAGAATGTCTCTCACCCAGCGGTCTTTTATTTGTGGCAGCCAGGTGTCGCAAAAGCGGGAGCTACAAGTCCCAGCCGCGCCGCAGTGTCCCGTGGCAACGGCGGTCAGTGCGGTAGCCCTTACATATAAACACACTCAGCGATGCTGAGTGTGTAATGGCACATATAGACCCGGTCAGCGCCGCGGTCCCCGGTGCACTAGCACACCCAGCAAAGCTGAGGTGATGCCGTGCGCGGTCCCCATAGGGATACAGAGTACCTTTAAGATGCAGGGCCATGTCCCTGAACGGTATCGGCTCCTATCCATCAGGCTCCACAGGAGTTGTGGATGAAGCCCGGTCTCAGTGCCTGGAGACCGATAAGATCCCACTTCACCCAGAGCCCTAAGGGGGATGGGGAAGGAAAACAGCATGTGGGCTCCAGCCTCCGTACCCGCAATGGATACCTCAACCTTAACAACACCGCCGACAAAAGTGGGGTGAGAAGGGAGCATGCTGGGGGCCCTATATGGGCCCACTTTTCTTCCATCCGACCTAGTCAGCAGATGCTGCTGACTAATCTGTGGAGCTGTGCTTGCATGTCTGCCTCCTTCGCACAAAGCATAAAAACTGAGGAGCCCGTGGGAGCACGGGGGGTGTATAGGCAGAAGGGGAGGGGCTTAACACTTTTGAGTGTAATACTTTGTGCTGCCTCCGGAGGCATAGCCTATACACCCCAATTGTCTGGGTCTCCCAATAGAGCGAAAAAGAAAGCTCTTTTTTTTTTTTGAGGTTTCTTAACCCTTTTAAAGGAGACCGCAGGGTCAGTAGTAGTGGATGGGAGATCTTCCACATGCAGAGTTTTGGTTGAGTGCTGCAATAAGGGAGTCCATCGCAGCATGATCGCTCGGGGAGGTTGAAACCAAGGAATCATCCCGGTACAAACATCATTTCCCTTCCTCCGGCTCCTCAGAGACCATGGAACATGTGGGAGAACCCCATGTGTACCCCAGAGGGAGACTCATGGGGGTCATGCCCTTTTTTTGATCTGCAACCGGTGAAGCAGAGGGCTGATTCTTATCAGAAGGACTCTCTATAAAAGGTGTCATCAGGCTTCGTTCAGTCCAGGGGCCCCGAGGGGTGTAGGACGATGTTGCATAGCCAGCACCAGGTTCTGGGAACTGTGCCCATTCTGGGGGACCGGGAGCCGAAGGCTCTAGGCTGGCAGTGGTTGTGGCGGGGGGAGCTAGAAAGGCACCGGACTCACAGAAGGAAGAGGTGCTATCATCCCCTAGTAGCTCAGCATGGCAGGATACATTAATAGTCTTATAGTTGTTGCTGTAGTTGTGCAGGGCATAAAACATGTAACTGCAGCCCCTGGCTGATGAGCCACAAACTCTGTTTGTAATGAGGGAGCAATGCTCTGCAGAGTTAATATGCATGTGAGGCTACAACTCATCCAGAACCCTGATGACCCCTTCCCCCTCCTGCGTCACAGTTCCTGTGGGAAGGAGGAAGGCAGCTCTGAGAGACGCCCACAGGCTCTGATCACAACAAAAGGGAGCAATGCAATGCCCTTGCAGCAATGCTCTGCAGATCCTGTGTGAGGAGGGTTACGCGCGCTTTCGTGAGGGAGCGTGGCTTATCGAGTGTCGTAGGGGGCAGGGCTTAGCTCTGACAAGAAGGCATGAGAAAATATAACAAACAAAAAAATGGTGGGAAGGGACTCCCCTTCCCCCCTCCAGCCCTGTACAACAATGGTGGACAGAAAAACCTCTATAAGTGTACCGCAGCTGCGGGTGCACTTAGTCCAGGGAGTTGTCCCCTCCCCCCGCCACAGGTGGAATGCTATGCAGGAGTCTGCAATCACAGCCCATGTGCATCCAGTCAGTGTGACCTTTGCTCCAATTTCCTGTCAGGGAGCCAAATCACAGCCCATGTGCATCCAGTCAGTGTGATCTTTGCTCCAGTTTCCTGTCAGGGAGCCAGTGTGCAGATTCTGACGCCTGCTGTGCCCGGTCACAGAACGTGTATCAACTCAGAGCCTGCCAGAGGGACTGAGGAATGCTCTGGGGCTCTGGAAAAATCTGAATTCTCTCACCTCAGCTCCTGTGGAGATGGCAGTCTGGTCACGCTGGTGCGGAGCGAATATTAACTCAGAGCCTGCAAGAGGGGCTGAGGAAGTTTTCATCTGCTCTGGAAAATCAATGAGACCTGTCGTCCAGTGAGTAACAGCCCAGGATCCAGCGTCGCAGGAGGTGGTACGGGGAGGCAACACTCCGCGTTCCCGCCTGTTGATGGTTTTGGGAAATCGGTCCCCGAAGGAACCGTCGCCCTCTAAAAACAAAAAATTCTTGCTGCAGTAGTCTGCAGAGATGTGCCTCCTATAGACACTAAGCTAAAACTGAGCTTAGTGTCCTCCTATGGATAGGCAGCATAACACCCATGGTCCTGTGTTCCCCAATGAGGCGTCAGAGAAAGTATGATTGCATTGTACCATATATACCAGGAATAATAATTCACAAAATGACAATATATCCTCGCCCTGGAGCCTATTAAAACCATCAAAACTCGTTCAACCAAATCATTGGTTTTACAAAATAGAAATAAATCTGGTATTATCACTAATCCAACAAGTAGCAGGGCTATTAAACCCCCAGGGATATGCGTGATTTTCATGTGTGGCGATACTGAATCAGGATGGATTTAATTAGGCCTCACACTGATCACCAGAGAATGCCTCCTTAATGAGAAGGTAATGAAAGCAAGCTCTACAAAGCGATATCCATTCATTATAATTCAACACAAAATAATAGAAAGCGGAGTAATTCAGCCGTGTTACTAGAACAGACTGATGCTAGAAGTCATTTATCAAGAAGATACAAGGCGACTAAAGGAATGATGCAAAATTATCCCCTCAGTGTTGACAAATAACAGAACACAACGCAAACATACTAACATGAGAAGACACGTAATCAAAATTGTAACTGTACATTACAAAGGTTCCACATTATTCCCACTGGCGACAGGGCAGACATCTACACGGTAGTGCACTTCTGTCCAAACACGTGTCGGATATCCTCAGATATGGCCACTGGCCACCACTCTTTCAGTGAGGCGTTGTCCTAGGTCAAGTAATTATCACTGCACTGACCTCCACAAATCGCCACATCTAACACCCTGCAACTTCTTTTCAGTGGGGCAACAACCTGGACTCTCTTCCCAGCCACAAGATCTGAACGACCAAAAACAATGGATGATTGAAGCAGTGGCGTCCTTATCTGAGGATATTCTGGCACGCGTCTGGACTGGACTACTGCCTAGACATCTGCCGGGTCACCAATGGAAATCACTTTGAACACTTATAGTCTATAGATAAATGTTATGTGTGGACTTGTGTAGACTTGTTGTTTCTATATGCAAGCAAAAACAATACCAGATGATACCAAAAACAATCCCATCTAATTTTGAAACCGGAGACTGAAAGTAAAGTATTTCCTGATGTTGTGAAATCACATGATGTGTTTCTGAAAGTGTTCCAATTGATGCAAGCCAGAAAAGACCACGGGTATGGATGGAGTACATTTGTGCGATTATTCATGCTACTTTCTGGTGAGCACTCCTGCTCTTCAGCCTTAGGCGATTTTAATTCTTCACTTGCAGGTTCCTGCCCGCCCATGAATTGGAGGTTTTTTGACGCAGAGAGAGGCATTAGAGTAGGCAGGGACCCAACAAAAAGAGGTCTTCCTGCCGTTGGGCTCACATAAAACTGGACATTTTTGTGTGCTAAGAATCTCTATTTTTAGATGTTTTTCATAGCAGTAATGCAAGTCTATATTCCCATATTCATTGTTACACTTATCTTAGCAATACAGAGTGCAAATGTCTTCTTTTTATTACTTTCTGGTGTAAATTATGGCCAATCTGTTAGGTCGAGGTGGACAACACCCGCTAACTAAGCCACACATTTTTATTTAAAGTGCATGGGATAATGTTCCGCAAAATCGAGAGACATTTATACACCATAAATCTGGCATAAGAGAGAACAGTATGTACTCAGGCTTATATAGGCCACAAGCACCTGGAGAATTCCTCAATAGTCCTTGAGCCCCTTGTTTTCCTAAAAGCAGCAAAGGTGATGGCCTGTAGATCATGGCTAAAGAAGGCACATCCTGATACCCGACTGCAGCAGGACAAGGGATGTAGAGGGATTCAGACAAGGTCTTGCGCTGCAAACTCAGGTTCTGTTGCTCTTCTTAGGCTACATTCACATGACCGTTCTGTTTCTGCGGTCCGCAAAAAACGGTCCGGTTTTTCCACAGATGCATCCGTGTGACATCCATTTGACAACCGCATCCGTTTCATTCCGTATACAGTCAGTGTGCCATCCGTTTGACTTCCGTTTTTTTTTTTGTTGTCCGCAAAAACACCGGAAGGAGCATTACATAGAGTCCACAGTATCTGGCCAGATGCTTGTCCCCATATAAAAAGTCTATGGGGAACAGAATCTGGTGCAAAGGGGTAAAAGCAAACGCTATATACTCACCGATCACCGGGACAACTAACAATGCTCCCGCGGCAGCTCTTTCTTCTTCCTGAGCCGGCCGCTCATTAGGCTCATAGATATTCACTGCTTCCCTCGCTCACCGGTCAGATGCACCCCCATGCTGAGTGACAGCTGTCTGACTGCAACCAATCACAGCCGCTGGTGGGTGGGTCTATATCGTACAGTAAAATAATTAAAAACCAAAAAAAAAAAAACGGCATGTGGTCCCCCCAATTTTGATACCCAGCCTAAATAAAGCTTCACAGTTGAGGGCTTGAGGGCTGATATTCTCAAGCTGGGGAGAACCATGTAATTGGGAGCCCCCCAGCCTAAAAATATCAGCCAGCAGGCGCCCGGAATTGCCGCATCCATTAGATGCGACAGTCACAGGACTTTACCCGCCTCTTCCTGAGCCGGTATTGCACCGGGATTGTCACATCTAATAGATGCGGCAATACTGGGCGGCTGCGGGCTGAGAATACCAGCCCCCAGCCGGCTTTATCTTGGCTGAATATCAAAATTAGAGGGGACCGCACGTCGTCGTTTTTTTAATTATTTATTTAAATAATAAAAAAAAAGCCACATGCGGTTTCTTTTAGGCCGGGGTCACACTTGCGAGGGACTCCTGTGAGTCTGAGATCGCAGCACAGCCATGCACACTTCTCACAGGAGCGAGCATGAGTTTGTAGGTACAGTCACGCTCATGTTCAGAGAGCGGCAGGCCGTGCCGGGTGCTGTCATGCCAAACTCGCACGAGTCTGACATCGCATCACCGGCACAGCCGCGCACTTGTGACAGGAGCGTGCATGTGTTTTTGAAACGCATGCACGTTCACCATACTAACCCGCAGACACTTGCACTGCTTTCCCTGCCCAGCGGTCATCCTGGAATTGGTTGCAGTCAGCTGACACGCTGCCACTCAGGGTGGGGGCGGGTCTATCTGCAACCAATTACACACGCCGGTGGGCGGGCAAAACAATGAATATTGATTTGTTGGCTCTGTAAGGGAAAACCATGACCCGGAAGGAAATTGCTGTCATGACACAGCCTCGGGTGAGAACATTGCGCGCGCTCCTACCCCCTTATCCCCGCCACAAACGTTTTTAATCTCCGGATTCTGGTCCCCATAGACTTATATGGGCACCGAAATCCGGAGCAGCTCCGAACTTTTTTTCAATCTGGCAGTGATTCGCCGGTCCCGGATTTTGGCGGGTTCGATCAACTCTAGTACTGACGTATTCACCCTCTCTTTCAAACGGATCCAATATTTCCTGGAGGACTCATCCACCAACCATGGGGCAGCAGCAGCTCTTCATCTTCAGGCCTCTACATGAGCTGTGCCGGCCACAACTGCACCAGGTGAGCGGTAACCAAGCACTTACTCACTCTCCCTCCCTAGGGTATCACCCGATGGTGCGCTCCGCACACATAGATTTCTGAATTTAAAGAATGACACCAAACAGACAAAAATCTGCAGCGTCAAAAAAAAAAAAAAAAAAAACACACAACACATAAAACTCACACTAGACCTCTGCTACATCAAGAACTACCCAAAAGATCATCGCGGGAACAATAAGTGTTCAGAGTGGATCAAATATTTCTTCCAATATCAAGGACTGTAGGGGATTTTTATATATGATACTTGTTCTATAGTTATTAGTATACAACTATTGTAAAAAACAACATGCACACAGGACAATCAAAAGGTTAAAAAAAATAACATGAAACTAAGATAAAAGCATATAGAGAAAGAACACTAACAAGCATAGCATAAAACATAGCAGCAATCAACTCCTACTGCTCACAAAAGCATTGGAAACAGAAAACATTACAAGGCAAATGAATTACTATATGGGCGACAAAAATAGCACGAGTAATTAAGTAATTATTATACATGTACATAAATAAGGTAAATCAAAAAAGATTTAGGATAAAAACACAACGTATGTCCTGCTCATTCCTTCAATCCCTAATATAGCAAAAATGAGGCAGGTGGGCATAATCATATACACTACCCTCGTCTATGGTGTAAAGTGAGCAAAACAAAAAAATACTGGAATATAACAATTATGTTCTGGGGAGATGTGGCTGCATCTCCAGATAACCCATAACGATCAAAGTGCATACATTTACAGCGCATCGTGCAGAGCTTTAACCTCATACTATTGTAAATTTACAGCATAGGGTTAAAGCATCTGTGATTGAGCAAGAGCAGGTTAGTTGTCTTGTATGTAATACACAGCCGCAAACACGGGAGAAATCAGTAATGGTATAGTACCGCTTCTGTCTCCCCTTTCACTGGCTAAACAGCACTCCATGAGCACTATATGTAGCACTATACACAGGTACGGGAGAGCTACTGGGTCCTAGCAGGCTTAGTGATCAACTTTGCCAGTGATTTGGGTCGCTACAGTTTTCTCCTGTAACTGGAGCTCTTATTGATGCCTCAGTTACAGTGGAAAAAAATGATCTCATAAAACATAGTTCCCTGGAAACCTTGATTATCTCTTGGAGGACAAATTATGTAAAATAAATATACATATATAAAATATCCGTGGGGGGGGGGGGGGGAAGCAATAAAAAGTCCCCATTAGAAAAATCAGTTTTTTTCTTATATAAAATACATTTTATAACAAATATTATAAAAACCTTTACATATAAAAGGTATTCAATTGACCATTATTACCTGCAATAAATCATTCAACAGAGTAGTTGATAGTTGATGTGAAACACAAACTATAAAAAAATGTAAAACTTAAAACTAAGGCAATAATTGCACTTTTCT
Organism: Anomaloglossus baeobatrachus; assembly: GCF_048569485.1. NCBI lineage: Eukaryota > Metazoa > Chordata > Amphibia > Anura > Aromobatidae > Anomaloglossus > Anomaloglossus baeobatrachus. Next base: position 164,942,616 of record NC_134359.1, read on the forward strand.
ATATTTGTGTCCTAAAAAAAAAATCTATACACAGTAAATTATTAAGTGCCTTGAAAAAGAATTTATTCCCCATTAACGTTTCCATATTTTTTCATGTTACACCCACAAACTTAAGGTCCAGTCACACTAAGCAACTTACCAGCGATCCCAACAACGATAGGGATCGCTGGTAAGTTGCTAGGAGGTTGCTGGTGAGATGTCACACTGCGACGCTCCATCGATCCCACCAGCAACCTGACCTGGCAGGGATCGCTGGAGCGTCGCTACACAAGTTGCTGGTGAGCTCACCAGCAACCAGTGACCAGCCCCCAGCGCCGCGTGGAAGATGCTGCACTTGGTAACTAAGGTAAATATCGGGTAACCAACCCGATATTTACCTTGGTTACCAGCGCACAGAGCTACACGTGCAGAGAGCAGGGAGCAGCGCACACTGAGCGCTGGCTCCCTGCTCTCCTAGTTACAGCACACATGGGGTTAATTACCCGATGTGTGCTGCAGCTAAATGTGCACAGAGCAGGGAGCAGCGCACAATGCTTAGCGCTGGCTCCTTGCTCTCCTAGCTACAGCACACATCGGGTTAATTAACCCGACGTGTCCTGCAGCTACATGTGCACAGAGCAGGAGCCGGCACTGACAGTGAGAGCGGCGGAGGCTGGTAACAAAGGTAAATATCGGGTAACCAAGGACAGGGCTTCTTGGTTACCAGATGTTTACATTGGTTACCAGCCTCCGCAGAAGCCGGCTCCTGCTGCCTGCACATTTAGTTGTTGCTGTCTCGCTGTCACACACAGCGATCTATGCTTCACAGCGGGACAGCAACAACTAAAAAATGGCCCAGGACATTCAGCAACAACCAACGACCTCACAGCAGGGGCCAGGTTGTTGCTGGATGTCACACACAGCAACATCGCTAGCAACGTCACAAAAGTTGTTCGTTAGCAGCGATGTTGCTAGCGATGTTGCTTAGTGTGACGGGGCCTTTAAATGTATGTCATTCGGATTTTATGTGCATTACCAACACAAAGTAGCAAGTATTTGTGACTTATAAACAGAACAATACATGGTTTGCTAAATATAAATCTGAAAATTGTGATGTGCATTTGTATTTAGCCTCTTGTAGTCTGATAATCCTAAAACTCTTGTGATCAATTGTCTCCATAAGTCACCTAATTATTAAATTAAGTCCAACTGCGTGTACATTATCCTCAGTTTAACTACAGCTGTCCTGTGAAGGACTCAGAGGTTTCTTTGAGTACATTAGGGATCAAACAGCATCATGAAAACCAAAGACCACACCGGACAGGTCAGGGATAGAGTTGTGGAAAAGAGTAAAGCAGGGTTAGGTTAAAAACATAAAAATAGGGTTAGGGAAGCTGGTCAGAGATGATGTGAAAATGGATGGAACTAAAAACTGGGTTATCCTGGGAGAAACCTGTTCGATGTTGCAAAACACTTGAGACTGGGATGTAGGATCATCTTCCAGTGGAACCTTAAACATCCTCCCAGAGTTACAAAGGATGGTTTCGATAAACGTATATTCATGTGTGCTAATGGTCCAGTCCCAGTCCAGACCTAAATCTCATTGAGAATCTGAGGCAAGACTTGAAAATTGCTGATCACCGACGTCTCCATTGAATCTCAGTGAGCTAGAGAATTGGCAATAATTGGCCTCTAGATGTGCAAATCTGATAGAGACATAACTCAGAACACTTACAGCAGAAATTGCAGCAAAAGGTGATCCTACAAAGTATTGACTCAGGGGCTGAATATAAATTCATGTCACAATTTTCAAATTTACCTTTTTCAAATATTTAGAAATCTATCTTTTCCTTTATACTTCACACATGCTACTTTGTGTTGGTATACCACATAAAATACATTCAAGTTTGCGGGCCTGATGAGAAAAAATATGGCTAAGTTCACTGGTTATCAATACTCTTTCAAAGCACTTTATGTACCACAAGACAAGGCTAAAAAATGTATTAGAATTTGTCTCACCTAAAACAGTCTGATACAGCCACAACAGTGGGAAAAAAAAACATTTATGGCTGCTAAAAAGTGGGAAAGCAAAAAAAAAAAAAAGTGGATTCTCATTTGCCTGATCATTCAGAAGTTAAAAAAAAGTCATCCTGTCACTGGATAAAACGCAAAATTCTGGGTATAAAAGGGTTAACAAGATTATGGCAGAGGCCATCTGTGACCGACTGAATACCTTTCTGGTCAGCAGGGTGAGGGGGCACATGGGGATACTTTGAGTGCTTCTTGATGTGGAAGTTGACGTTGTCCATCTCCACATTGAGGCTGATGGAAGCGGCAGAATCACTGTCCATAGCAGACTGGAAGCTGCTGACTGACGTACGTTTGCTAGGACTCGCAGAATCTTTGCATGACAAAGCAAGGGGAGAAAAGCAAAGGGAAGAGTAGGGAAAACAAAGGGTAGTCAGGGTGGAGGGGGGAAAACTACATTTAGTAAATGGAGGTCCCCAAGATCAGTCCTTAAATGCAAACAACAATTCAGGTTTAAACGTAGGGGCATAACAAGAATAAAGTGGAGGAAAAAGGCTGAATATATAGGTGGGCTTCAGGATAGATCCTTGGGGACTTCAAAATGAAGAATCTAGATTTCAGCACATAAAGCATTCACTACTAAATGCTGCACAGCAAATCACAGGAATGGCTGGTAATTGAAAGCCAGAACTAGCAGAAGCAGCAGGGGACATACATTAGAGGTCATGTGAAAAACAAGCTGCTAACAGGTACAACAATCATCTCCTTGGCTGTATAGATGATTAGTTTCTGCATTCAGGCACCACACATATTTACATGCTCTCATGCAGTCGTGATGCATGAAGTGTGCACTAATGTGAAATGTCTGCTGACCATGGGGTGTGCGCTTCAGTAACAGCACTGCGCACTTAGGTTGTAGCACAACCTCCACAGAGTGTAAAGAGTTATGTCAGGGGCTGGGTGTAAGCTCTGTGCATTCCCTTAAGGGGGATATCCTGCACCCCTTACCTCCTTATTGGTAGGCAGGCGGAGCTGTTGACATCAATGATCGTCTGCACCTGCTGGAAACGCGTCAGACCAGTGAGGTGGCCACCGAAGTAACATCAGCAGCACTTTCACCTCCTTGTGTAGATGTGAGATGCGCTGGACAATTTCTGACAACTTCCACACAAACGTTTATTGATTGTTATATATATATATATATATATATCTTACTGGTTAAGTTGTCTTCCCCTTCATCTGCAATCTGCTCTGTATCGCTGTCATCAAATTTTATGTCTTTAAACCAAGATGGCTCGGAATGTCCTTCCACAGAGTTCACTGAATCACTGTCGGGCGAGGGGGTCTCCGAAAACTCAGTACTCTGAAATGACAGTACAATCTCTTACGTAAAAGTTTTCCACAAAGTGCAGATCCCAAGGACAGATCGCTCAGATCTGTGCCGACACCAACATATCTCTGCTACACAATTACAATAGACGTTTTTCTCAGTTCAGAATAGTTAGGACGCATCCTTAGGAACAGCTATCAATATATAAATCGATCGGTATCCAACTCTCAGCCCCACCATACTGCTAGTTTAAGAAGGGACACTCCAGCCTTTTCTGCTGTACTTACCTGCCCAGCATAGAATTTCAATCCAATCCACGGAAATCAGACCCAGTACAGACACTGGGCAAACAGAGAAAAAGCTGATCAGCAGGGGGTGCAGAAAGTAAGACCCTATCAATTAAGTTTCAGTGATCGATCCCAGGAATAGGCCATCAATATTCTGAATCTAAGGAACTGCATTAAGAACACATTAGGCTACTTCCCGTTTACTGTTTAATGATGGATAAAATATATCTTTGTGACGTCCTGGTAACTCTGACAGGTAGTGTTGTCACAATTGCCGTTAGATGGGGCAGCGGTTGTAGATAGCTACCTGTAAAGGTCGGTACAAGGCATATTCATCCCGGAAAAGCTGATCATGGTGGGTAATACAGTCCAGCCATCTGCCATCAACAAGGGCTTGTCCAATAGCTATAGCCTGAGCTCTGAAAATCAAAAGCAATCAATGAGTTCAGGATGGAAAAAAAATGAATCAACTTTATGTATCAATGTAAAACACAAATGTAAAAGGCAAAACAAAGCAGCACCAGAGCAAACTAGGTTATTGGTGTAAGCCTTCAGGACCCGAACCACTGCTTCTGTAATACTGAAAACATAGTATCAAAGGCAGCACCTCAAAAAGAAAAACTTCACTTACTGACCCTGCACAATATAGCACTAGTGAAAGGCTGAAACATAGTAAACACATGAAGGATTTATTCAGATAGTGCTAATTCCTAAGGTGACATAGCAGGTGGCTCCTGTGCATTGATCACTAGAAGCAGAAACAGAAAATGGTCCCTCCATCAACTCACGTTCAGAACAAACAGGTTGTATGTATTGTTGGGGGTGGTACTTCACACTTGCGTTTTGTTTTTTTTTTGGCGCAATACGCTGTCTTGGGAAACCGCGGAATCCATTAACGGATTCCGCCGTTTCCCATAGACTTGCATTGATGACGGATTGTGCCAAAAGTACCTGCGTTGCTTCCGTTGGCTGACGCTGCGTTGCTTCCGCCGAGCGGAAGCAACGCAGCATGTAACGTTAATAGCTTGCGTCAAAATGACGACCAGCATCGGATTCCGTTGCTTCCGTTAAAATTTATAATGGCTCCCTATGGTAGCGGATCAGCTAACGGATTCCTGTGAAATAACGGATCCGTTGCATCCGTTGACCCCACAAAAAAAACGGATTTTTGTGTACTCACCGTAAAATTGTTTCTCTTAGCCATCATTGGGGGACACAGGACCATGGGTGTTATGCTGCTTATCCATAGGAGGACACTAAGTAGATGCCAAAGGCATTAGCTCCTCCTCTGCAGTATACACCCCCTGGCCAGGCCAGGCAACCTCAGTTTTAGTACACAAGCAGTAGGAGAAAAAAATAGTAAGAACTTATCTTAACGGAGGAACATGAGAAAAAGAATCATAACCAAATAAGGTACTGAGAGAACTAAGGCCCAACAGGGCAACAGGGTGGGTGCTGTGTCCCCCAATGATGGCTAAGAGAAAACGATTTTACGGTGAGTACACAAAAATCCGTTTTTCTCTGACGCCTCTTTGGGGGACACAGGACCATGGGACGTCCTAAAGCAGTCCATGGGTGGGAAAAATAAAAGAAAGACAACACAACCCAAGGACGAGGAACCAGTCCCAGACAGTTTGGAGCGCCTACTGAGAGAGGTGCTCTACTGCCGTTTGCAGAATTTTCCTACCCAGATTTGCCTCAGCTGAAACCTGGGTATGAACTCTGTAATGCTTTGAAAAAGTATGTAGGCTAGACCATGTCGCAGCCTTACACATCTGTTCCACTGAAGCCTGATGCCGAATGGCCCACGAAGCGCCAACTGCTCGCGTGGAATGAGCCCGCAACCCACTAGGAATGGGCTTGAGTTGCAAGCGGTAGACTTCCTGGATCGCAGAGCGAATCCAGCGAGCCAGACTTGCCTTTGAAGCTGCCTGTCCCTTCTTAGGCCCCTCAGGAATGACGAACAAAGAGTCCGTTTTCCTAAAGGGGGCTGTCCTGGATATGTAATATCAGAGAGCTCGGACGAGGTCTAACGAATGCAGAGACCTTTCCACCCTATGAACTGGGTGCGGACAAAAGGAAGGCAGAACAATGTTCTCATTCAAATTAAACTGGGTAGGAACCTTTGGAAGAACCACCTTGTCCTGGTGAAAGATCAGAAAAGGCTCGCGGCAAGAGAGTGCTGCCAGCTGCGAAACCCGTCTGATGGACGTAATTGCCACCAGGAATGTTACCTTCCAGGACAGCAGAGCAAGGGAGGATTCCTTGAGAGGTTCAAAGGGGGACCTCTGGAGACCGTCCAGAACGAGATTGAGGTCCCATGGGTCCAGCGGCCATTTGTACGGGGGAACTAGATGGGAAACACCATGGAGGAAGGTCTTGACTGGCGGGTTTTGAGCCAGGCGGCATTGGTAGAAGATTTAGAGCGCTGAGACCTGCCCTTTAAAGGGAGCTGAGGGCCAACCCCGCTTGCAAGCCAGACTGCAGAAAATCAAGAATTCTGGGGATGTTCAGAGGCATAGGCTGGACGTTAGTTTCCCTGCACCATGAAAGGAAGATTTTCCACGTACGGTGATAAATGCGGGATGAAGCAGGCGTTCGGGCGCTGATCATGGTGGAGATAACCGTGGGGGAGAATCCCGCTCTTGTTAATACCCAGGTCTCAATGGCCATGCCGTCAGCTTCAGGTCTCTGGAGTTCTGATGGGAAATGGGCCCTTGGGTCAGCAAGTCTGGAATGTCTGGAAGGCGCCACGGTGCATCTGTGAGCATTTGTACTAATTCGGTGTACCAGGCGCGCCTGGGCCAGTCCGGTGCTATCAGCATCACCGGCACTCCCTCTGCCTTGAACTTCCTGATTACCCACGGCAGCAGGGGTAGAGGTGGAAATATGTAAGGCAGGCGGAAGTGGTGCCAGGGGCAGACTAGAGCATCCGCGCCGATGGACTGCAGGTCGCGTGACCTGGATATGAACGCAGGTACCTTTGCATTCAACCTTGAGGCCATTAGGTCCACGTCTGGTGTACCCCAGCGATTGCAGATGTGTAGGAACACTTCTGGGTGGACAGACCACTCTCCGGCAGCCAGGCCTTGGCGACTTAGAAAGTGCGCTGCCCATTTCTCTACTCCCGGTATGTGTACCGCTGATATCACTGACCCCGTTGATTCGGCCCAGCTGAGGATCCTGTGGGCCTAGAGATAAGTCGCTTTGCTGCGGGTGCCCCCCTGCCGATTGATATAGGCTACAGTTGTTGCATTGTCCGATTGGACTCGAATCTGACGACCCGCTAGCAGAGGGTGGAACGCCCTGAGCGCGATGAAGATCGCGCAGATTTCCAGGATGTTTATGGGTAGGGAAGACTACTGGGGCGTCAAACGTCCTTGAGCAGTGTGGTGCCGGTACACTGCTCCCCAGCCTAGGAGGCTGGCGTCCATGGTGAGGACCAGCCAGTTCACTGGGAGAAAAGATCTCCCCTTGAATAGGGATGAGGACCGAAGCCACCAGCGGAGTGCATACCTGACTGCAGGCGTCAGGTGAAGATGTTTGTCCAGGGAAAAGGGGCTCTTGTCTCAGGCAGCTATAAGTGCCAACTGCAGAGGACGGAGGTGCAGCTGAGCAAAGGGCACTGCCTCCATAGCCGCCACCATCCTGCCTAGCACCCTCATGCTGAATCGAATGGAGTCGGAGGACGTAGAAGGCAGCGTACCACTTGTCGTAGAGCTATCGCCTTGTCCTGAGGGAGAGATATCAAGCACCGATGGGTGTCCAGGGACATTCCCAGGAAGGTGATGGATTGTGATGGGACCGGGGATGATTTGTCTAGATTCAGTAGCCACCCTAAGCGGGATAGGGTGTCCGCGGTGATCTGCACACTGGTTGAGCAGTAGCGGAAGGAGGGGGCCTTGATGAGGAGGTCGTCTAAGTAAGGCAGAACGACTACTCCCCTGGCGTGAAGGACACTCATTGCGGCCACCATGGTGAAGACCCTTGGTGCGGTGGCAAGGCCTAAGGGTAGGGCTACGAATTGAAAATAGGAGTCCTGAACCGCGAAGCGGAGGAACTTTTGGTGAGCTGGGGCGATGGGTATGTGCAGGTACGCGTCCTTGATAGCTATGGAGGCAAGGAATTCCCCTTTGACCATGGATGCAATAATGGACCTTAGGGACTCCATTCTGAATCTCCGTATGTGCACATGTTTGTTCAGGTGTTTGAGGTCCAGGATGGGTCGAACTAACCCATCCTTTTTGGGAACCACAAAAATGTTTGAATAAAAAACCCCTGAACTTCTCGTAATCCGGGACAGGTATTATCACTCCTGCCATTTGGAGCGAGTGGATTGCTGAGAAAAAGGCCTCGCGTCGTTTTTGAGTCTTTGGGGGGCTTGAGAGAAAGAATTTCGTACCCGACCCCCGAGCCGGTTCTATGTGGTAACCGGAAGACACAAGGTCTCGCACCCATTTGTCGTCTGAGGCAGCAGCCCAGATGTGTTGGAAGAGCCGCAGTCGACCCCCTATAATGAGGGTGTCTTCCGGGGTGTCGAAGGAGTCATGAGGGGGGCAAACGTCGTGGACGAGCCTCCCTAGTCCTGGACTATTTTGGTCTAGGCTGCCATGACAAAGTGGGTTTCGGGGAGAGGTACTCTTCCCTCCCGTGGCGTCCGAAATGAGCTTGTCCAAAAGTTCGCCAAACAATCGGTCTGAAAAATAGGGAAGACCCGTGAGAGACTTCATGGAGGCAGAGTCCGCTCGCCATTGTCGGAGCCAGAGAGCTCTGCGGATGGCTATGGTATTTGAGGCGGCAAATGCTGCGCAGGTAGCAGCATCAATGGAGGCCTACATCAGGTACTCCGCCGCAGTGGCAATTTGAGCTGTTACCTCTGTGAAGGTATGAGGAAATTGGGATTCCTCAAGCGAAGTGTTAAGGGATTCTGCCCAGACCAAGATCGCCTTTGCGACCCACACCAAGGCAAAGGAGGGCGAGAGGGAGGAACCCGCAGCCTCAAAGGCAGAGCGGGCGAGGTGCTCCACCTGTCTGTCTGTCAGGTCCTTGATGGAGGAGCCATCGGGTAAAGACAGGAGCGTCTTTGTGGCAAGGCGGGAGACCGGGGGGGTCGACCGAGGGTGGATCGGCCCAGCCCTTATGGGCAGGTGAGGCAAAGGGGTACCGGGCCTCCATGAGTTTTCGGTTACCGAAGCGCTTGTCAGGTTTCTCCCTTTGCTGTGTGAGAATATCTTGAAACTCTGGGTGATCAGCGAAAACCTTTTGGGGTTTCTTTGCCCTCTTAAAGGAGACCGCATAGTCAGTGGTAGTGGATGGGGAATCCTCCACATGCAGAGTTTGGTTGATTGCTGCGATAAGGGAGTCTGTTGCAGTTTGATCATCTGGGAAGGTTGTGACCAAGGAATCATCCTTGTACAAACAGCATTCTCCCTCCTCCAGCTCTTCAGAAGCCGTGGAACGTGTGGGAGAGTCTGCCCTGTGTGCTACCGAGGGAGAGCCCTGGGGGCCATGAGAGAGTGCTGGAGACACCTGGCCGTGTGCCCTTTTTCTGATCCATGCAACCGGTGAAGTATGGGCCCGTATTTCCTCAGAAGGACCCTCCATAGGGGTGACAATAAGCTGCGTTCCATCCGGGGGCCCAGAAGCGTGCGGAGGACAATATTGCATAGCCAGCACCAGGTTCTGGGACAGTTTTTCCATGGATTGGGACAGAAACTGTGCCCATTCCGGTGGGCTGGGAGCTCTAGGCTCTGGGCTGACTGTTGCAGCGGTGGTGGCAGGGGGTTTTGGGGGGCTACAGGGGCACAGGACTCACAGAAAGAAGAGGTGTGTTTACGTGGTAGCTCAGCGTGGCACGTAGTGCAGGCTGAATAATAGACTATGTGAGCCTTAGCACTCTTAGTAACCTTAGAATTTTGCATGTTCCTGGTAGGAGTATGCCAGGAGGGGAGCAATGATCTGCAGAGCTACAGTGAAGCAGTGAGAAGCAAGGTTCGTATTTGCTTCGGTGTACCTCACCAGAATCAGCCGATGGCCCTGCGCCCTCAGGAAGGAGTAAACCCGCTCTGTGTGGAGATCTCCGCGCGCTTTCCTGGGGGGATGGGTTGGCTTATCTCGGCCCGAGGGGAGCGGGGCTTAGGGCTAAAAAAAGGCGCCGAGAAGAAGTCAGTTGTAAGTAGTGGAAAAACAGCGGGAAGGGAACTCCCCCCTCCCTCCAGCCAGCACAAAGCTAGTGGGAATAAAGACTGAGTTCATGAGTCCTGGAAGCCCTCCCCCGCCACCGGTATATTGTCTCTGCAGGATTCCCTGCAATCATCAAGGGACTCCCCCCTCCCTCCAGCTAGCACGTAGCTATGGTGGGAATACAGCCTGTGAGATCATTAGTTCTAGGAGCCGTCTTACTCCCTTTGCCTGGGAAAACAGTCAGGGAGGATCTCACCTTAAACACTGCCTCAGTCCAGGCAGTGGAAATAGAGTCAGCCTGTTGTGTCCGGCCACACAGGTGCAATGTATCAACTCCGTGCCTGCAAAAGGAGCTGAAAAAGTGAGCCTCTGCCCTGGGCCTCTGGAAAATCGGTGTCTGTGGGACCCATCGTCCAGTAAGTTGCAGCCCAGGATCCAGCGTCGCAGGAGGGGGTACAGGGAGGCAACACTCCGTGTTCCCGCCCGTTGATGGTATTGGGAGATCGGTCCCTAGGGGAACCGTCGCCCTCAAAAAATAACAAAAAACCTTGAAAGGATGTGCCTCCTACAGACATTTAGCTAAAACTGAGGTTGCCTGGCCCGGCCAGGGGGTGTATACTGCAGAGGAGAATCTAATGCCTTTTGCATCTACTTAGTGTCCTCCTATGGATAAGCAGCATAACACCCATGGTCCTGTGTCCCGCAATGAGGCATCAGAGAAATAACAGATGCGTTAAAACGACGCAGCAACGGACCCAGCGGATTTCGCCCAACGCAAGTGTGAAACTAGCCTAAGAAATCATAAGAATAATTATACTGGTTTTCACTTCAATATTGTTAGTTATGCACTTTAACTAGACTAAAATAAAGGGGACACTTAAACACCACAATGCAACTCCAAGTGAATCACACTTCTGTGAAATCAGCTTGTCTAGCTATGCAGCTACACTGATTGTGATCAATTTCTCCATGGAACAGACAACAGGTAGAAATGAGGAGTAGTTCTGCAGGTGGTGACCACAGAACATTTCTCTGTTCTCATCATTTTTGTCTGTTGTTTTGGTCACTTTTGCATTTTGTCATTGCTCTCCCCCCTGGAGGTAGCACAGAGGTTGCTCAAGTGGTGCTGTTGATCAAGTTTGGCAAATCAATGCAAGCTGTGGCAAGGTTAGCTGTGTCTGTCAGCACATTGTCCAGAGCATGGAGCAGATACCAGAAGACAGGCGAGTACACCAGGGGATGTGGAGGGTGCCATAGGACGATAACAAATGTCCATGAGTCTGGTCAAACTGTCAGAAATAGATTCCATGATTGTGTTATGAGGGCCTGACATCCACAAGTGGGTGTTGCGCTTACAGCCCAACACCGTGCAGGGCGATTGCCACAAAATACCAAGATTTGTCGATTCGACATTGGCGCCCTGTGCTCTTCACGGATGAGAGCAGGTTCACACTGAGCCCATGTGACAGATATGATTGAGTCTGGAGACGGTTTGGAGAACGTTCTGCTGCCTGCAACATCCTCCAGGATGACCAGTTTAGCAGTGGGACAGTGATGGTGTGGTGGCATTTCATTGGAGGGCTGCACATCCCACCATGTGCTAGCCAGTGGTACCCCGACTAACATTAAGTACCGAAATGAGATCCTCAGACCCATTGTGAGACCACATGCAGATACAGTGGGCCCAGAGTTCCTTCTGATGCATGACAATGCTAGATCTAATGTGGCTCAAGTGTGTCAGCAGTTGTTGCATGATGAAGGCATTGATGCTAAAGATTGGTCTGCCTGTTCTCCAGACCTGAATCCAGCCAAGCACATCTGGGACATCATGTCTTGCTCCATCCACCAACGCCACATTGCACCCAGACTGTCCAGGAGTTGACTAATGCTTTAATCCAGGTCTGGAAGGAGATCCCTCAGGAGAACATCCACCGCTTCATCAAGAGCATGTCCAGCCATTGTAAGAAGGTCATACAGGCACATAGAGGCCACACACACTAGTGAGCCTCATTTCCTTGTCTTGAGGCATTTCTACTGAAGTTGGATCCGCCTGTAATTTGATTTTCCAGTTTGACTTTGAGTATCATTCTAAATCCAGACGCCCATGGGATATTAATTTTCATTTATGTTTTATTCTTCTCATTGCACTGCACTATGTAATTAATAATGATTTGCAGCTGAAATATTTCATTTACTGAGATCTAGGATGTGGTGTCTTAGTGTTCTTCTTATTTTTTTGAGCAGTGTATTTACCTACACAGAACACATGAAATACTGTTAGATTTGATGGGTCACAGCACATCAATAAATATACTATAATACCTGTAGTTCTAATATATTCCCACAAGGGGCAGGAATGGCCAGTATCTTATTATTGAACTTAATTTGTACTTAATTTTGTGGTGTACCACCAGGACAAGCACAGATGTTCCCACCGGAAATGATCTTCAGCTCGTTCTAACTTAGATCCGTCTGCCCAATCATGCAGTATTCAGAGAACTAGGCCCGGCACTATACTGTGTACATGCCGTCAGACATAAGTGGTGGTCTCAGACACTGCCTATATGTGCGAGGAGGAGTGCATCCAAATCCACACACAACCAGTACTGGGCAAAAGGTTTTAGCAGATGTGTAAAAATGCTACAATGTAAAAATACTTACAAAAAAATGAAATGTTAAATTTTTTTTTAGCAATTAAGTAAATGCAAAGTGAATGAAAAAAAAGAGAAATCTAAAAGCAAATTATTATTTGGTGTGACCGCCAATTGCCTGTAAAGCAGCATCAGAGAATTAATTTTTCTAGTAACACTCTCACACAGTTTGTAAAGGAACTTAGGAGGAAAGTTGTTCCCAACATCTTTGAGAACTACCCACAGCTCTGTGTATGAGGCCTGCGGGTATCGTTCTGTCTCTTCATCTAATCGCAGGCAGACTTAATGTTGGGATCAGGGCTCTGGAGGGGTACAGCATCACTTCCAAGATTCCTTGATCCTTTTACTTTAAATCTAGCTTTTTATGACACTGGCTGTATGTTGGATTTATTACCAGGATGCAGTATACATTTCTGAAGAAGGAGAATTCCCCCTACATGGGTCCTCCATAGAGCCCTGATCTCAACATCATCGAGTCTCTTTGGGATTACATGGAGACAGGATGATTTGTACAAACCTCATACACAGAAGATTTGTGGTGAACTCTCCTAGATGTTTGGAACAATCTCCCATCAGAGTTCCTTCTAAACCTGTATTGAGTCTGCCTAGAACAATTGATGCTTTGATGCCGTTTTGAAGACAATGAATAGTCACATCAATGTGAGATAGATTTCGCCTTTGTACATTTAGTTGGTATTTTGTTAACTGACAGAACAAACTACTAACATTTCTATTTTTGAAAACATTCTTACTTTGCAGCATTTGTTCCATATGTGCCAAAACGTGTGTACAGTACTGTATGTCCACAGATATAAATATATTATATATGGGGAAAATTTTGGAAGACATGGAAAAAATGCTGCAAAGTAAGAAAGTTTTCAAAAATAGAGATATAGGGATCTGTGTACATACATGTACAATACATACACACTTAATTATATGAAATGTGGATGAACTGTATCACCTGACCCACAAAGCACAAAAGTTGGTTCATACCCTTTATTGTTATTATTATGCTTCGCATATGTAGACCCATCATATTATACAGCGCTTCACAGGCATCATCACGGTTACAAATGGGACTCACAATCCAGATTCACTATTAGTAAAGGGCCCATTACACGCTACGATATATCTAACGATATGTCATCGGGGTCACGTCGTTAGTAACGCACATCCGGCATCGTTTGACATATCTTAGCGTGTGACAGCTACAAGCGACTGTGAATGAGCAAAAATACTCACCTTATCGTTGCTCGTTGACATGTCGCTCATTTTCAAAAAAAATCGATCGTCCTTCGGCGCGCCGGTTGTTCATTGTTCCCAAGGCAGCACACATCACTCCGTGTGACACCCCGGGAACAATGAACTGCAGCTTAACTGCGTCCCGCCGGTAATGCGGAAGGAAGTGGGCTGGATGTTACGTCCCGCTCATCTCAGCCCCTCCGCTTCTATTGGGCGGCCGCTGTGTGACGTCGCTGTGACGCCGAACGTCCCTCCCCCTTCAGGAAGAGGATGTTCGCCGCCCACAGCAAGGTCATTCAGGAAGTAAGTACGTGTGACGGGGGTTACCGACTTTGTGCGACATGGGCAACAAATTGCCCGTAACGCACAAACAATGGGGGCGGATGCAATCGCACATGCGAACGCACGATAAATCGACCCGTGTAACGGGCCCTTAAGTCTCTGGACGGTGGGAGGAAACCGGAGAACCCGAAGGAAACCACACAAACATGGGGAAAAATGATCAATGTGCCTCACAACACTTTAAAAATAACATGGTTCTAGTATATTAGCATAGTTGATTTAAAGGAGTAAAGAAATTTCAGAAATATTTTTTTATTTCATTCATTATTTTATATACACACACACTATATCACACGAGTACACCCCTCACATTATTGTAAATATTTATATACTTTACTAATAATAATAACAACATTTTCATGGGACAACACTGAAGATCTGACTTGTTGATACAATGTAAAAGTAGTCAGTGTACAGCTTGTATAACAGTATAAATTTGTTGCTCCCCCCTAATAACACCAATCCATTAAGGACTAAACCGCAGGCAACAAAAGTGAAAACACCCCTAAGTGAATATGGACAAGTTGAACCCAAAAGTGTCAATATTTTGTGTGGTCACCGTTATTTCCAAAAACTACTTTAACTCTCATGGGTATGTAGTTCACTAGATTTTAAGGAGCCACTGGATCCTCTTCCATCCTCCATGATGACAGTACGGCACTGGTGGATGACAAAGATGTTGCATTCCTCAACCTTCTCTTTGAGGATGCCCCACAAATGCTCAATAGGGTATAGGTTTGGAGACATGCTTAGCCAGTCCAACACCTTTACCCTCAGTTTCCTTAACAAGGTAGTGGTCGTCTTGGAGGTGTGCTTGTGGTCAATACCATGTATCTGAAGGGAGGTGGATCATGCTCTGCTTCAGTATGTCACACTGCATGTTGGTATTCATGGTTCCCTCAATAAACTGTAGCTCCCCACAGCCAGAAGCACTCATGCAGTCCATAACCATGACACTCCCACCACCATGCTTGACTGTAGGCAGGATACATTCGTCATTGTACTCCTCACCTGGTTACTACCACACACGCTTGACATCATCTGAACCAAATAGATTTATCTTGGTCTCACAGGACATGGTTCCAGTAATCCATGTTCTTAGTCTGCTTGTCTTCAGCAAACTGCGGGCTTTCTTGAGCATCATCTTTAGAAAAGGCTTCCTTCTGGGATGACAGCCATGTATATGAATTTGATGCAGTGTGCAGCATATAGTCTGAGCACTAACAGCCGGACCCCTCACAGTGTAACCTCTGCAGCAATACTTACAACACTCCATACTTCTATTTTGAAAAGACAACCTCTGGATATGATGATGACCACATGCACTCAACTTCTTTGGTCAATCATAGCGAGGCCTGTTCTGAGTGAAACCTGTTGTGTTAAACTGCTGTATAGTCTTGGCCATTGTGCTCCAGATCAGTTTCAAGGTATTCACAATCTTATTATAGCCTAGGCCATCTTAATGTAGAGCAACAATTCTTTTTTTCAGATCCTCAGAGGATCCTTTGCCATGAGGTGCCATAATGTTGAACTTCCAGTGACCAGTAAGGGGTACTTTGCACACTATGACATCGCAAGCCGATGCTTGAGATGCAGAGTGCGATAGTACCCGCCCCTGTCGCAATAGCGATATCTTGTGATTGCTACTGTAGCGAACATTATCGCTACGGCAGCTTCACATGCACTTACCTGCCCTGCGACGTCGCTCTGGCCGACGAACCACCTCCTTCCTAAAGGGGCGGGTCGTGGGCGTCACAGCGACGTCACACGGCAGGCGGCCAAAAGAAGCGGAGATGAGCAGGATGTAAAGATCCCGCCCACCTCCGTCCTTCTGCATTGTAGCCAGGACGCAGGTAGGAAATGTTCCTCGCTCCTGCGGCTTCATACACAGCGATGTGTGCGGCCGCAGGAATGAGAAACAACATCGTACCTGTCGCTGCACCGGCATTATGGAAATGTCGGACCCTACACCGATGATATGATAACGACGCTTTTGCGCTCGTTAATCGTATCAAAAAGGATTTGCACACTACGATATCGTCTGCGATGCCGGATGTGCGTCACTTTCGATTTGACCCCACCGACATCGCACCTGCGATGTCGTAGTGTGCAAAGCTCCCCTAAGAGTGTGTCAGCGATAACACCAAATTTAGCACACCTGATCTCCATTCACACCTAAGGTCTTGTAACACTAATGAGTCACATGACACCGGGGAGGGAAAATGGATAATTGGACACACTTAAGGTGGCTTTACACACTGCAACATCTCAAACGACATCGCTGTAACGTCACCGGTTTTGTGACGTAATAGCGACCTCCCCAGCGACATTGCAGTGTGTGAAACACACCAGCGACCTGGCCCCTGCTGTGAAGTTGCTGATCGCTACAAATCGTTCAGGACCATTCTTTGGTCCTTTGTTTCCCACTGTGCAGCAAAGTCTCAGTGTGTAAAGGGGACTTAAAACACTGGAAACGAGTGATGTGTCACAATATCTGTCAATCACTATTCTCTGTCAGTCGGTCTCTCCCTCTCGGTCTCTATACTCTCTCTGTCGGTCCGTCACTATCTCTGTCCCTCTCGCACAGTCTGTCGGTCATTTTCCCCTCCTCTCTCATACTCACCGATCCCCGGCGCGGCACTGCACGGCATTCACACTGCTGCGGCGGCTTTTCCCCTTTTGAAAAAGCCGGCTGCTCATTAAACAATTTCGTATTCCCTACTTTCCCCGCCCACAGGCGCCTATGATAGGTTGCAGTGAGACACGCCCCCACGCTGAGTGACAGGTGTCTCACTGCACCCAATCACAGCAGCCGGTGGGCGGGTCTATACTGTGCAGTGAAATAAATAATTAAATAATTAAAAAAAACGGCGTGCGGTCCCCCCCCAATTTTAATACCAGCCAGATAAAGCCATACGGCTGAAGGCTGGTATTCTCAGGATGGGGAGCTCCACGTTATGGGGAGCCCCCCAGCCTAACAATATCAGTCAGCAGCCGCCCAGAATTGCCGCATACATTATATGCGACAGTTCTGGGACTGTACCCGGCTCTTCCCGATTTGCCCTGGTGCGTTGGCAAATCGGGGTAATAAGGAGTTATTGGCAGCCCATAGCTGCCAATAAGTCCTAGATTAATCATGTCAGGCGTCTCCCCGAGAAACCTTCCATGATTAATCTGTAAATTACAGTAAATAAACACACACAACTGAAAAAATCATTTATTAGAAATAAAAAACAAACACACATTCCCTCATCACCAATTTAATCAGCCCCAAAAAGCCCTCCTTGTCCGGCGTAATCCACGGACCTCCAGCGTCGCATCCAGCTCTGCTGCATGGAGGTGACAGGAGCAGCAGAAGACACCGCCGCTCCTGTCACCTCCACGCAGCTAATGAAGACAGCCGCGCGATCGGCTGAGCTGTCACTGAGGTTACCCGCTGTCACTGGATCCAGCGGTGGATCCAACGGTGGCCGCGGGTAACCTCAGTGGCAGCTCAGCTGATCGCGCTACTCACCGCCGCTCCGGTCAGCTCCACGCAGCAACTGAGGTGAGTAGCGCGATCAGCTGAGCTGTCACTGAGGTTACCCGCGGCCACCGCTGGATCCACCGCTGGATCCAGTGACAGCGGGTAACCTCAGTGACAGCTCAGCTGATCGCACGGCTGTCTTCATTAGCTGCTTGGAGGTGACAGGAGCGGCGGTGTCTTCTGCTGCTCCTGTCACCTCCATGCAGCACAGCTGGAAGCGACGCTGGAGGTTCGTGGATTACGCCGGACATGGAGGGCTTTTTGGGGCTGACTAAATTGGTGATGAGGGAATGAGTTTGTGTTTTTTATTTCTAATAAATGATTTTTTCAGTTGTGTGTGTTTATTTACTGTAATTTACAGATTAATCATGGAAGGTTTCTCGGGGAGACGCCTGACATGATTAATCTAGGACTTATTGGCAGCTATGGGCTGCCAATAACTCCTTATTACCCCGATTTGCCAACGCACCAGGGCAAATCGGGAAGAGCCGGGTACAGTCCCAGAACTGTCGCATATAATGTATGCGGCAATTCTGGGCGACTGCTGACTGATATTGTTAGGCTGGGGGGCTCCCCATAACGTGGAGCTCCCCATCCTGAGAATACCAGCCTTCAGCCGTATGGCTTTATCTGGCTGGTATTAAAATTGGGGGGGACCGAACGCCGTTTTTTTTAATTATTTAATTATTTATTTCACTGCACAGTATAGACCCGCCCACCGGCTGCTGTGATTGGGTGCAGTGAGACACCTGTCACTCAGCGTGGGGGCGTGTCTCACTGCAACCAATCATAGGCGCCTGTGGGCGGGGAAAGTAGGGAATACGAAATTGTTTAATGAGCGGCCGGCTTTTTCAAAGTAGTAAAAGCCGCCGCAGCAGTGTGAATGCCGTGCAGCGCCGAGCCGGGGACCGGTGAGTATGAGGAGGGGAAAATGACCGACAGACTGTGAGAGAGGGACAGAGATAGTGACAGACCGACAGAGAGAGAATAGAGACCGAGAGGGAGAGACCGACTGACAGAGAATAGTGATTGACAGATATTGTGACACATCACTCGTTTCCAGTGTTTGACTAGCTAGGTCGTTCTGCAGGTCCGGATCGCTGTTGCGTCGTTGGCCAGGTTTGCCTGTTTGACAGCTCACCAGAGACTCACCAGAGACTTTGTAGCGATCCCGGCCAGGTTGGAATCGCTGGTGGGATCGCTGAAAGTCTCAGTGTGTAAAGGGGCCTTTAGACCATTTTCACTTTTGATATCAACTATTTAGACATTAGTAGCTGTGTGTTGAGGTATTTAGGGAGGGCAAACCAAATCTACACTGTTATACAAGCTGTACACTGACTACTTCACATTCTATGAAAGTGTTATATACAATAAAATATTTTCAAAAATGTGAGGCATGTACTTACTTGTGTTATACTGTATATTACACATATATTTTATTATTATTCTGACTTTCTGACATTGCAAAATAAATATGATCTCTAAAATATTATTCTGAACTTAGCATAAAACAGTTGAGCGGTGTTCTTCTTTCTGCTCTAGTATAGCACCCAGGATTTTACCTTGTGGTAACGTGTCCGTTTCTGATCAGCCAGTTCACCAGCTCCTTGCCCACAATGCAGTTAGGGTATGTCCGCAGCCAGTACCGGTGGTCCTGAAATTCCATGCCACTATTGTGGTGACAGATTTTTTTCCACAATTCTTTCAGCTGCACAGAATCCTGTCACAATAAAATAGAGGCAGAAACAATGGTTACCTTATACATCAGCGGTGTTTGGTCTTGTAGAACAGCATGTTAGTCCCGATAGCAACCTATTCTTAAAAGAGTTAAACTCCTACGTTTTGTTGGGGAAAGGGAAACTTTTGCAAATCAGCCAAGCAAAATCAGGTATTAGGTTTCCCAGTTTATAGACACCTATACGTTGGCCAGAACATAAGATTTTCCTCTATGTACTACCCATAAAATGTATTTTAAATGGGCTCTACAGTGACTCAGCCACGATAATAATCGTGCTAGCATGGTACTCGTTATTGGTACAGGGGATGAGTAAATGAAAGGAGTATGGTGAAAAAATTATTGAATATCTGAACGAGAAAAAAAATTTAGAGCCGTTAAAAGCACATGTATGATCAAATGGGCTGAAATTGTTATCTGCTGGTGTGTCAGACCATGACACTGAAACACAACAAATATGGCAGCCATATTTTGCATCCAACCCCATATGCTGTGCTTTTAGATTTTTTTTTTAAACTCATTTTCTTATTTAGTATTTCTGTGTCCACCCTATCACAACTGTATGGATACGTGCGGTTTGTCTGTCCCTCAAGATATGTACAGGGCACATGAAGAGCTAAACAACATTAAAAATTTAAAAACAAAGCAGAATTTTTATGACGTCCTTGTGTGTAACGCAAAGTGGAATTTTATACCAAAAGTATCTTCCTCTCCTCCTCATTAGTGTCATTCTTCAGGTAAGTGCGAGATGCCTGGGGGCTCACTGATGATTCATAGGATGGTATCATAGGAGAGCCGGAACGGTCTAGTGACAGATTAGTAATACTGGCGGACCTATGGATAGTTAAAGAGGGAAAAAAAAGAAATCGATTTCAAAATTTTAAAGATCATGTTTTCAAAAGCCTCCAAATTGGTAATTAAACACCCATCCTGTACTTTAAATTTTAAACAATTTTTCTAAATACCTTTATTTAACAAAAAAAGAGAATTTTGTTTACTTACCGTAAATTCTTTTTCTTATAGTTCCGACATGGGAGACCCAGACCATGGGTGTATAGCTTCTGCCTCCGGAGGACACACAAAGTACTACACTAAAAGTGTAGCTCCTCCCTCCGAGCATATACACCCCCTGGATGACAAATCTAACCAGTTTAGTGCAAAAGCTGAAGGAGGACATCCACCCATAAGTAGAGATAGAGTAAAACCCGGAATAACCGGAACCTCTGTCTACAATAACAGCCGGTGAAAACACACGGAACAAGAACTGCCAACAGGCAACAGGGAGGGTGCTGGGTCTCCCATGTCGGAACTATAAGAAAAAGAATTTACGGTAAGTAAACAAAATTCTCTTTTTCTTCATCGTTCCTTATGGGAGACCCAGACCATGGGACGTCTCAAAGCAGTCCATGGGTGGGAAATAAACCGAAACTGAGAAGTAGGCAAAACCTAACTTCACAAATGGGCGACAGCCGCCTGAAGGATGCGTCTGCCCAAGCTCGCATCTGCCGAAGCATGAGCATGCACTTGGTAGTGCTTCGAAAAGGTGTGCAGACTAGACCAAGTGGCAGCCTGACAAACCTGCTGAGCCGTAGCCTGGTGCCTGAAAGCCCAGGAGGCACCGACAGCTCTGGTCGAGTGCGCCTTAATCCCTGGCGGTGGGGGCACCTGAGAACATTGGTAGGCATCGGATATGGCCGACCTAATCCAACGAGCTAGGGTCGGTTTAGAAGCCGAGAGACCCTTGCGCTGACCCGTGGTTAGCACAAAAAGAGAGGTGCACCGCCTAAGAGCGGCGGTGCGTGACACATAGATCCGGAGCGCCCGCACCAAATCCAAAGTATGCAACGCTTTCTCAAAGCGATGCACAGGGGCCGGACAAAAGGGAAGGCAATGAAATGTCCTGGTTAAGGTGGAAAGGAGACACCACCTTAGGGAGAAAGTCCGGAGTCGGACGGAGAACCACCTTGTCTTGGTGAAAAACCAAAAAGGGTGACTCCGAAGAGAGCGCAGCCAAATCAGAGACTCTCCTGAGAGACGTTATGGCCACCAGAAAGACCACTTTCTGTGAAAGTCGAAACAAAGAAACCTCCCTAAGAGGCTCAAAGGGGGGTTTCTGTAAGGCCGTGAGGACCAGATTAAGGTCCCAGGGATCCAAAGGCCGCCGGTAAGGAGGAATGATGTGAGATGCGCCCTGTATGAAGGTGCGCACCTGGGCCAGTCGGGCGATACGCCGCTGCAACAACACTGACAGAGCCGAGACCTGTCCCTTGAGGGAATTGAGGGATAGTCCTAGCTGCAGACCGGACTGTAGAAAGGACAGGATGGTCGGCAAAGAAAACGGCCAAGGAGCATGGCCGGAAGAGAGACACCAGGACAGGAAAATCCTCCAAGTCCTGTGGTAAATCCTGGCCGAGGAAGACTTCCGAGCCTGAGTCATAGTGTAGATGACCTCGGAAGGAATGCCTGAAGCCGTCAGGATCCAGGACTCAAGAGCCACGCCGTCAATCTGAGAGCCGCAGAATTCTGGCGGAAAAACGGACCTTGAGAGAGAAGGTCTGGGCGGTCCGGGAGATACCACGGCATTTCTACGGACAGACGGAGCAGGTCTGGGTACCAAGCTCGCCTGGGCCAGTCTGGAGCAATGATTATAACCCGACGGCCCTCCATTCTGATCTTGCGCAGGACTCTGGGCAAGAGAGCTAGAGGGGGAAACACGTAGGCCAGACGGAACTGGGACCAATCTTGAACCAGCGCGTCCGCTGCCAAGGCCTGAGGATCGTGTGAGCGAGCCACGTAAACCAGGACCTTGTTGTTGTGCCGGGATGCCATTAGATCCACTTCCGGAGTGCCCCACTTGCGGCAGATTGACCGGAACACTGCCGGATGCAGGGCCCACTCGCAGCTGTCCACGGTTTGACGGCTGAGATAATCTGCCTCCCAGTTTTCTACGCCTGGGATGTGGACTGCGGATATGGTGGACTTTGAGTCCTCCGTCCACTGAAGGATGCGTTGAACCTCCAACATCGCCAGGCGGCTGCGAGTCCCGCCCTGGTGATTGATGTAGGCAACTGCTGTCGCGTTGTCCGACTGGACTCGAATGTGCTTGCCCGCCAACAGGTGGTGAAAGGCTACGAGAGCTAGAAGTACAGCCCTGATTTCCAGCACATTGATCGAGAGGGCTGATTCGGACGGAGTCCAAGTGCCCTGTGCTCGGTGGTGGAGAAATACTGCTCCCCAGCCGGAGAGACTGGCGTCCGTGGTGAGGATTACCCAGGTCGGAGTCAGGAAGGAGCGTCCCTGAGACAGAGAGAGGGGCCGAAGCCACCACTGAAGAGAGCTCCTGGTCTGTGGCGACAGAGCCACTAGCCTGTGCAAGGAAGAGGTCCGCTTGTCCCAAAAGCGGAGAATGTCCAGCTGCAGAGGACGCAGATGGAACTGGGCAAAGGGAACCGCTTCCATTGACGCCACCATCTGACCCAGCACCTGCATGAGGTGCCTGATGGAATGACGGCGGGGCTTCAACAGAGAACGCACCGCCAGATGAAGGGACTGCTGTTTGACTAAGGGCAGCTTCACAAGTGCCGGCAGAGTCTCGAATTGCATCCCTAGGTACGTAAGTTTCTGGGTCGGGGTCAGAGTGGACTTGGGCAGATTGACAAGCCACCCGAAATGAACAAGCGTGGCGAGAGTGAGCGAGACACTCCGCTGACAGTCTGCACTGGATGAGGCCTTGACTAGAAGGTCGTCCAGGTAAGGGATTACTACCAACCCCTGGAGATGCAGAACCGCAACCACTGCTGCCATGACCTTGGTGAAAACACGAGGGGCCGTGGCTAACCCGAAGGGGAGAGCCACGAATTGGAAATGTTCCTCTCCGATTGCAAAACGTAGCCAACGCTGGTGTGAAACTGCAATTGGCACATGCAGATAGGCATCTCTGATGTCGATGGATGCTAGAAAATCTCCTTGGGTCATTGAGGCAATGACCGATCGCAGAGATTCCATGCGAAAGTGCCGCACCTGAACATGCTTGTTGAGAAGCTTGAGATCCAGGATGGGCCGGAAGGAACCGTCCTTCTTGGGGACTAGGAAGAGGTTTGAGTAGAAACCTCTGAACCGTTCCCGGGCGGGAACCGGAACAATTACTCCGTTGGCCTGCAAGGATGCCACGGCCTGTGAGAAGGCGGCGGCTTTGGAGCAGGGGGGAGTGGACATAAAAAATCTGTTTGGCGGGCTGGAAGAAAACTCTATCCTGTAGCCGTGGGAGATGATATCCCGCACCCACTGATCGGAGACGTGTTGAAACCACACGTCGCCAAAGTGGGAGAGCCTGCCACCGACCAAGGACGTTGCTGGCGCAGCCAGATAGTCAAGAGGAGGCTGCCTTAGTGGCAGCGGCTCCTCCGTTCTTCTGAGGACGCGGCTTCGCGCGCCAGCTGGGTTTTCGATCCTTGGCTGAGTTAGTGGACGAAGCTGAGGGCTTAGAGGATGACCAGTTAGAGGAACGAAAGCTCGACTGGTTCCTGCCCTGGACAGGTTTCCTGGTTTTAGAAAAAGGGAGGAATTCCAGGGCACTACTCAGTATTCAACAAGCCTATTTGTCCATTACAAAGAAAGTCCTGTATTCAGAGGCTGGAAGCAAACACCGGGGTGCTTATATCAATAGATAACAAATCTTGCAATGCAAAGTAGAAAAAGTATAGCACTCACCGGTTAAATTGCTGTGCAGAAAAACTGTTTATTTAAACAGCGGAGGTTACATGTGCGGAGAGGGCTGGTGGGGAGAGGGAGTGTGCGCTGTAGCAGACGACGGCCGTTTCGCACCTGTCCGATGCTTCAGCTGGTCTGATTAGGTATGACATCATATCCTTTTTATCCACAGCCAAAAAAAAAAAAAAAAAATTTTTTTTTTTTTTTTTTCCCTTTTTTGTGGTTGATGTCAAATAATTAAAACATATGTTAAAAACAAAGAATATACATACAATACTTGAATTTCAGCAACAATTTTCAGCAAACATATATAAATATACATGGAAGAAGCCAAATGCCTCATAAATCAACCCAGAAACACACTAAGGTCATTTTTATCATTTAACCCTAGAAGGCCTGTTGCGTTGAATCTCATAATAAATTCAGCCTCTTTTCTTAATAGCATTTTATGCGTATCACCTCCCCTAGCGTTAGGCTCAACCAATTCTATCCCTGCAAAGGATAATACATTGCAATCAGAATTATGAAATTCTCTTATATGGTTGATTAACCTAGTTGCCCCTATTCCACTATGAATGGAGTTCCTATGCTCTCTAAATCTTACAAAGAGCTGCCGTATCGTCTTCCCAATGTAAAAATATTGGCACGGGCAAAAAATCACGTAAACGACCATTTTAGTCCTACAGGTTATCAAATGCCGCACATAATGTGAATGGCCACCAATTACAAAAGAATTGCCCGTCATGTGAAAACTGCAAAATGAACAGTTTCCACATCTGTGATTACCTGTAGGACCCACCTGGTGTAGCCAGGTTTTAGGAGCTATATACCGTTTCTTGACTAAAATATCACCAATATTTTTACATCTTCTATGCGTTATTAGGGGTTTATTGAGGGCCATTTCCCTAAGTTCTGATACTCCTTCAATTATGTGCCAATTTTTATTTATGATTGTTTTGATCATCCGATCCATCGGGCCATATTTGAAGTTAAAGATGAATCGATTCATTTTTTTAACAGGTGTAATACCCCGATTTAAACAGGAAATATTTTTCTCATGTTGAATCTTACTTTCAGCTTGTTTCTGCATTGAATTGATAAGATTAGAGGGATACCCCCTTTCTAAAAATCTTTGCTTGAGATCGTTCGTCTGTGTCACAAAAGCATCGGGATTATTCGTGATCCTATTCAGCCTTAAAAATTGACTGAAGGGAACAGATCTCAATACATGAGTCGGATGGGCACTATCAAAATGCAACAAAGCATTCACAGTAGTAGGTTTTCTATAAAGTTCCCGTATAATTCTCCCTTCCTGGGCCGTCAATTTAACGTCAAGGAACTCCATAGTTTTATCACCAAAATGGTGTGTGAACAGCATATTGTAGTTGTTATTATCATTCAGGTATGCCACAAAAGACTCAAATTGAGATCCGTCCCCATCCCAAACTATCAATACATCGTCCACAAAACGCATAAATTTCTTTATGTGTTTTATGAAAGGATTAGTAGGACTGTATATGAGATTATCTTCCATATGCGCAAGGAAGAGATTTGCAAAGGTGCAAGCCACAGGAGTCCCCATCGCCACCCCGCTATTTTGCTGGTACCAAACATGCCCAAATTTAAAGGTGTTATTTTTCAACACAAAGAGCAGAGCCTCTTCTACAAAATTTATCAGTAAATCATCTTCACCGAGCCCCCTCAGCATATCAATAATGACATTGACACCCAAATGCTGTGGTATTCTTGTAAATAAACTTTCAACGTCTAATGACGCCCAGCAAAAAGTGTCTTGCCATTCAAAATGATTTAATTGTGTCACCAGATCCCCTGTGTCCTTCACAAAGGAGGGAATTATTTTTAATAGGGGATGTAATAACCAATCAAGGTATGCCGAGAGGGGCTCCGTGAGTGAACCTGAACCGGAGACGATGGGTCTCCCCGGAGGTCTAAATTCAGACTTATGCACCTTTGGTAAAAAATACCAATGTGGCTTTGTAGGGAATAAAGGAAAAAGCTTTTCCGCTCTATTCTTTGTAATGAAACCCAACATCATATGCCTATTCAAAAGGCTACGCAGTTTTTCTTTCAACTTGTTAGTGGGATCACACTCTAATTTCTGATATACATTACTATTATCTAGATGGCGTTTTGCCTCATCCAGATAATATTCCGTGGTCATGAGAACCGTGGCACCACCCTTGTCTGCCTTCCTTATTATCACATTTTTGAGGGATTTAATTTTTTTCAAAGCAGATTTTTCAATATTAGACAAGTTATTTTTCAGCACTGGGTAATTCAAAGCTCTCATATCCTTCATGACAATTTCTTGAAATAAATTTCACATTATGTGCGGCATTTGATAACCTGTAGGACTAAAATGGTCGTTTACGTGATTTTTTGCCCGTGCCAATATTTTTACATTGGGAAGACGATACGGCAGCTCTTTGTAAGATTTAGAGAGCATAGGAACTCCATTCATAGTGGAATAGGGGCAACTAGGTTAATCAACCATATAAGAGAATTTCATAATTCTGATTGCAATGTATTATCCTTTGCAGGGATAGAATTGGTTGAGCCTAACGCTAGGGGAGGTGATACGCATAAAATGCTATTAAGAAAAGAGGCTGAATTTATTATGAGATTCAACGCAACAGGCCCTCTAGGGTTAAATGATAAAAATGACCTTAGTGTGTTTCTAGGTTGATTTATGAGGCATTTGGCTTCTTCCATGTATATTTATATATGTTTGCTGAAAATTGTTGCTGAAATTCAAGTATTGTATGTATATTCTTTGTTTTTAACATATGTTTTAATTATTTGACATCAACCACAAAAAAGGGAAAAAAAAAAAAAAGAAAAAAAAAATTTTTTTTTTTTTTTTTTTGGATGTGGATAAAAAGGATATGATGTCATACCTAATCAGACCAGCTGAAGCACCGGACAGGTGCGAAACGGCCGTCGTCTGCTACAGCGCACACTCCCTCTCCCCACCAGCCCTCTCCGCACATGTAACCTCCGCTGTTTAAATAAACAGTTTTTCTGCACAGCAATTTAACCGGTGAGTGCTATACTTTTTCTACTTTGCATTGCAGGTTTCCTGGTTTTAGTTTGTGGCAAGGAAGTACTCTTCCCGCCAGTAGCTTCCTTAATAATTTCATCCAGTTGTTCACCGAACAGCTGGGACCCAGCAAAGGGGAGCCCAGCAAGGAACTTCTTGGAAGAAGCGTCTGCTTTCCACTCTCGAAGCCACAAGATCCTGCGGATCGCGAGGGAATTAGCGGAAGCCACCGCCGTGCGGTGAGAAGCCTCCAGAATGGCAGACATGGCATAGGATGAAAAAGCCGAAGCCTGGGAAGTTAAGGCAACCATTTCGGGTATAGAGTCCCTGGCGAGGGAATGTATCTCCGCCAGAGAAGCAGAGACTGCCTTAAGAGCCCACACTGCTGCAAAGGACGGGGAGAACGAGGCCCCTGCCGCCTCATATACAGATTTGGCCAGAAGGTCAACCTGGCGGTCAGTGGGATCCTTAAGAGAGGTGCCATCGACCACAGATACAACTGTCCGGGCTGAGATTCTAGACACCGGAGGATCCACCTTTGGTGAGTGAGCCCACTCCATGACCACTTCTGGTGGAAAGGGAAAACGGTCATCAGAACTACGCTTTGGGAAGCGTTTGTCAGGACAGGCCCTGGGCTTGGTAACAGTGGCCTGAAAACTGGAGTGGTTAAAAAAACATACTCCTTGCTCTCTTAGGTGAGGTAAACTGGTGTTTTTCCACCAGAGAGGCTTGTTCCTCTGACACTGGTGGATTGAGGTTCAGTACGGAGTTAATGGACGCAATCAAGTCACTAACATCCGCATCACCCTCAGATAAATCAATGGGGTACATAGAGGTAGCGTCCGAGCCCACAGTAAAGGCATCCTCCTCGCCCTGCAATTCAGCTCGTGAATCAGAGCCGTGGGACGAGGAAGGAGAAGAGTCCCTGCGTCTCCGTTTAGGAGGACGGGGTCCGGGAACAGGTAAAAAATGCTCTGTGAGCTCTGCAGAGCGAGTCGGAGCAGCAGAGGCGCCCTGAGAAGGGGGCTGATGCATGGTCAGCAGAGTCCGGGACAGCTGTCCCATGGAGTCGGCAAAAAACTGGGAGATAGCCTTAGAAAACGATGCTACCCAAGCCGGGGGTTCAGCCACCGGGACTGGAGCAGCCGGAGGGACCCCTGAGGAGGCTCCAAGCTGAGGCACCACCATGTTAGAGCAGGCATCACAATGTGGATATGTAGTATGAGCTGACATGCAGTGCACATAGAGTAAAGCCTTGCAGCCTTGCTCCTAGTGAGAGACATGCTGCTGAGGTGGAGGCTCTGCAGTAAAGAATACACTCCTTCAGAATGACCCCCAGAGAGTGTATAATAAAGCCCACAACCAGAGGTTGTGGCTTACCAGACCGCTTTTTGTGTGCCCTCCGGATTCCACAGCTCGGACCCCCAGACAGATGCAGAAGCTGCAGCAGCCAGCGCCAATCAGTGTGTGAACGCTGATAAAATGGCGCCGGAGTGAGGGGGGGGCGGGGTTGTGCCCAAGAGCGGGAACCGGAGGGCCAAGGAGAGATACAGGGGAGGGAAACATCTCCTCAGAGAGGAGTGTCCTCCCCTCTGCTGAACGGCCAGTGGGCGGCACCGCACTGTTCCCCTGCATGACTGACATGCAGGGGCACTGAAAACGAAACTAGGCCACATCTGAAGCCGGGGCCTAGATTTTTCCATGCGGCCGACGAGCAGGCACCCTCGGCGCGGTTCTCAGGAAAAAAACAGAGAACCGGCCGGAAATCACAGCAAAGTGAGAAAACACACTCTACCCACAATTAATGTATCCGGGACCCCTGAATAACGTCTCAATACTTAGCTTATGAGACGCAGGGCCAGGTCCCTGGGGGGGGGGGTGAACGCTCCGTCCGGCAGGATCCTGACAGGGCTGCGGATGGAGACCGGTCTCCTGCAAACCAGTGAGAACCGTGCTGGCTCCCACTTCAAGCCAGAGCCTCAGGGGATGGTGAAGGAGCGCGGCATGTGAAGGCTCCAGCCTTGTAAAATCAACCTTAATAGCACCGCCGACACAGTGGGGTGAGAAGGGACATGCCGGGAGTCCAGACTGGACCCGCTTTTCTTCCAAATCTTTGAAATCAAAAATCAGATGAGAATGCATGTGTGTGTGTGACCTCCTGAACACAAAGCATTGAACTGGTTAGATTTGTCATCCAGGGGGTGTATATGCTCGGAGGGAGGAGCTACACTTTTAGTGTAGTACTTTGTGTGTCCTCCGGAGGCAGAAGCTATACACCCATGGTCTGGGTCTCCCATAAGGAACGATGAAGAAATGTATGCTTTACTGATTGCCCTCTGTCCAGATTTTAAAGATGGCAACTGCCATCAAGGACAAGCGGTCCTAGATTAGACAGACAACAGAAAGGGCAGCGTAAAGAACATCTGCTCAAGACAGAGGTGACGTCAGAGCAGCATTCTGTCAGGCATCGTGGTCACACATTCCTCAGCTCAGTCACCCTTATAGGACACGGAAGGAAGTCGGACTAAAGAAGAACACAAACACCTTTCTTTAGCGGACTAAGAAAGAACAGAAACAAAATAAATTGTTCAGCTCACCAATATTGCAGTCTCGTAGTGGAGATCCAGCGCACGGATGGTTAGGAATACCAAGCAATAGCAATAAAGATGTATGAATCCAGCGCAGACTTATATTGAATAAAAAAGTTTTTTCTTTCTTTATTGGAATAATAGAATGAATAAAAAATCCAGGGACATGCAAAAGTAAATTCTAGCCCCAGTTCAGAGCTCTGAACTGGGGCTAAAATTTACTTTTGCATGTCCCTGGATTTTTTAATCATTCTATTATTCCAATAAAGAAAGAAAAAACTTTTTTATTCAATATAAGTCTGCGCTGGATTCATACATCTTTATTACTAAGAAAGAACATCCACCTCAGTCAGCCTGAGCGTTTGTGTGAACCTCGAGACAAATGCACTAAGTCAGTCTTACTGCATGTCTCTGGGCTACACAGATTTATGGCAGCTGCCATCTGCAAATTCCTGAGTGCAGTAGATAAAGCATACCTTTATGCTAAATAAAGATATTTCGAAAAATGTTTAATTTTCACGGTGTATTTTATTACGTGGAGAACCCCCTTATTCAAGCTTTGTTTTACCCAATTAACAACTTAGATTTCAATGCTCTTGTAGAGATAAATGCAGTCACGCTCAATACTGTAAAACGGTAATGTCATCGATGTCTCTACTTCCAAATCTTCTAACATGAGCAATACAAATACTTGTAACGCTATTTGTAAACTGCGGTCCACGTGAATAATCTAAACCGCATGGACAATCATCAAAACTTAACCAATGCAAAACCAAAGTGGTAATTGCCGCAGAGTTAAATGTGTATGCAAAAAGCATTATTCAGTTCAAGTTTGCATAAATTAAGGAAAAATAAATAAATAAACACACTATAAAGAAGAGTATAGTAAGGCAGATACAGAGGTACAATCACACAGGAATATTAGAAGCAGAGAAACACTCCTCTGCAGTTAGGGATTTTCTCTTGTAATATATTTAAAAGTGATAGAAACATTTTGGGACACAACTACTGAACCACGAATTTGTTGGTAGATTTTTGGTGCTTCACTTTGCCAAAATGGAACAGTAATATTTAGACATTTTCATTCCCAATTTACCTGTTTCTTGCAGGAGATTTCCCCCCGTCTTCTTGCACAGAGGCTAGACGTGTTGACAGTGATGGCTTTGTTGATTCCTGGTGAAGAAGGCTGAAAAGACAGAAAAGAATGCACTAACCACCGTTAATACAAAATTCAAAAGAGGAGAAAAATCTAGCATCCAAGTCCAAGTGTTTGTAAAACTAATCATTTAATAGATATGCATTAAAAAATACTTCCAGTGGTTTAAAATCAAGTGAACATAGCGGCAAATAAATTGAGACTAAGGATGGAACGTCCGAAACGCGTAGTCTATACCGCACTGACTGCAAACACCAAAAGAATTCAGAACGTGTACGCTATATTAAAATTGATCTAAATTCTAGATCGGAAAGCTCCAGAGGTTATTGGATTTGCCCAAAACAAGTTTGGCTCCAGAACCACTTTGGAAGCTGAGAATCACTGGCTGCAAACAGAGAAAAGCTGCGAGTAGTTAAGGGCATTGTGAAGAAATTCATCAAATTGCTGAAGAAAGTAGAAATGTTTCAATATTTCTATTTTGTACTACTATAGCTCTGCGAAAAAATTTGTGCAAGACCAAGGTCCAAAAACCAGGCCAGAATTCCGTGGCTACAAGGCCAGAACACCACACACCTCCTCCTGCCGATCGGTATCTCTAAGGCGCCGAGGAAGCCGGAAAGTAGGAGGAGGTTCAAAGGGCCCTGGTGAGCAAGTGGGCTACCAACATGAACACTGGACCAAGGGCAGAAAAAACGTTTTGCTACACTGTAGCAACTATCAGATAGTGTTTATTTTTTATGTAAGACAACATGTTATCAACACAATAAATTAATAATGGAATCAAATCCAAATGGTGTAAGTGAAAGGCAGTGCCATAGCGTGATCTCTGGCAAAACGAAGCAAGTCACAGCCAAAAATATCATGTAGCCAGGCCTAATATGTCAGGAGACAGAGGGGTCAGCCTCATATATGCCAGTGCTTGGAAAATTCACACAGTATGCACAGTACTCTGATCCATGCACACGCCTTCTTATAAAACACATCTTTGGACCTGCACCTGACTTGCAGCACTATTTTTCTATCAAATTCAACAGCGTTTGCTTTGCTGATTGAATGTCTTTATTTTCTGCCCGTCTTCCTAGGCCATCTTTATACAAAGCAATTAGGAAACAATAAGGTCGTCAGTAATTCTGCTCCAGATAGTAAATTAGCAGTACTTTACACATTCCCGCTTACTTCTAGAAAAAAAAACCTTTAATTTAATCTTTAATTACAAAGCATGGGGAAACCATTTTAGGATGTTTGTAATTAAGGAGGAAAAAAAAAACAGGTTTTGGAATTTTTAAGCCTAGGGAGCAGTGAAAGTATTGTGCATTGTTCTGATCAACGTTCCAGCAGTAAATATAGCCAGAATTCCACCACGCAAGCTAAGTGGATTATATGCGAGCACTCGTGACCCTGGTAGATAGCCCCTTTCTATAGAATTCCTAGAACCGTTCATTGACTTCTTAGTAAATCTCATTACCTTTGCCAAGCCAGATCTTCCTCTAAAAAAATATTGCGACTAGACTTTCTTCCTCCTACTGGAGTACGAGGTTCTCCAGGGTCCAAAACAGACAGAGAGCAGGAGTCAGAGAGTGCATTCAAGTCTTCTCCAAATGTATGGCCATCAGCGGAATGTGCATAGTTTATGGCAATCTTGCAGCAGTAGGTACAAGCTCGTAGATCACCTTAACATGCAGAAAATCAGTAATTCACCACAGCACTAATACAAGCAAAATGTCACCTAAATAAGCATTTGATCTCCAAAGACAACTATAGTACTTAAGGGCATTTAATGGGAATCTGTCAGTAGGATCATCCCTCCTAACCCACCTATATGGGCTTGAAGGTCATAGGAAGCTGAATAAAATCATTCCTTGATATCTATAATCTAATGTCTTATTAAAGAGAAATCAATGTTTTACTTATATGTGAATGAGCTGCTAACAACTATGTGCCAGGTACTGATTTACATGAGCCTCTACCTCCAGAGCATATTATAAATGAAAGGAGGCATTACCAGTGTGAGACATGTAGATCAAGAGAGCAGATGATCAGTCATTACATGTCTCACACTGGTAAAGACTCATTTCATTTGACGTATTTTCCGACATGACTTTTTAACCCCTGAAAATCTTCTCAAAAGTTGGAGGTCGTCTTATACGGAGGGGCAGGGTGCCGTCATGGCTTTACTACAGTTTACACACAAGATATTCTCACCTATCCTCAGTTCCCATGGTGCCTCCAGCTGCTTCTTGCAGTCCGTAGGCACACAGACGCCTCCGTGATAGCGTCTGGTGCACGGAGCCTCTGGTGCACGGAGCCACCGCTGCAGGAGGTCGTCATGGCTTTACTGCAGTTTTATGCTTTACGGCGCTACAAAGCATTCAACTGCAGTAAAACGCTGACAGCAGCGGCAGCTTCATACCCCAGACACAATCATGGAGGGGTCTATGTGCCTGCGGTCCACAAGAAGCACTCCTCCATGATCGCGTCCAATACACAGGGCCGCCGCTGCTGTCAGCGCTTTACAGCAGTTGAATGCTTTGTGGTGCCATAAAGCATTCAACTGCAGTAAAGCCATGACGACATCCTGCAGCTGCCGCTCCGTGCACCGACGCTATCACGAAGGGGGTCTGTGTGACTGTGGACTGCAACAAACAGCTGGAGGCAACGCAGAAACAGAGGAGAGGTGAAAATATATTTTATTATGTGTAAACAACGACATAATAGGGGACAAGAAGGTGACCAGTAGGAGGACATAAATAAATAATGGGGACATTACATCAGGGGACATTACTAAACAATGGGGACATTATAGCAGGGGACATTACTAAACAATGGGGACATTACTAAACAATGGGGACATTACAGCAGGGGGCATTACTAAACAATGGGCACATTACTGCAGGGGACATTACTAAACAATGGGGACATTACTTGGGTCGGCCTATACTCGAGTATATACAATACATCCCAAACTCTATATTTTAACTGGAAACCTTGGGGGTCATCTTATACGCCCAGTTGTCTTATACGCCGGAAAATACAGTACAATAATATCTGGGGGTAGATTTCAGGGAGATGTTTTATTATACTCCAATTCCTATGACTTATATGCCCATATAATCAGCTTAAGAGGGTTGATCCTATTGACAGATTTTCTTTAAAGTAACCTAAAATGTCGTAAAAATGCAGCCTACAAATTATAATGATGGGTAAGGTTGAAAAAGGCATTTATAAAAATCTACTGTGGGGCTGGAGGATTTCATATGGCTCCTATCATGTATCTCAGGATCTGTCCGGCAGGACCCGGGTTATAGAGATCAGAGTAGAAGTATTGGCACATTGTAGCCTGCTGTTCATGGCTGTTATCTGCATCCAGCACTATCAATATGGAAGATTGTGGAAATGTGACAATACTAAATGGTGGTGATAAGGTGAGGCATACATCTGAATACATTCTTATATTCAATACCACAATTGAGGCTACTGGAAGACTAGCAGCCGTTAGATGTTGTTAGTTCGACCTGACTATCTATAAAAGCCGCTCACAAACAAAGTGTAATGTTATATTTATGGACAGGCTGACTCAATAGTTAATGTGCTTACTATACTAATTGGTCTATTATTAATTTCCGATAAAATCAACCATATAAAATAATATTTTACTGGCACATATTGGGCCCTTCCT
This sequence comes from Anomaloglossus baeobatrachus, assembly GCF_048569485.1. Lineage (NCBI taxonomy): Eukaryota > Metazoa > Chordata > Amphibia > Anura > Aromobatidae > Anomaloglossus > Anomaloglossus baeobatrachus. The sequence goes on from NC_134359.1 coordinate 164,977,113, forward strand.
GTTTTTCTCAATCCATTTGTTATTCAGCTGCTTGGTGACTTATGCCAACCTGTATATCCCATGAATTTCCCCGGAATTTCCTGGTTGCAGCAACGGCTGCAGAAAATCTGGCCACAAAGTCGACAGTGATGTCTCCGACGGAAAGTGGTGAATTTTTCATTGCAGTCATAGCACTCTTTACATTGGCTGTCAGGCATCCAATACTGCTTCAGGTCACTGTCCTGGAGAAGTAAGTAAAATACTTGTCATTTTCCTGGTCTATTCACTCACCATGGAGTCTGCGACCCTGGAAAATTAGAAAGTTACCTGACTCTTTCCTTCCATAATCTCCTTCAGGCGCTTGACCACGGTGCTCAGACTGCGCAGCTGCACAGCCGTGCGAGGATCATGACCCAGAGATGGCTCCGGCTTTCTTCTGGTTTCTAAAACAAAACCATGCCTAATAAAATTGTGACTGATAGTGGCTACTTAGTCATTTTCATGAAGGACAGCTGCGTTTTACAGACCTGTCACATATCTTGGTCAGCTTGTGAATGGTATATAACTTTTTGCTCAGTTTTCTCATCAATTACAATTATTCTACATACACTAGTGACGAATGGTGTATAAGACTTCAAATCTTACTGATGTGCCATGTACGTATATAGCATGTGACAGACGGGAACTGTAAAGGCCCAGGACTTAAGCTGGCTGGGCCTAATGATGCATGAGGCCTCCCCGAAAAAAAAAAAAAAAAGATCTCAAGTGGGAGATCCGGCCTGCTGAATTTCACCAGTCAATCTTTTCACTATCTCTGGAGAAAAGCCGCTTACAGAGGATCAGGCAGCTGCTCTCTAATTACAAAGGCCGAGCAAAAGGTTCCCTGTATGGGGCAGCCAGCAGAGTGTCTATGGGAGCCTTAAGGGAAAAACACCCCCTCAGAGTAGAGAACCCACTGTCAACACTTAAAGGGGTTTCCCAAGAACAATATTAATTTTAAAGTTGATTTTACTCAATAGATCTTAAAATAATAATAATTTATACAATTGGATATGTTTAAAAAAAATGTTCCTGTGTTGAGCTAATCTTATAAATGTGTCCCTGCTTTGTACTGTGGAATGGCTGTGTCTGACCGTAGAGGGACATGGTTTGATCATTCCACAGCTCCTGGGCAGGGGAGGAGACAAGAGAGAATACACACAGTACAGAGCAGAATCAGAGCTGATTCTTTTTGTGAGATTAAACATTTCTCAGCCTGTTTTTAGAAATGTTTTATCTCAAAGAAAAAATTATTTGTGATCCGTTTCTATACTTTATTTCCTCCCCTGTCCAGGAGATGTGATATAATCAGACCATAGAACACAACACTTGGGAAAGAGTGGGCACAACTACACCAAACGTACTGGAAAATCCAGAATAATGGAATAAAGCAAGAGGAGTCCCTTGTTGCATGCAAAAAGTGTGAAAACGTTTATTAATAACACAGAGAAATATTATTAAGAACACTTAAAACTGGGAAAGATCAAAGGGGTGATCCACCCATGAACAGATTAGCACATCACCACTGAAACCTCATGAAATAATGCAGATGGAGCAAATCACATAGGCTCAAAAATAACAGTACCAGAGAACAGTATACAGCAATACATAGTCACCAAATGTAGGACTAACATAAATATGGTACAGATCAAAGAGCCAATACAATACCAGATGAGTAAATAATGAGAGAGGAAGTGTGGACAGTGGACAGTGTGAACAGTCAGACACTGCTATTACACAGTACATAGGAGGGGCACATTTATAAGATTATCTCAGCACAGGAACATTTATATAACATCCAATTGTAGAACTTATTATTTCAAGACCTATTTATTAAAATGAACTTTTTTTAGTGGGAAAACCCCATTAATGAGCTCTGTAATTCTAATCCACAATAGCCATCACAGATATATACTGTGTGGAGCCACAAACCTGAGCTGGTTGAGGACAGTCTTTCTCCGAGCAGCTGCTTCTTATATTGCACTGGAAACTTAACAGGCTGCGATGTTGGGGAGTGATGCGGACTGGACCAGGTGTTTCTTACCAGAGGGTCACTGGGCCCGGCCTCTGACCGGTCCGCAGCAGACACTGTTCTGACCTCATCTGAAACAAGAGCACAACATAAAATGTAGCTCAGTCCCCTGCATCTTCATCATAAAGAAAATGTCAGAGACCGGTCCCCACAGTCATATGACACCATGTCACTACGGATTTTATGCCAGCCTGTTAGCTAAAGAATGCAAGTGTGGTAGAACGCCACAGCATAAGCAGCAAATATAACTGGAAAGGTTATTCTTTTTTGTCTGTTGCTGGTAGATTTAGGGGATGATGAATCTTGGAAAACCCCCTTAATGAAATTAAATCTTCTGCCATATGGACATTGATGCAGCCAACCCCTGGCCCTTTTTACAGTCTGGCCATAAGAGGGGATATTGAGGCAGCGCTGAAAGAGGAGTTCTGGGAGAATCGGCAAGGTGAATATTAATATAATTTTTTTAACACAGCATTCTTAGTAATTTAAACAAACAAATATTGTGAGGCAACCTCTAAAAATGTAACAGCACCCAAAACAAAGGAATAACTATCTTATGTAACCATTTCTCCAATGAATTTTACATTCAAAATAAATACATTTTCCATAGTTAAACATCCCAGAAGTCAGTAGATGACACTAGAGTCGTCTGACTCACAGGTGTGAGTGGATCATACGACAACAACCTTAGGACAGCACGGTGGCTCAGTGGTTAGCACTTCAGTTTTGCTGGGGTCCTGTGTTCAAATCCCACCAAGGACAGCATCCACAAGGAGTTTGTATATGCTCCCCACATTTGAGTGGGTTTCCTCCGGGTTCTCCAGTTTCCTCCCACACTACAAAGACATACTGATAGGGAATTTAGATTGTGAGCCTAGTGGTGACATTGATGATTATGTCTGTACAGCATTACAGAATTAATGGCCCCATGGAAAGCTCATTCCACATGAGTCAAATTGGCTGAAGTTCTGCCACTCCATAACATTTCTATCTACTTTCCCCACATTTTCTGAGCCCAGACAGACAAAATATTTTTTATAAAAATTCTTACATAAACCTCAAATATTACCTTTGTTAAAACGGAAGAGATTCACGAACGAGCTATAAGCAGACTTAAAGGGTGGATCATCTTGGTCCGGAGTCAAGGGTTTAAAATGCGTAAGATGGGATGGACTACTCGGAGACCTGGGCAGCTCGCTGGCAGATTCCAGTGTAGGAGAGGACTTGTCATCTGTGGCCATCTCATGAGACCTAGGGAGAAAACAGAAGGCAGCAATAAATATATCCGCTAAAGCTATGGTATACTATAAAAATGCACTCAGTCAATTCAGCAATGCTTCTTTCAGCTAGTTTGTATTACCTTTCATTATACCTGGCAACGGAGAAAAAGTGTACAAGACATTGAGATTTACGGTTCTTGGAGCGCCCATTATTTAAAGGGAACCAACCAGCAAGATTTTCATATATAAAGTAAAGCCAGTGCTATACTGTTACTAGGATGCTGAATCTAACCATACATTTTGTTCTGAGATTGGATGTTTTATTTCAGAAACATGTTCAAGTAAAGTTCCAGCAATGCACTGCTATTTGATTGACAGGTGCAACAGGGGTGGGACTATGTGGGTCAGGTTTTGCTATCTATTCCCGCCCCTGTCTGCTGCCTGACATTGGTAGATGCTTTCTACTTTACTTCCCTAACTAAACTAATTGTTAGTGTATTTCTTTTCTTCCCTGAGAAGTGATGACGCTTTGTTTGAGATTTCCAGTGCATGATGGGATACTCAAATGAAGCATCTTCAGGAACAGAAGCTGCGCTCACTATCACAGCTCCTGCCCTCTCCCTGAAAGAAAGTGCTATCAGTGACGCATGTTTTAGGGGCTGGGCTAGGCCCTTGTGCTTTACACTGTACGATGTGCACAATGATAGTGCACTCTCCGTTTCTAGCAGAGATCAGTAGTAACAAGCCGGCAACAGACCAGAGTGTACTGTCAGTGGGCATTAGCAGAATACCCGGCACACAGAGACCAGCAGCTCACCTGCAAGTGACATCACTATTCTCTGCATGCTGGGTATCATGCCAATGCGCACGTGCACTCTGCCCTGTTACTGTCTTGTTAGTACTGATCTGAGCCAGCACCAGAGAGAGCGTCGTCATTATGCACCCCTTTAAGTATGTAGGTGTAAAAATGTGGAAAAGTTCAAGGGGTTTTTCAGGGCACTGTATACACTGCAATAGGATTGTATTGCAGTATACAGAACAAGTGATCAAATGATCACAAATTCAAAATCACCTTAAAAAATATAAAAGGCTTTAGAAATATTACAAAGTCCTCCGACAAAGTTGGACGACCCACGTTTTCCAGGTAAAGAAAATAATTAATTAAAGATAAGCATATTTAGTATCACCACATCAGTAATAGTGTAATCAATTTTTAAATGACGCGTTAAGTGAAAAAACACTGAATTGTCAAAAAAAGTTTCTCGGTCACAGAACCTCCATGAAAAAGAAAAAATTCAAAATTAATTCAAACAAATATTGCTGTTAACACAACAAAAAATAAATAAGGTAAAGCATTTTTAGTAGAAAAGTGTCATAGTGCAATCAAAATGTAACTTTAATCAAACTGTACTAAGCAGTCCGGCAAAATTTTCTTGTCCGGCGGCCGGATGAAACGTTGAAGTAAGGGTGCTTTCACACATCCGGATTTTTGCTCTGCGGCACAATACGGCGTTTTGCAGAAAAACCGCCACCGGCTTTTGTAACGCCGGTGGCGTTTTTTTTTTGCATAGACTTACATTAGTGCCGTATTGTGCCGCAGGGGCTTGCGTTCGGTCCGGTTTTGGCCGCATGCGGCAGATTTAGCCGATGCGGCGGCCGGATCGAACGTCCCCTGCAACGTTTTTTGCTCCGGCAAAAAACACCGCATCGCGCCGCATCCGGCCGCTGCGGCGCATTTTTCAATGCATACCTATGGAGGCCGGATGCGGAAAAAACCGCATCCGGCCGCCGCATGCGGTTTCTTCCACTGCGCATGCTCAGTAGCATGCCGCAACCGGAAAAAAACGGACGGGCCGCATGTAAAAACTTATGCAAAGGATGCGGTGCTTTCGCCGCATCCGTTGCATAGGTTTCACAGCCGGATTGAACTGCTCAAACCGGATGTGTGAAAGTAGCCTAAACGTTTGTGTCCAGCAAAAAAAAAAAAAAAAAAACCGATCGCGCCGGATCCGGCGCCGTACGGCATGTTTTATAATGGAAGCCTATGGACGCCGGATCCGGCAAAGAACGGATCCGGCCGCCGGATCCGTTTCTTTGAACTGAGCATGCTCAGTATCACACCGGATCTGTCAAAAAACTGAAGGAACTGATGGAAAAAACTGATGCAACTGACCCATTTTTTCGCCAGATCCATCACATCAGTTTTTTCGCCGGATCGTGCCTGATGCCAAAAAACTGATGTGTGAAAGCAGCCTTAAGGTGCAAGAAACTCAAAACAGGAAGGTCGGCAATTAACAATGAACTTAATACAAGGTCAAAAGATGTGCATAAGACTATTCAGCAGATTTCTGCTCATAGATTAAAGGAGTATTCCCATCTCCAAGATCCTAACCCAATATGTAGTAAGTGTAATAGTAATAATATTAGCAAATACTTCCAATTAGAAATGTAGTATAGTTCTCCTGATAAGCTATGTCTCTTACTTCATGTGAAGGGCACTACAGTAGCTGAGGTATCCATGGTTACAACGACGAGCAAATAAATAACGGTCACTAGATGACTGGTCGTAGTCATCTATACCCAAGCTGCAATGCCCACGAGGTAAGAGACATGGCTAATCAAAAGAACTATACTACATTTCTAATTGGAGGTATTGGCTAATATTATTACACCTACTACATTTTGGGATAGAATCTTGGGGATGTGAATACCCCTTTAACTCTATAAGCTTAAAGGAGTTGTGCGACAAACTCCAAAATGTTTGGTAAGCTAATCTGTGCTGTATTGTTATATTAAACACCCCTACATTACCTTTTTTGTTTTATAACTTTAGTGCCTCTTGAGTTATTCTCTGCAGCTCTTTGCTTACATGCAGCTCAAGCAAACATGGCATGCCTGACTGCCGAACCTCACAGTCCGAGCTGGCACCGCCCAGCCTCACTGTCCAGCCCCGCCCCCTGCACACTCATTGGCTGTCAGTATTCTGCTTTAGCACTGACCTCTCATCGCTCCAGCAAAGATGGGCACATTACTATATTATATGTGCCGTGGATGTGAGGAGATTGTGCTGCTCAGATGAGATATCACTGCTCTGTATATCCAATCATTGATAGTACAGAGCAGTGATCCTGCTTCTCTCATCTGTGACCGCACAATCAACTCACATCCACTGCACATATAATGTAGTATTGTGCCCATCCCTTACCCTATAATATAATCCTGTAGTAATGTCCCCTTGGGCTCCTCTGCTTGTAGCAATGCTCTGTCCTGTAGAATTGCCCCCTAGTCTGCCAGTCTTTACACATGCAAAAAAAAAAAAAAAAAAGCAAACAAATCCTCCTCACTTCTTCTTGTTCACTCGGTGTCCTGTCTGCCTCTTGCGGCCACAGCCCCTTCCTTGCTGATCGCGGGCTGTGCAGTCAGCGCTGTATATCAGATTACTTATCTCCAGGCACTGTGCAGGGACGCCTCTGTATGCAGCTTCTCTAGTGACCGGCTGCTGGCCTCCGATTAGCCGGCGGCTGATCTTAGCGGTATGCAGTGGCTCTCCAGGGCAGCGTACAGGCAGCGAGACCCCTGCACTATGGAATGTGTGGGAGGGTGCAGGGAAAAGGGAGCGGGGATGCCACGCACTGTACCTTCCCAGTAGGGCGGGTACATGACGTCGCCTGTGCTGCCTGTTGACTAGGCAGGTGCATAAGCTCCTGCACTTGTCGTCGTGACATCACAGGAAGCTGCAAAATCAAGGTAGGAGCGGTCACATCACCACTCTGAGCTAGGGGAGAGGGGCTGACAGCAAGGCAGGTAGGTGGTCACTATCTACTTACCTTCCCCAATGTAGCCCAATAGTGTAATAACAAGGAAAAAAAAATCAAAATAAGCCGGATAACCCCTTTACGACTCTAACAGTGTACATGTACATCAATGCATCTAGGGAAGGAAATCTCTGTACTGATGGAACATATCAAACTTGTATATAATGTCATAAAAAACAACACAGTATCCCTCCAACTGTAATAACAAAAACGTAGAGCTCATGCACATCAATGGATTTCCTACGACTCTAGAAAAAAATAAATGGAAAAGTAGTATGGCTGTGTACATAAACACTAAGATGTCCAGGGTTCACCACTTGCCTGAAACCATCTTGGTCTCCACTAAATGAATGCTTACACATATTAGAAGCAATCTTTTCATAAAAGTTAGTTTCTCTGGTGAAACAGTTTAATAACTAGATCTTCCCAAGAAGAACCCTAATTATCATAGGAGAGCTGGTCATCTATGTGCATTACTTCGTGGGAAAGGAGGGTGCGGAGGTAAAAGCATCTGGTAAAAGAATTAATATTTATAAAAAGGGAACTTGGTACCTAGACAGTGGAGTAACTAGTCTGATGAGCAGAGATGAGCGAACCTTTGGAGGTTCGGTTCGCTGGCAGCAATCGAACCGAAACTGGTCCTTTGGAATTTGCCCGAGGAGGTTTGGAATCACTGATTGGCAGTTTGAGGCCGCCCACATACAACCAAAAGAACTTACGGGGTAGGTGGGCGAACTTTTTTAAAAAAAAAAATAAATAAATTTGTTGTACACTACATCAGATCTTGCTGTTATTACCCCAGTGTGAGCCGTTCAAACACTGCAAGCGGCTCGCAAAGGGTTGAGCACCGAGCGTACCTGAGCAGAATGTTGCTTGCGCAAGTTAAAATCGCACATAAAGCATTTGAATTCCGCTCCCGAGCCCTGTTTTTTTTAAGTTGTTGTCAGTTTGAAAACCAAACCTTGGGTTTTGCTCTTCTCTACTGATGAGCCCTGGTGCAAAATTTTGACTCCCCCCAACCCAATATGTTGGTCAAGTTTTATATTGGATCCTTCTAGCATTCTAAATCCTATAAAGACATACTTGGTGCCCCCACCCACTTTACTGTGTACGAATACCACTCATAGTTGGCTCCATCCTGGTATACACAGGAATACCTCTGCCCTGATGAAGAATCAACACTTAACAAATTCGAAACGTACGTCTGCTTCATGCGGTTCTGTTGCTGTGACCAAGCCGCCATCGTGTTATTTTACCATCACTGGTAGATATGCTCTTACCAACGTTAACACAATATGTGATGTAGATGTGATCCGGAGGGGTTAAATTTACTATGGGCATAACCCAAGACCGGATATATGTATGATCTGCACTTGTTTTTCTGCACTGCTGCAAACATTTCATGTGTTGTTAACCCCAAAGTGATGTGCATACTAGAGCTTGGTCCTGTTATTTTACTTGCTTTTAATGGATGTTCACCTGCTGCTTCTAATAAAACTTTTGTACTTTTCGCACTTTAAAAACGCTATGTCCTCTTGTTTATATATTATGCTTCTGAGTTTGTGCTGCTTGTGGGGATCCATGAGATTCCATAACCACAAAACAGTGTTTGGTGGTACGGAGCTTTTTGCTTATGCATGGCAGCCTATTTAGCGCATGCACAGTACAAACATCTTGGGGTAAAGAGGGCCATCTGGCAGCGTCTGCTGTCACTAAAGATATCAGACTAGGCTGGCCCCACTGCTTCAGAAGCCACAGCAGTAAATGCAGTGGAGCCCAGGCTGTATGCTCAATAGAGGCTGTTGCTGGCTGTATACAGAATAGAGGCTGTGGGCTATATACTCAATAAAGGCTGTGGGCTATATACAAGTCTGCAGGCTGTATGCACAATAGAGGCTGTGGATTATATACTCAAAGGCTGGGCACACAATAGAGGTTGCATAGACAAGAGTATGCGAGCTGTACACACAATACAGGCTGTGGGCTATATGCTCAAAGGCTATGACCTGTATACACAATAGAGGCTGCATACACAAGAGTCTGTGGGCTGTATGCACAATACAGGTTGTGGGCTATATATTCAATAAAGACTCTAGACTGTATACACAATAGAGGCTGTGGGCTGCGTGTACAATAGAGGCTGTATACACAGATCCACACTATATACAAACACACTGTAATACAGACTATAGTGTGGACCTGTACATTAACTATGGTGATGTGTATGAGCCAGGAACAAGAAGACAGACACACACAGATTACACTCACCACCCCGGCATGCTCGGCGCTGATTGGAGGATCCTCTTCTTCCAGTGAGTTCTTGTTTGTACTGCGCATGGTAGCCTGTTTAGCACATTCGCAATACAAACCTCATGAAGAAAAGCGGGCCGGCCGGCCGGCAGCATCTGCGGTCACTGAAGATATCAGACTCGGCGACAACGGCGTTAACTGTAGTGGGACCTGGTGAAGAGGTGGGGGCGGGGCCCGGGGAGGCGGAGTAGAACAGAGTTGGGCGTAGTGGGGCCCTGTGAAGAGGTGGGGGCGAGGCAGAATATTAAGTGTAAAGTAATTACCCCGGGGCCTGGGCTCCCACTCTTCACCGGGCCCAGTAAAGCAGTAATGGTTGTAATGCCCTGAAGACAGCTCTGTGAGAAACCACTCCTACATATAAATACATAAAAACGGATCTGGCACTCCTTATGGAGAGTTAAATTAAAATTTTATTTATTTGTCTTTGTAGTTAGGTAATGTTTCGGTCTTATGTCTCAGACCGTCTTTAGACCTAGGTGACAAAAGCAATCAGGGTATATGTTAGCATACGTAGAGTGACCAGGTATATGTATAAGCTCCGTAGGCTGTGGGGAAGTCCTGGTGATGGCAGCATGCCTGAGAGCTCACGTGCTGCCATTACCAGGACTTGCCTTGATTGCTTTTGTCACCTAGGTCTGATGAAGGTCTGAAACATAAGACTAAAACGTTACCTAGCTACAAAGACAAATAAAATTTGAATTTAACTGTCCATAATGAGTGCCAGATCCGTTTTTTGTATGAATATTGATATCTAATGTTAAAAGTTTTAACTTAAGGATGAAGACAAAAAAATCCTAGATGGAGTATTGAAGGAGAAAAAGGGGAGGAGAACATGAGCCGTAGCAGCCTAGAAATAAGCAAATCCAATGCGTGGACAGCCAGCAGACATTTCGATATGGTAGCCATACAGGGCACAATATTGACAACTGCATAAAAATCTGTCAGGCCAAAATCAGATTATAAACTGAAATGTCTCCACCTTGTTCCAAAAGAAAAAAATCATATCTATTGGCTACAATTCATTAAAACTTTCTTTAAATTAAACAAATTTAAGCTGTGCAAAACGCGCGTTGGGGTGGAGGGACCTATACTATCACTGCATATTTTTGAGATGTTATTGCATCCTTACTCGGGAGCTGACTATAATTGGGCCTATTAGCCATTTTTGTCTGTGCACGGACATATGATTTCATTAATTGTTTCAATATTGTTTTTATTGAAATTTTCAAAATTTTCATAGGGTACATTAGAGAAAGAGGAGGCACTAGGATAAAGGAAACTAGAGTAGACAAGGTCGGGAAAATGAACAGTAAAACAGTCAAGCTTTATCAAATTGTACTCAGTGTCTAAACTATAAAATTACATTATACAATAGAACCTTGGATTACGAGCATAATTGGTTCCGGGAGTGTGCTCTTAAACCAAGTTACTCTTATATCAAAGCAAATTTTCCCATAGGAAATAATTGAAACGCAAACAATTCGTTCCACAACCCAAAAATATTTACTGTATTTATACAAACTTATTACAGTAATACAAAACAATGTACTGTATTCATATAAAATTATTACAGTACACTAATACAAAATGCTGTGCAGTACAGGAAAAAACACGTGAAACAAATTAAACTGCACATTAGCTTACAATAGAATTGTTGGAGTGCGAGAGGTACAGTACAAGCAATGTGCTGTACTGATTAGCCGAAAGAGAGTACAATACTATATCCAAATATTCAAATTGATACAAATGCTATATAGTATGTACTGTACAATGGTATACTGTATACAGTTCATATGGACAGAAAGTTACCTCCAGAGCGGGTCAGAATGCAGTCAAAGGACAGAACCGGAAATGTGCACAGTGGGAATTTGCTCTTATTGCAAATCATTGCTCTTAAACCAAGTTAAACATTTTTAAAAAGCTTTGCTTGTTTTGCAAAACGCTCTCAAACCAAGTTGCTCTTAATCCAAGGTTCCTCTGCATATATCAACGTCCATATGTAACATTATATGAGTGGCTACTGATAAGTCTTTGGCTTTTTGATCTTTTTTGTTTCTATGGTAACGCATATTACATCGCATGAAATTCTTGTGTGTCTAATATATGTTTTCAAAATTTTGGTATTTGTTGCTTATAGCAACAGTGTTCTACGCACGCACAAAATGGTGAAGTCTAATGCGATATTCACAGCAACGGAGAGCAGAGGAGTGATAAAATTCTTGTTTCTGCAAGGAAAGTCCGCAAAGGATATTCATGGTGATATGTCGCAGACATTGGGGGATCAATGCAATTCATATTTCACAGTTAAGAACTGGGTTGCCAAATTTAAAACGAGACACTTCAGCACCAATGATGAAGAACGTCCTGGACGACCGAGAGTGGTTGTTGTTCCGGAGATCATTGATGCTGTGCACAATCTCATGCTGGAGAATCGACGAATTTCAGCTAAAGCAATAGCAGATATCATGGGGATTTCCCGTGAACGTGTTTGTGTCATTATCCATGAACATTTGGAGGTTATCTGTAAAGAGGGTCCCCAAATGTTTGAAAACAGATCAGAAGCATGCGAGTGAAAACTTCCCGGTCTATTTGTCAGCGTTTCCGGACTGATAAGAACTTCCTGGATCGACTGTTCACTATGGATGAGACCTGGATTTATTTATATGATCCTGAAAACAAGGAGCAGTCAAAAGAGTGAAGGCATAGTGGTTCTCATCCAAAGAAGTTCAGGGTGCAAAAATCAGCCACTATGGAGATGGCATCTCTGTTCTGGGATAAAGAGGGTGTGCAGCTAGTGGACTACCTTCAAAAGTGTTCCACCATCAAACCAAGGTATTACATTGAACTTTTGAACCAATTGAAGGCAGTTCTGAAGGTCAAAAGGTGCATCATGCTGTTCAAAGGAATCTTGTTCCTGCAAGACAAAGCCTCTGTTTGCGTGACCACGGCAAAACTGGCAGAGCTGGGCTTCCAGCTGCTTGACCACCCACCTTATTCACCAGATCTAGCCCCCTCCGACTATCATCTGTTTCCAAACCTGAAGAAACACCTCAAGGGTACCAAATTTCACACCATTTCTGATGTCATGGCTGCTACATATGCCCGATTTGAAGCACAAATGTAATCCTTCTTTTTGCTCAGCTTAAAGAATTTGGAATACCGATGTAAGAAGTGTGAGGACATCAGTGGAGAGTATGTGGAATAAATGTAAAGTTTCATCATCCTAGCTCATTTCTTTCTGGGGAATGCCAAAGACTTAGCAGCGCCTCGTATATCTATCAGAATTAACCTTTTATTTAAACCATTTATATCAGATGACTGTAATACATGTATGCATGTATATAAAAAAAAAAAAAACTGGAAATAGTATATAGGAGTTAGGAAAGGGCAAACTGGGAAATGATTTCATTAATTGGAGCCATTGTACTTTAGTTTCCCTGTGACAGGACATTTACGCCACCTGGTGGTTTAATATAGATACCAGTCTATACATATACACATATACAATATATATATATACACATAGTGCCTATAAGTAGTATTCAAACCCCTGCAGATTTAGCAGGTTTACACATTCGGAATTAACTTGGCATTGGGACATTTGGACTGTAGATCAGCCTGGAAGTGTGAAATGCACTGCAGCAAAAAAGAATGTTATTTCTTTTTTTGTTTGTTTTTTTTTTTAAATTGTGAAAAGTTGATTCAGAGGGTCATTTATTATTCAACCCCTCAAACCACCAGAATTCTGTTTGGTTCCCCTAAAGTATTAAGAAGTATTTCAGGCACAAAGAACAATGAGCTTCACATGTTTGGATTAATTATCTCTTTTTCCAGCCTTTTCTGACTAATTAAGACCCTCCCCAAACTTGTGAACAGCACTTATACTTGGTCAACATGGGAAAGACAAAGGAGCATTCCAAGGCCATCAGAGACAAGATCGTGGAGGGTCACAAGGCTGGCAAGGGGTACAAAACCCTTTCAAAGGAGTTGGGCCTACCTGTCTCCACTGTTGGCAGCATCATCCGGAAGTGGAAGGCTTATGGAACTACTGTTAGCCTTCCACGGCCTGGACAGCCTTTGAAAGTTTCCACCCGTGCCGAGGCCAGGCTTGTCCGAAGAGTCAAGGCTAACCCAAGGACAACAAGGAAGGAGCTCCGGGAAGATCTCATGGCAGTGGGGACATTGGTTTCAGTCAATACCATAAGTAACGTACTCCACCGCAATGGTCTCCGTTCCAGACGAGCCCGTAAGGTACCTTTACTTTCAAAGCGTCATGTCAAGCCTCGTCTACAGTTTGCTCATGATCACTTGGAGGACTCTGAGACAGACTGGTTCAAGGTTCTCTGGTCTGATGAGACCAAGATCGAGATCTTTGGTGCCAACCACACACGTGACGTTTGGAGACTGGATGGCACTGCATACGACCCCAAGAATACCATCCCTACAGTCAAGCATGGTGGTGGCAGCCTCATGCTGTGGGGCTGTTTCTCAGCCAAGGGGCCTGGCCATCTGGTCCGCATCCATGGGAAGATGGATAGCACGGCCTACCTGGAGATTTTGGCCAAGAACCTCCGCTCCTCCATCAAGGATCTTAAGATTGGTCGTCATTTCATCTTCCAACAAGACAACGACCCAAAGCACACAGCCAAGAAAACCAAGGCCTGGTTCAAGAGGGAAAAATCAAGGTGTTGCAGTGGCCTAGTCAGTCTCCTGACCTTAACCCAATTGAAAACTTGTGGAAGGAGCTCAAGATTAAAGTCCACATGAGACACCCAAAGAACCTAGATAACTTGGAGAAGATCTGCATGGAGTGGGCCAAGATAACTCCAGAGACCTGTGCCGGCCTGATCAGGTCTTATAAAAGACGATTATTAGCTGTAATTGCAAACAAGGGTTATTCCACAAAATATTAAACCTAGGGGTTGAATAATAATTGACCCACACTTTTATGTTGAAAATTTAACTGAGCAACATAACTTGTTGGTTTGTAAGATTTATGCATCTGTTAATAAATCCTGCTCTTGTTTGAAGTTTGCAGGCTCTAACTTATTTGCATCTCATCAAACCTGCTAAATCTGCAGGGGGTTGAATACTACTTGTAGGCACTGTAATTATATATATATATTATATATATATTATATATATATATATATATATATATATATATATATATATATATATATATATATATATATATATATTTATATATACATATACACACACACACACACACATATATTATACATTATATATATATTATATATATATATATATATATATATATATATATATATATATATATATATATATATATATATATATATATACACACACACACATACATATACATACACACCGACATATATATATATGTATATATGTATATATATGTATGTGTGTGTGTATATATATATATATATATATATATATATATATATATATATATATATATATATATATATATATATATATATATATATATATATATATATATTTCCTATATGACAATATTGCTATATTAACTTACGTTGCTGGCCAAAAGTATTGGCACCCCTGCAATTCTGTCAGATAATACTTAGTTTTTTCTTGAAAATGATTGCAATCACAAATTCTTTGGTATTATTATCTTCATTTATTTTGCTTGCAATGAAAAAAACACAAACGAGAATGAAACAAAAATCAAATCATTGATCATTTCACACAAAACTCCAAAAATGGGCCAGACAAAAGTATTGGCACCCTTAGCCTAATACTTGGTTGCACAACCTTTAGCCAAAATAACTGCGAACAACCGCTTCCGTAACCATCAATGAGTTTCTTACAATGCTCTGCTGGAATTTTAGACCATTCTTCTTTGGCAAACTGCTCCAGGAACCTGAGATTTGAAGGGTGCTTTCTCCAAACTGCCATTTTGAGATCTCTCCACAGGTGTTCTATGGGATTCAGGTCTGGACTCATTGCTGGCCACTTTCGTAGTCTCCAGTGCTTTCTATCAAACCATTTTCTAGTGCTTTTTGAAGTGTGTTTTGGGTCATGGTCCTGCTGGAAGACCCATGACCTCTGAGGAAGAACCAGCTTTCTCACACTGGGCCCTACGTTATGCTGCAAAATGTGTTGGTAGTCTTCAGACTTCATAATGCCATGCACACGGTCAAGCAGTCCAGTGTCAGAGGCAGCAAAGCCACCCCAGAACATCAGGGAACCTCCGCCATGTTTGACTGTAGGGACTGTGTTCTTTTCTTTGAATGCCTCTTTTTTTTTTCCTGTAAACTCTATGTTGATGGCTTTTCCCAAAAAGCTCTACTTTTCTCTCATCTGACCAGAGAACATTCTTCCAAAACGTTTTAGGCTTTCTCAGGTAAGTTTTGGCAAACTCCAGCCTGGCTTTTTTATGTGTCAGGGTAAGAAGTGGGGTCTTCCTGGGTATCCTACCATACAGTCCTTTTTTATTCAGACGCCGACGGATAGTACGGGTTGACACTGTTGTACCCTCGGACTGCAGGGCAGCTTGAACTTGTTTGGATGTTATTCGAGGTTCTTTATCCACCATCCGCACAATCTTGCGTTGAAATCTCTCGTCAATTTTTCTTTTCTTTTCCCGCCACATCTAGGGAGGTTAACCACAGTGCCATGGGCTTTAAACTTCTTGATGACACTGTGCACCGTAGACACAGAAACTTTCAGGTCTTTGGAGATGGACTTGTAGCCTTGAGATTGCTCATGCTTCCTCACAATTTGGATTCTCAAGTCCTCAGACAGTTCTTTGGTCTTCTTTCTTTCCTCCATGCTCAATGTGGTACACACAAGGACACAGGACAGAGGTTGAGTCAACTTTAATCCATGTCAACTGGCTGCAAGTGTGATTTAGTTATTGCCAACATCTGTTAGGTGTCACAGGTAAGTCACAGGTGCTGTTAATTACACAAATTAGAGAAGCATCACATGATTTTTCAAATAGTGCCAATACTTTTGTTCACCCCCTCTTATGTTTGGTGTGGAATTATATCCAATTTGGCTTTATGACAATTTTTTTTTTTCTTTCATCGAAGACAAATTAAATGAAGATAATACCAAAGAATTTGTGATTGCAATCATTTTCAATTAGAAACTGAGTATTATCTGACAGAATTGCAGGGGTGCCAATACTTTTGGCAAGCACTGTATATATTACTTTTATCTTACATACTTGTCTGCGCTGTATAATTTATATACTATCTTCATCATTCTAATATCAAGTATATTTTACGGAATACATTTATATATCCATATTGTGCCATTTTGGTATTGAAGTACCATATTTTTCGGACCATACGACGCACTTTTTTCCCCCCAAATGTTGGGGGAAGTAGGGGGGTGTGTCTTATGGTCTGAATATAGGGCTGCGGCCAGGAATGAGGGTACTGCGGGTCATCGGCGGCACGAGCAGGCTGTGGCAGCGCCTGCCGTGACCACGTGGGCCCGCTCATTACATATGCACACCCATCATCTCTCAGCGCTGAAGCCGGCGCTGACAGGTGGGTGGAATGATGGGCGGGGGGTACGCGCATATTAAACAGCCGGCCGTGATCATGTGCGGCTGTATTCACTGCCCCCTGCGCTGCCAGGTCAGCGCGGGGGGCAGTGAATCAGTATACTCACCCATCACCGTTCCCTGCAGCACCGCGATCTCCTCCTGTCTGCCGGCCAGCTGATCTGTGTAGCGAGCGGTGAGCACAGCAATGACGTCATCGCTGTGCGCGCTGCTAGTCACGCAGGTCAGCTGACCGGCAGACAGCAGGAAGAGCGATGCTGCAGGGAACAGTGACGGCTCCACACAGGTCAGCAGTGCTGCTGCCGGCACAGACAGGGGGAGGAGCGATGCTGCATGGAGCGAGGAAAGGTGAGTATAAACGTTTATTTTTTGTGTGATACAGGATACATGACATATAGCAGGATGGATGGGGCCATATAGCAGGATGGATGGGGGTATATAGCAGGATAAGGGCATATAGCAGGATAAGGGCATATAGCAGGATGGCAGTATTTAGCAAGATGGGGGTATATAGCAGGATAAGGGCATATACCAGGCTGGCAGTATATATCAGGATGGGGAGCATATAGCAGGATGGCAGTATATAGCAGGATAAGGGCATATACCAGGATGGGGTACATATACAAGGCAGGAGGATCATTACCAGGATGGGGTACCTTAGCAGAGAATTTGGGGACATTACCCCCATAACAGTGTAGGCAGCAGATCCTCTCCCCACAACAGTGTGTCATGACCACACTTTTTGCTTAAAATTTTATTTTCCTATTTTCCTCCTCTAAAACCAGGGTGAAGTCTTATGGTCTGGTGTGTCTTATAGTCCGAAAAATACGGTATATTTACCGTGGTATGCTAACTATTGTGTATGATTAGGTCCCTCATGTTGTACAATTGTATCATCCTCCTATTTTAATAATTGTCATTTTTAGATATTTTCAATAAAACATAATCCTGGTGTCTAAGTCCATATTCGGGGGATCCATGTTGACTCCTTTTGTAAGTTATTCTATATGTACAATGTCTATAGATAGTGTCCTACTTATCACAGGAGTGGGCATGGTTGGACTTGTGCTCATGCACTGCTGTAGCTGATGTAGTTTGATCAATAATAATCTCCTGGTGGTAAAATAATCATTGCATGTAAACAACAGCATGTATATTGATAAGGGACATCTCTGAATTCTGTGTTTTAACTTCTGCAGCATACTGTCCTCAGATCACATAGCAAAAACCTGCTGACAGATTCCATTTCACTTGGGCCAAGCTGCCAGCATTGCAATTCTGTGTGTTTACATATTGTTTCAATATCATCGCATGCACAGAATAGGGAGGCAGGATGTTAGCCTTCTCCAGGAAATAGCATTTCTGTGTCTGTACTGTGAACCAAAGGATCAGAAGCAGAGCCGGCCCAACTGACCGAGAAGGTGCTTCAGGCTGCGCCGCTCTGCCCTAAATGCACAAAGTTCCAATCTGCATAATACATTATAGAAGGTTTTCTTGAAACATAGACCATGGATTTTGGAACAAACTGTAAGAGTCTAAGGGCAAGCTGCTCACATGGAGATGTGCTCACTTATGTCATTTTGCCTTTACAGACTTTCTTTAGGATAAAACATTTTTGTATAACATGTGCCACGTCAATTCTTCGTTGGATGAAAAAAGGTAACCTTACTTTTAGAATATTTACCAAACTATTAATTACCACTTCATATATCTCCCAAAAGGTGCCAACCACAAATGGCAGACATGGCAGTGGCCTTAAAGGGGTTATCCGGCTTATTTTTATTTATTTTTTTTATTTCCCTATTGGGCTACATTGGGGCAGGTAAGTAGATAGTGAGCACTTACCTGCCCTGCTGTAAGCCCCTCTCCCCCGGCACAGAGTGGTCATGTGACCGCTCCTGCTGCGATTTTTCTGCTTCCGGTCATTTCATGTCAACATGGGCAGGGCCATGTTGACATGTAAATCTGGAACAGCATGTTGCCGCCCTTCTGGGCGGGTACAGTGCGTGAGTCTCCGCCCTCCTTCCCTGCACCCTCTCACACATTCCCCCGCACCCCGTACTCTCCCCACAACCTCCCCTTGCACTGCTGTGGGGTCCGTCACCTGGGGGAGGTGCCTGCCTGCGGCTGCCGTGGTGTCAGCTCCAGCACCGGGCCCCTGCTCAGGATCACACATTCAAATATACCGGCATCACAGATCACAGATGCCGGTATATTTGAAAGCGTTTATGAGAAGGAGCGCTGCGCTTCTCATCACTGTCCCGCTGTCTGTGCTCTCTTCAGCACAGCGGTGACGTCACTACTGTGCTGATATGGCCAGAGCACAGACAGCGTGCGAACGTGCAAAAGCGGCGGGGACCGAGGAAGGCTGAGTATGTATTCCCTACATGTGTTCCCTATGGGGGTAGGGGGGGGGGGTCGGTGCAGAGCGCCGTGTGTGTGTGTGTGTGTGTGTGTGTGTGTGTGTGTGTGTGTGTGTGTGTGTGTGTGTGTGTGTGTGTATGTGTGTATCCAGTTAGGTCCAGAAATATTTGGCCAGTGACACAATTTTCGCGAGTTGGGCTCTGCATGCCACCACATTGGATTTGAAATGAAATCTCTACAACAGAATTCAAGTGCAGATTGTAACGTTTAATTTGAAGGTTTGAACAAAAATATCTGATAGAAATTGTAGGAATTGTACACATTTCTTTACAAACACTCCACATTTTAGGAGGCCAAAAGTAATTGGACAAATAAACCAAACCCAAACAAAATATTTTTATTTTCAATATTTTGTTGCGAATCCTTTGGAGGCAATCACTGCCTTAAGTCTGGAACCCATGGACATCACCAAACGCTGGGTTTCCTCCTTCTTAATGCTTTGCCAGGCCTTTACAGCCACAGCCTTCAGGTCTTGCTTGTTTGTGGGTCTTTCAGTCTTAAGTCTGGATTTGAGCAAGTGAAATGCATGCTCAATTGGGTTAAGATCTGGTGATTGACTTGGCCATTGCAGAATGTTCCACTTTTTTGCACTCATGAACTCCTGGGTAGCTTTGGCTGTATGCTTGGGGTCATTGTCCATCTGTACTATGAAGCTCCGTCCGATCAACTTTGCGGCATTTGGCTGAATCTGGGCTGAAAGTATATCTTGGTACACTTCAGAATTCATCCGGCTACTCTTGTCTGCCGTTATGTCATCAATAAACACAAGTGACCCAGTGCCATTGAAAGCCATGCATGCCCATGCCATCACGTTGCCTCCACCATGTTTTACAGAGGATGTGGTGTGCCTTGGATCATGTGCCGTTCCCTTTCTTCTCCAAACTTTTTTCTTCCCATCATTCTGGTACAGGTTGATCTTTGTCTCATCTGTCCATAGAATACTTTTCCAGAACTGAGCTGACTTCATGAGGTGTTTTTCAGCAAATTTAACTCTGGCCTGTCTATTTTTGGAATTGATGAATGGTTTGCATCTAGATGTGAACCCTTTGTATTTACTTTCATGGAGTCTTCTCTTTACTGTTGACTTAGAGACAGATACACCTACTTCACTGAGAGTGTTCTGGACTTCAGTTGATGTTGTGAACGGGTTCTTCTTCACCAAAGAAAGTATGCGGCGATCATCCACCACTGTTGTCATCCGTGGATGCCCAGGCCTTTTTGAGTTCCCAAGCTCACCAGTCAATTCCTTTTTTCTCAGAATGTACCCGACTGTTGATTTTGCTACTCCAAGCATGTCTGCTATCTCTCTGATGGATTTTTTCTTTTTTTTCAGCCTCAGGATGTTCTGCTTCACCTCAATTGAGAGTTCCTTAGACCGCATGTTGTCTGGTCACAGCTTCCAAATGCAAAACTACACACCTGTAATCAACCCCAGACCTTTTAACTACTTCATTGATTACAGGTTAACGAGGGAGACGCCTTCAGAGGTAATTGCAGCCCTTAGAGTCCCTTGTCCAATTACTTTTGGTCCCTTGAAAAAGAGGAGGCTATGCATTACAGAGCTATGATTCCTAAACCCTTTCTCCGATTTGGATGTGAAAACTCTCATATTGCAGCTGGGAGTGTGCACTTTCAGCCCATATTATATATATAATTGTATTTCTGAACATGTTTTTGTAAACAGCTAAAATAACAAAACTTGTGTCACTGTCCAAATATTTCTGGACCTAACTGTATGTATGCGGTGCAGAGCCCGATGTGTGTGTGCGCGGTGCAGAGCCTGATGTGTGTGTGTGGTGCAGAGCCCGATGTGAGGCTGTTATTTCCAATGCTGTAGTAATGAGAGGTCAGGTGCTGGGGCAGAATACTGACATGGAATGTGTGTGCAGGGGGCGAGGCTGGACACCGGGGTATGGCTTGACAGTGAGGCCGGGCGGTGCCAGCTCTGACTGAGGTTTTGCACAGGAAGTTGTCATGCTTGCTTGAGCTGAATGTAAACAAAGAGCTGCAGAGAATAAAGTCATAATTCAAGAGGAACAAAAGTTAGAAAACAAAAAATAACAATGTAGGGGTGTTTTATATGACAATACAGCACAGATTAGCTTAAACTCAAAAATTTTTGTTATGTCGGACAACCCCTTTAAGGAAGGAAACCGTTTTCAAGAGCTTGAATGGAATGACTGTGCGCTGTGCCCCGGGGTCAGCTCTACACATTCTCATTATTGTTACCAACCATTTATACCATCATCTAAGAATATACAAAAATAATGAAAGCCCCAAAGTAATACATACCTTGTGCCAAATAATCCAGGCACATTCTATGA
This sequence comes from Anomaloglossus baeobatrachus, assembly GCF_048569485.1. NCBI lineage: Eukaryota > Metazoa > Chordata > Amphibia > Anura > Aromobatidae > Anomaloglossus > Anomaloglossus baeobatrachus. Next base: position 164,998,787 of record NC_134359.1, read on the forward strand.
ATTCTAGCCTCAGAATAGACAATGCTCCTCAAAGCTTCCTTCTGCTCATGTCCCACATGCAGGTCACAAAAAGGAAACACTGATGCTCCTACAATGGAAAATGCGGCAGGAAGATTGCTGTAAGGCTAAGCAGCATGTGATGTTGATCAACCCCATCACTAAACCCAGCTGATCATAAACTGGACAATCCCAACAGAGGCTCTCCGGGGTGAAAACTTGGAAACCGAAAGTGAAATACCACAAGGATCCACTAAGGTCACTACAACCCCTACTTGTAAGAAATATCCCTGTAGAGGTACAGAAGTGTAGGATATTATAGGTTGCTGACCAGAGTTGTAGGAAGCATGGACATCTCTGGCACGCTGACTGAACTATGGGTGTGATCATGGGGAACGGCCAAGCGTGGAGAACAACTAAGTGGTTCAGCTAAAGAAGAAGACTTAAGGCCACTTTACACACTGCGATATCGGTACCGATATCGCTAGTGTGGGTACCCGCCCCCATCTGTTGTGCGACATGGGCAAAATCGCTGCCCGTGGCGCACAACATCGCCCAGAGCCGTCACACATACTTACCTGCCTAGCGACGTCGCTGTGACTGGCAAACCGCCTCCTTTCTAAGAGGGCGGTCCGTGCGGCGTCACAGCACCGTCACTGAACCGCCGCCCAATAGCAGCGGAGGGGTGGAGATGAGCGGGATGTAACATCCCGCCCACCTCCTTCCTTCTACATTGCGGCCGGGAGGCAGATAAGGAGAGCTTCCTCGTTCCTGCGGCGTCACACGGAGCGATGTGTGCTGCGCAAGAACGAGGAACAACTTCGTTACTGCTGCAGTAACGATAATCAAGAATGGACCCCCATGTCACAGATTAGCGATTTTGCACGTTTTTGCGACGATGCAAAAATCGCTCATAGGTGTCACATGCAACGACATCGCTAATGCGGCCGGATGTACGTCACGAATTCCGTGACCCCAATGAGATCGCATTAGCGATGTTGTAGTGTGCAAAGCCCCCTTTAGGCTACTTTCACACATCCGGCTGTAGCAGTGCGGCACAATCCGGCGCTCTGCTGAAAAAAAGGACATTTTTGTGTACTCACCGTAAAATGTCTTTCTTGGAGCCTTTCATTGGGGGACACAGACATTGTTCTTTGGGTTATATGGTGTCTACAGGGGAGGCTTGACACTAGGTTTAAAAAAAGAGTTAGCTTCTCCTCCCACAGCATATAACCCCAGCTAGGCGGGAACTAGCTCAGTTTGTTGTAAAAGCAGTAGGAGAAGGACAACCAAAACCACAAGGGCGGGAGCTGTGTCCCCCAATGAAAAGCTCCAAGAAAGACATTTTACGGTGAGTTCACAAAAATGTCCTTTCCTTTCTCGCCTTTTCATTGGGGGACACAGACATTGGGACGTCCCAAAGCAGTCCCTGGGTGGGAACTGAACTATTAACAGTGTATAACATCAGACTTAGGCGGGCTTTGCACGTTGCGACATCGCAAGCCGATGCTGCGATGTCGCACGCGATAGTCCCCGCCCCCGTCGCAGGTACGATATCTTGTGATAGCTGGCGTAGCGAAAATTATCGCTACGCCAGCTTCACATGCACTCACCTGCCCTGCGACCGTCGCTCTGGCCGGCGACCCGCCTCCTTCCTAAGGGGGCGGGTCGTGTGGCATCATAGCGACGTCACACGGCAGGCGGCCAATAGCGGCGGAGGGGCGGAGATGAGCAAGATGTAAACATCCCGCCCACCTCCTTCCTTTCATAGCCGGCAGGTAAGGTGATGTTCCTCGCTCCTGCGGCTTACACACAGCGATGTGCGCTGCCACAGGAACGAGGAACAACATCGTACCTGTCGCGGCATCGCAATTATGAAAAAGTCGGAGCCTGCAGCGATGATATGATAACGACGCTTTTGCGCTCGTTAATCGTATCATCTAGGCTATACATACAACCGGATGTGCGTCACTTTCGATTTGACTCCACCGACATTGCACGTGCGATGTTGCAACGTGCAAAGCCTCCCTAAGAGCTGACTAACAACTGCAACTGTAGTGAACTCATATCAAAACACTGTCAAGAACCGAGCAGTGGCCACTTATAAATGGGCCAATGCCGCTTGAAGGACTTGTCTTCCAAGAGCAGCATCCGCGGAGGCATGCGTATGCACTCTGTAGAATTTTGTGAACGTGTGCACACTGGACCAGGTAGCGGCCTTGCAAAGTTGGGCCGCCGAAGCCTGATGGCGGATAGCCCAGGAGGTACCCACTGCTCGTGTAGAGTGGGCCCGCACAGATTGAGGGGGAATGGCACCTCGTGCTTTGTATGCCTCACAGATCCATCGAGAAATCGTGGATTTAGACGCCAGGTTGCCCTTTTTGTGTCCTACTGGGAGGACGAAGAGGGCATCGGACTTGCGCAACGACGCTGTTCTGGAGATGTAGATCCACAGAGCCCTGACAAGATCGAGAGTGTGAGGGGCTTTCTCAAAGGAGTGGACGGGGGCTGGGCAGAATGACGGCAACACAATGTCCTCGTTCAGGTGGAAAGAGGATACGACCTTCGGAAGGAAGACGGGAGAAGGCCGAAGGACCACCTTATCATGATGGAATATCAGGTAAGGTGAGCGACAGGAAAGAGCTGCCAGTTCGGACACTCGCCTGATAGAGGTAATAGCTTCTAAAAAGGCAACTTTCCAAGACAGTCGTTGAAGAGAGATTTCTCTCAGAGGTTCGAAAGGAGGAAGTTGAAGGACTCCCAGAACCAGATTCAGATCCTAGTGATCTAAGGGGTGGCGATAAGGAGGGACCAAATGCACTACCCCTTGAAGAAAGGTACGGACCGGAGGGTGAGAAGCCAGCTGCTTCTGGGGGAAAAAAAAAAAAATCGACAAGGCAGAAACTTGTCCTTTAAGGGTACTGAGAGCAAGACCAGAGTCCAGACCGTCTTGCAGAAAAGCAAGAACATTAGGGATTGAAAAGGTCAGGGGCGACTTATGACGGTCACACCAGGAAAGATAGGTCTTCCAGGTCCTGTGGTAAATGCTGGCGGAGGAAGGCTTCCGAGCATTAAGCATGGTATGAACTACCCTGGAAGAAAGACCTGATTTGGCTAGAATCAGGGATTCAAGCACCACGCCGTCAAATGCAGCTGTGCTGTATTCTGGTAGAATATTGGACCTAGCGACAGAAGATCCGGGCGGTCGGGAAGATGCCAGGGAGTGTCGCTGAGAAGTTGGAGGAGCTCTGGATACCAGGCTCTCCTGGGCCAGTCCGGGGCCACGAGGATCACCGGTATTCCCTCCGCTTTGATTTTCTTGATTACTCTCGGAATGAGAGGAAACGGAGGGAAGATGTAGGGCAGGCGAAACTGCGACCATGGAAAGACTAGGGCGTCGGAGCCGAGCGCTAGCGGGTCTCTCGACCGAGATATGAAGGGACGTATTTTGGCATTCATTCGAGACGTCATGAGGTCCACATCCGGGAGTCCCCAACGAAGAGTGATCTGATGGAACACTTCGTCGTGGAGGGACCATTCCCCTGCCGCTAGACCTTGCCTGCTGAGAAAGTCTGCGGCCCAGTTGTCTACCCCTGGGATATGGACAGCTGAAATAATGGGGATGTGCTTCTCTGCCAAAGAAGAATCCTGGATACCTCCTTCATCGCTGCCTTGCTGCGAGTTCCTCCCTGACGGTTGATGTAAGCCACGGCCGTGGCATTGTCTGACTGGATACGAACAGGGAGGCCCAATAGTTAGGGGCTGAAAATTCTGAAGGGCCAAAAATATGGCTCTGATCTCCAGAACATTGATGTGCAGAGAGCGCTCGGAAGGAGACCAGCGTCCCTGAACAGTGTGGTGGAGAAACACCGCCCCCCAGCCTATCAGGCTGGCATCCGTCGTGACTACCTGCCAGTGGACCGGGCGGAAGGACTTCCCTTGAGATAGGGATGAGGCTTGAGTCCACCAGACGAGGGAGCTGAGCGCAGACAGAGATAGGCGGACTGACCGGTCCAGGGAAGCTGGATTCTTGTCCCAGGAGGATAGAAGATCCAGTTGTAGAAGGCGCAGATGGAATTGGGCAAAGGACACGGCTTCTATGACTGCCACCATCTTGCCTAACACTCTCATTCCATTCCGAAGGCATGTGTGACGGCGAGAGCGGAGGGATTGGGCGGCCCGGATCAGGGAAGACCTCTTGTCCTCTGGAAGAAAAACCCGGGACTGAGCCGTGTCTATCAGCATACCTGTAAAGGTGATGCGCTGATGAGGAATGAGGATTGACTTTTTGAAGTTGATAAGCCACCCTAGCCTTGACAGCGTGTCTAGGCAAATCTGCACGCTTTCTGAGCAAACGTGAACAGAGCTCCCTTTGACAAGAAGGTCGTCCAAATAGGGAACGACCAGGATGCCTCTGGGGTGTAAAATGGACATGACGGCCGCCATGACCTTAGTGAAAACCCGAGGCGCAGTGGCCAGCCCAAAGGGGAGGGCCCTGATTTGGAAATGACGGTGTCCGACGGCAAAGCGAAGGAATCGTTGATGAGAGACACATATGGGAATGTATAAATAAGCATCTTGAACGTCTATGGAAGCTAGGAATTCTCCAGGTTCCATGGCGGCTAGTACTGCTCTCAATGATTCCATTCGTAAAGTTCGAATCCGTACGGATTTGTTCAGCCGTTTGAGGTCCAAGATAGGGCGGACAGAGCCATCTCTTTTGGGAACGACAAAAAGGTTTGAATAGAAACCTTTGCCGCGCTGTTCCAGGGGTACTGGAATGATAACGTTTGCTTTCTGTAAAGAGGCTATGGCCTGAAATAAGGCCTGGCTTTGCGTTTTGGACTTTGGAAGACGAGAACACAGAAACCTGTTGGCCGGCAGGGAATGGAAATCGATTTTGTAACCTGAGGTGACGATTTCTCGAACCCAAGCATCGTGAGTGTAGTCTAGCCAGATATCTCGAAAAAGCAGAAGCCGCCCTCCCACAGGAGTCGGATCTGCGGGATACCTGGCGTCATGCTGAGGGGGCCTGTACAGAGCGAGGTCCTTTGGGTTTAGGTTGCTTGGAGTGGGAACGCCAAGAAGAGCCCCTTGAGGGACCGGATCCTCGATCTGAGTGTTGGGACGGTCCTTGGGCCGATGGTCTTTGGGGGGGTAGGCCGAAAGGACTGCCTGCGCCAAGAAGATTTTTTGAAATTTCTGGCTACAGGCCGCTTTTGTGGTAGAATGGTACTTTTACCATCCGTCGCCTCAGATATGAGTTTGTCCAGGGATTCACCAAACACACGAAGACCCTGGAAGGGAAGTGTGGACAGGGACTTCTTGGAGGCACTGTCCGCATTCCATATTTTTAGCCACAGAACCCTGCGGGCGAAGACAGCATTGGCTGCCCAGCTAGCTGCATCTAGAGAACTGTGAAGAAAATAATTAGAGGCGGGAGAGAACAAATCAAGAATCTCAAGAACCTCCGGAGGAATATTGCAAGGGCGAAGCCACTTGCGCAGGTTCCTACTCCACACGCTCATAGCTCTTGCCACCCATGTCATGGCAAACAGGGGGCGCAGAGAGGAGCCCGAAGCCTGGAAAATAGATTTGACCGCAGCCTCAACTGCGCGGTCGGACGAGTCCTTGAGAGACGCGTTGTCTGAAACAGACATAACCGTGTGTTTAGCCAGTCTGGATACTGGCGGATCCACAACGGGGGGAACCGACCAGGGCTTAACCATTTCCAGAGGAAAGGGATAAGCGAATGAAGAGGAGGATTTTTTATTAAACCTCCTATCAGGGTGATCCCACCGTTTAGATATGATTTGATGAAAAATCGGATCCTGGGCAAAGGACTTAGGAGGCTTCTTGGCTCGCTTGTTTGCCGATTGAGAAGTCAGGTCCGAGGGCTGATCAGAAATCGACAGAGAGAGATTGACAGCCGCTATTAAAGTGTCTTCCATATGCCTAGACTCAGAAGGGACATCTGAATCAGAGTCAGAGTCTCGGGAATCGTGACTACTAAAGGTCACAGAGCCTGAGTCAGACTGACCATCGTGTGAGTCAGACGAGGCGGAGTGGTCGCAATGGCGCCTTTTGGAGACAGCCTTTTTACGTACTGGGGATGATACACCAGACGAAGGCGGGCTCCTCTGAGGGAGCTGAGCCGGGGGGAGGCTGCGGGAGCCAGTGGAATTTCCAAATAATTCAAATGACCCGAATTCTCATAAAACATTAAATTCTTTATTATTTTATTTAGACAAACACAATAAAAATATTAAAAAGATGGATAATGATATAAAAATATCCTGGGTTTAACAAGTGTTAATTTTTCTTTTTTTTAAATATTATACATAATAAATTCACAGGTTCATCACACAATTTTTTTGAACAAATTTTTTGTACATATGTTTTTGTGAAGTTGGTGTCTTGCAAAAGTATTCAACCCCTAATCCGCCCGCATCAAGGTCAACTATAATATATAATTTGTGATCTATAGGAAAGTGCTAGTACAAGGATCAAATCAACATGACCCCTTCTGAGGAAGAGACGAAACGATCGTTAAGGGGGATCTTGGGTTGCTTATGTAAGACTTATATTCATGCTTTGGTTCATCACTGCTCTGTATGACCTGTTTAACACTATGTTGATTTGATCCTTGTACCTGTTTGATAAGTATTGCTGTGACCACCCCAGTGTCTATGGCTTAATGTTATGCGGCTTGTCTAGTAACACACTGGTGTAATCTAACTCCTGCAACAGGATTAAATCTTGCTCTGTTAACCCTAAAGGTCCAGTCACACTAAGCAACTTACCAGCGATCCCAACAACGATAGGGATCGCTGGTAAGTTGCTAGGAGGTTGCTGGTGAGCTGTCACACTGCGACGCTCCAGCGATCCCACCAGCAACCTGACCTGGCAGGGATCGCTGGAGCGTGGCTACACGAGTTGCTGGTGAGCTCACCAGCAACCAGTGACCAGCCCCCAGTCTCCTAGTTACAGCACACATCAGGTTAATTAACCCGATGTGTGCTGCAGCTAAATGTGCACAGAGCAGGGAGCAGCGCACACTGCTTAGTGCTGGCTCCTTGCTCTCCTAGTTACAGCACACATCGGGTTAATTACCTGATGTGTGCTGCAGCTACATGTGTACAGAGCAGGAGCCGGCAGCACAGGCAGTGAGAGCGGAGGAGGCTGGTATCAAAGGTAAATATCGGGTAACCAAGGACAGGGCTTCTTGGTTACCCGATGTTTACATTAGTTACCAGCCTCAGCAGAAGCTGGCTCCCTGCTCACTGCACATTAGTTGTTGCTGTCTCGCTGTCACACACAGCGATCTGTGCTTCACAGCAGGACAGCAACAACTAAAAAATGGCCCAGGACATTCAGCAACAACCAACGACCTCACAGCAGGGGCCAGGTTGTTGCTGGATGTCACACACAGCAACATCGCTAGCAACGTCACAAAAGTTGTTCGTTACCAGCGATGTTGCTAGCGATGTTGCTTAGTGTGACGGGGCCTTTAATATACCTGCTTGAGAAGTATTGCTCTAAACACATCAGTGTTCATGATGTTATGTGGCCTGCCTGGTAATATGCTGATGTGATATTATTCCTGTTAATCATATGGCAGATTGCACTTTGCTCTGTTAACTCTTAACATATAGTTGATACATAGGTATAATGGGCATTTGTTTACAGTAATTCATGTGACAACGTGTTTATAAGGAATTTTTTCTGATGCAGTTTATGGCTTGCCTTAAGGCCCCGTCACACTAAGCAACATCGCTAGCAACATCGCTGCTAACGAACAACTTTTGTGACGTTGCTAGCGATGTTGCTGTGTGTGACATCCAGCAACAACCTGGCCCCTGCTGTGAGGTCGTTGGTTGTTGCTGAATGTCCTGGGCCATTTTTTAGTTGTTGCTGTCCCGCTGTGAAGCACAGATCGCTGTGTGTGACAGCGAGACAGCAACAACTAAATGTGCAGGCAGCAGGAGCCGGCTTCTGCGGAGGCTGGTAACCAATGTAAACATCGGGTAACCAAGAAGCCCTGTCCTTGGTTACCCGATATTTACCTTTGTTACCAGCCTCCGCCACTCTCACTGCCTGTGCTGCCGGCTCCTGCTCTGTGCACATTTAGCTGCAGCACACATCGGGTAATTAACCCGATGTGTGCTGTAACTAGGAGAGCAGGGAGCCAGCGCTAAGCATTGTGCGCTGCTCCCTGCTCTGTGCACATTTAGCTGCAGCACACATCGGGTAATTAACCCGATGTGTGCTGTAACTAGGAGAGCAGGGAGCCAGCGCTAAGCGGTGTGCGCTGCTCCCTGCTCTGTGCACATGTAGCTGCAGCACACATCGGGTAATTAACCCGATGTGTGCTGTAACTAGGAGAGCAGGGAGCCAGCGCTAAGCATTGTGCGCTGCTCCCTGCTCTGTGCACATGTAGCTGCAGCACACATCGGGTAATTAACCCGATGTGTGCTGTAACTAGGAGAGCAGGGAGCCAGCGCTCAGTGTGCGCTGCTCCCTGCTCTCTGCACGTGTAGCTCCGTGCGCTGGTAACCAAGGTAAATATCGGGTTGGTTACCCGATATTTACCTTAGTTACCAAGCGCAGCATCTTCCACGTGGCGCTGGGGGCTGGTCACTGGTTGCTGGTGAGCTCTCCAGCAACTCGTGTAGCCACGCTCCAGCGATCCCTGCCAGGTCAGGTTGCTGGTGGGATCGCTGGAGCGTCGCAGTTTGACATCTCACCAGCAACCTCCTAGCAACTTACCAGCGATCCCTATCGTTGTTGGGATCGCTGGTAAGTTGCTTAGTGTGACGGTACCTTTATGCTTGGTAGTCTCCAGGTCTAAAAGAGGACTATAATTATATTAGACATATCTACAATTAAACTTTTAGGCTATGTGCGCACGTTGCGTACTGTCACTGCAGAAATTTCTGCAGCGATCTGAAGAGCACACGTGCGCTTCAAACCGCTGCAGAAAATGTCTGTAGTGGAAAAAAAAAAAAAAACGCCGATTCCATGCGCTCTGACTGCAGCCCCTGCCATAGACAGAGCAGGGGCTGCAGGCAAAGCGCACAGAAGAAGTGACATGTCACTTCTTAGAACGCGCGCTTCGGGCAGCAGCCGAAGTGCTGCGCTCTAATACGCCACGTGCGCACAGCTCCTGCACAATATCCATAGATTGTGCAGGAGACGCAGGACACATGCAGCTTTGTAGCGCAGCGTAACTGCATGTAATTACGCAGCGTGCGCACATAGCCTAAGTTACATCTTTCTGACAAGAAACAAAGCAAAGGCCACAGTAATAGGATTTGCATTACTAAAGTTGAGTTGAGCTGGTATCCCACAATACTATCTTATCTCTGACAATTGCCAACATAGCTGCTGTGTGATTAATATGATAATTGCAAAACACTGACTATGCTGTCATTGTGACTGAAATCGCTGCAATCCCTGAATATCCTTGGAGGCAAATATTCTTCACTGGAGCTCCTATTAAAGATCTTTTTTATCCTCACAAAAGCGATCTTGGAAAAAATTAATAATTATAACCTGGACTTCTGAATAATTCAACAAAACAGAGACATAGTCTGCGAAAAATTACGCAGACTTCTTTCTGTTCAAGCAATCTATGTCAAACTTTCTCCATATCATCATAGTATCATAGTATCATAGTTTTTAAGGTTGAAGGGAGACTCTAAGTCCATCTAGTTCAACCTGTAGCCTAACATGTTGATCCAGAGGAAGGCAAAAAAACCCCAATGTGGCAAACAAGTTCCAATGGGGAAAAAATTTCCTTCCTGACTCCACATCCGGCAATCAGACTAGTTCCCTGGATCAATACCCTGTCATAAAATCTAATATACATAACTGGTAATATTACATTTTTCAAGAAAGGCATCCAGGCTCTGCTTAAATGTTAGTAGTGAATCACTCATTACAACATCATGCGGCAGAGAGTTCCATAGTCTCACTGCTCGTACAGTAAAGAATCCTCGTCTGTGATTATGATTAAACCTTCTTTCCTCAAGACGTAGCGGATGCCCCCGTGTTCCAGTCGCAGGCCTAAGTGTAAAAAGATCTTTGGAAAGGTCTCTGTACTGTCCCCTCATATATTTATACATTGTGATTAGATCCCCCCTAAGCCTTCGGATTGCAGATCACGGACACTGCCCTTATGGCTCAGAAATATAACAAAAAACAAACGAGTCCACCATTGGGTCGAGACCCTTTAAGTAAATCTTGTCCAACTCACTCCTTCTCATCTTGTAAGAAATCTTCTGGCCCTTGGGAGGTGGCTAGAGCCAAACTTATAATTAGCTCACCTTCCTTCACACTGGATCAGAAAAATATGAAAGATAACTTAAGCAAGGTCAAAAATAAAGACGCAAAGGCCCCTGTCGAAGCACCTACAGGGGTTCAAATAAAACACCATGATTGTCTCGGCTCTTCCCAAGATATTGATGAGGAAACATTTTCTGAAATGGACACATGTTTTAAGCTCTTCTAAAAATAAACGGAAGGAGCCTTCCTCGGGGAGCTCACCAACAAATTTTGATTCTGGCTCACATGAAGGATCTCCATCTTACAGTCCACAGAAAAATAGACCTAGACTTGATCAGAAAAATGAGGAGGATCAACTTACCATTACTAAGGTCTCAGTGAATTTGGACTCTCCTCTTTCCCTAGGAGGACATACCTTAGAATCGATCCTATTGAATATTACTAAAAACTTGAATAGAAATATGAACTTGAACTTTGAAAAGCAAAACCAATTATTACAGGCTAATCTAGACAACATTTCACAGAGAATGGACATGCAAGAAAAGAGGATGGATGTGTTGGAGGAAAAGAATGAGTCTTGTTCAAAACTACAAATTTGATCTCCAACTAGAGATACGTTCCTTACGCGCTAAATTGGCGGACATCGAAGATCATGATAGGAGGAACAATTTGAAGATAAGAGGCATCCCGGAGTCCACCGGAGTCCATATCTCCAGATAAATTGAATTATTGAATTATTACAAACGTCTTTAAAAAAAATTCTTCCTTCGCTTCCAGATTTGGATTTTCTGATATACAGAGTCCATCGTCTTCCAAAACCAGCATCAATCCCACCAGATGTCCCAAGGGACACTATCCTAAGACTGCACTTTTTCCAAACGAAGGAGAAAATTTTAGTCTACATGAGGAAAAATAACCGGCTTCCTAGTCCTTTTTATCATTTAAAGATATTTCAAGACTTATCAAAAGATACCATAGTGGCCAGGAGATCCTTCACTGAAGTCACCTCTTCCCTAAGATCAAAAAACATTCCCTACAGATGGGGCTTCCCGACTAAGCTGTTGATCTTCCATAAGGGAAAGACTATCCCAATTTTAGAACCAGAAAAGGGAGTTGGCTTTCTCAAATCTCTAGATGAATACAAGGGGGAGTCTTCTGCAAGTGGAACTTCGAATGGATGACTTTTTTCATAACAATGGGAGATTTTGTTTCTTCCTGCTTTGGGATTTTGGACTAAGATTTAACTTCTTCCTTGGCTGTTTTATCTTTCCTACACAGTGATCTTCAAGATTCAGGACTTGCTGTATGATACTCAGATTGTCTCTTTTGTTCATCTGATAATTTTTCAACTTTGATCTTATTCTGGACCATTGTTTGGTTTGTGTTTTTCATTTTTTTTATTACAAGAAGATGGCTCCACGGTTGACTTTTTCACAAACTTTTCCCCCCAAATATAGAGGTTATCTCAGTAGTTTTCACTGAGTCTCCTCACGGAGGTATCATTGTTTTTCTATTTTCTTTTTTCTGTTTTCTCTATTTCAGGTACACAAACTTAAGCTATTTGTAAGTATTACTGTTGTTATTTGTTGTGCAACTTATTTGTAGTTTTTTTTATTTATTTATTTATATTTAATTTTTCCTCCTCCCCCTTTTTTTCCCCTTTCCTTCTTTCTCTTCTTTTTCTTCTTCCTCCCTCTCTCTCTTTTTTCCACTCTTTTTCTTTTTTCTCTCCTTCTCTCCCTATCTCTAGGGGTTTTTTTTGTTTTTTTTTTCAACTCACCTAATTAATAAGGAAAGACGAAGGGATTATTAAACAATGTCAACAAGATTCCTATCTTTCAATGTTAAAGGACTAAATAATCCTGCAAGAAGACACTTTCTCTGGAGGGAAATTAATACATATAAATGTGATGTTATTTGTATTCAGGAAACAAAGTTAGCTAGAGACAATCACCCTCAACTTAAACATAAAGGCTTCCCTTATATTTTTAGTGCTTTCAATGAGAAAAAAAAAAAGCAGGGGTGTCCACCATTATTAAGAATTCTGTTTTGTTCAATTTTATTTCGGAAGAAAAAGACCCTTCAGGGAGATTTCACATCTTAGGCTACTTTCACACTTGCGTTCAGCGCATTCCGTCGCTATGGAGAATAGCGCAGTCCGTTAACGCACTGCGCTATTATCCATAGACTTGTATGGACGATGCACTGTAACGCAAGTGTCTGCGTTGCATCCGCTGGACGACGCAGCAATGTTATTTTGACGCTGCGTCGAGCGGAAGGAACGCTGCATGTAGCGTTTTTCTGCGCTTGGCGGAGTGTCAAAAAAATGCAACCTGCAGGAATCCGTTGGCGTCCGTTGTTTTTATAATGGACGCCTATGGAAACGGATTCCGTTAGAATCCGTCATTTGACGGATTCCGTTAACGCATCCGTCTTTACACAACTGCGCATGCCCAGATGTGTAAAGTCAAGGAAAAAAAACCTATAACGGATTGCGTTATTTTGTACGATCCGTAGCATCCGTTATGCAACTATGTGCAACGCATCCGTTGCATGCGTCACACAACGCAATACAACAGATGCCGTTCAACGCAAGTGTGAAAGTAGCCTTAGTCTGTTCATTGGATAATAAGATTTGCACAATTGTTAATGTGTACGCACCTAACCGTAAACGACAATCTTTTCTTAAACTTTCCAAAAAAATTGAAAAAAGGGAATCTTATAATACTAGGAGACTTTAATTTAGTTCCTAATGGCTTTATTGACTCTACCGCACCAAATAGACATTGTTTTCCTACTCTAGACCCTTGGATCTCTAAACAAGAGCTATTTGATGTCTTTCGCTGTATTAATACAACCTCTAGGGCAGTGATGGCGAACCTATGGCACGCGTGCCAGACTGGGCACGCAGAGCCCTTTTTGTTGGCACGCGCGCTGTCGCCACACTGCACCAATTTACACTATCGGTGTGGTCGCGCTGACAGTGCAAATTGGTGTTTAGCAGAGGACATCTCTACTCCTTCTGACACGCCTCCTCTCCTGGGCCGCAGGCCTGTTGCCTAGGAGACGGAGGAGCGTCAGTAGGCGGTGCCGGTGTCTTGTGGCCTCGCGGGAACTGAACTGAGGACGCAGCGATGGCGCGGGTGTTGCAAGGTGAGTTTTTTTTTTTATTTTTAAGCGGTGTGCGGCTGTGCCAAGGTGTGGGGGACAGAGCCAGCACCGGGGGAACATGGAGCGCACGGGGGAACATGGAGCGCACGGGGGAACATGGAGCGCACGGGGGAACATGGAGCGCACGGGGGAACATGGAGCGCACGGGGGAACATGGAGCGCACGGGGGAACATGGAGCGCACGGGGGAACATGGAGCGCACGGGGGACAGAGCCAGCACCGGGGGAACATGGAAGCACAGGGGACAGAGCCAGCAGCAGGGGAACATGGAAGCACAGGGGACAGAGCCAGCACCGGGGGAACATGGAAGCACAGGGGACAGAGCCAGCACCGGGGGAACATGGAGCGCACGGGGGAACATGGGAGCACAGGGGACAGAGCCAGCACCGGGGGGGAACATGGAAGCACAGGGGACAGAGCCAGCACCGGGGGAACATGGAGCGCACGGGGGAACATGGGAGCACAGGGGACAGAGCCAGCACCGGGGGAACATGGAAGCACAGGGGACAGAGCCAGCATCAGGGGAACATGGAGCGCACGGGGGAACATGGGAGCACAGGGGACAGAGCCAGCACCGGGGGAACATGGAAGCACAGGGGACAGAGCCAGCATCAGGGGAACATGGAGCGCACGGGGGAACATGGGAGCACAGGGGACAGAGCCAGCATCGGGGGAACATGGAGCGCACGGGGGAACATGGGAGCATAGGGGACAGAGCCAGCACCGGAGGAACATTGAGCGCACGGGGGTAACATGGGAGCACAGGGGACAGAGCCAGCAATGGGGGGACAGAGCCAGCAATGGGGGAACATGGAGCGCACGGGGGAACATGGGAGCACAGGGGACAGAGCCAGCAACGGGGGAACATGGAAACACAGGGGACAGAGCCAGCACCGGGGGAACATGGAGCGCACGGGGGACAGAACCAGCACCAGGGGAACATGGAGCGCACGGGGGAATCATGGGAGCACAGGGGACAGAGCAAGCACGGGGCAAACATGGAGCGCACAGGGGACACATGGGGAGCAAACATAGGAGCACGGGGGCAAACCGACAGAGCACGGGGGCAAGCAAACAGAGCCCGAGGCAAACAGAGCACGGGGCATACATGGCTGCAAAGATGGGGGAAACGTGCAAGGATGGGGGGAAACATGACTGCAAGGATGGGGGGAAACATGACTGCAAGGATGGGGGGAAACATGACTGCAAGGATGGGGGGAAACATGACTGCAAGGATGGGGGGAAACATGACTGCAAGGATGGGGGGAAACATGACTGCAAGGATGGGGGGGAAACATGACTGCAAGGATGGGGGGAAACATGACTGCAAGGATTGGGGGAAACATGACTGCAAGGATGGGGGGAAACATGACTGCAAGGATGGGGGGTAAACAGGACTGCAAGGATGGGGGGTAAACAGGACTGCAAGGATGGGGGGTAAACAGGACTGCAAGGATGGGGGGTAAACAGGACTGCAAGGATGGGGGGTAAACAGGACTGCAAGGATGGGGGGGTAAACAGGACTGCAAGGATGGGGGGGTAAACAGGACTGCAAGGATGGGGGGGAAACAGGACTGCAAGGATGGGGGGAAACAGGACTGCAAGGATGGGGGGGAAACAGGACTGCAAGGATGGGGGGGAAACAGGACTGCAAGGATGGGGGGGGGGAACATGCCAGGATTGGGTACATTTAGCAGGAAGGGGAACATGCCAGTAAGGGGTACATTTACCAGGATGGGGGATACATTTACCAGGATGGGGGGAAATATTCCAGGATGGGGGTACATGAACATGTCAGGATGGGGAACATTTAGCAGGAAGGGGTACAATTACCAGGAAAGGGGACATTTACCAGGATAAGGCCACATGCCTGGATGAGGTACATTTACCAGGATGGGGTCATTTAACAGCATGGGGGAACATGCCAGGATGGGATACATTTACAATGATGGGGTACATTTACCAGAGTGGAGGACATTTACCAGGATGGGGCCATGATGGGGACAAATATACCAGAATGTAGGAAATATATATATCAGGATGGGGATGGGGGTGATGTTTACCAGGAAGTGGCCAGGAAGGGGGACAGAACTACACAATGAAGGGGAGGGGGCAACTCGTACGTCTTTATGGGATTTCAGGGTGTTCAGACTTTGAAATGTAGATGTGGATTACAGGGTGACATCTGATTGCATTCCAGGCTAAAATCTGTCTAATATGCTGCAATTTTTTCCAGAAAGATCAATCCAACTGCTGTGTCTGGAAAGGGCAGAGGCTCAGCTTCAGTGTGTGGTAAGCATGAGTGTGATGTCCCCTGCTGAGGAGAAGACGGCAAAGGTAAGGTTACAATCAATTCTTTATATAATAGGATTGGTTGGCACTTCGGAAAAAAAAAAAATGGGTTTAGGGCTACAGTTTGGGCACTCGGCCTGTAAAAGGTTCGCCATGACTGCTCTAGGGAATATACCTATTACTCAAATCCTCATAAGTCTTTCTCAAGAATAGATTTGGCCTTAACTGACATTTTCACTATTTCTAAGTTTAAGAATTTTAAGATCAACCCTCCTTCTTTCTCTGATCATTGCTCTTTCACGTGTGAGATTTCTCTCACCCAGTCGGATCAGAAAAGATCCCTCTGGAAGATCAATCCCTACCTGTTGAAATTACCTGATTATAAAAAAAGAAATCGAACAATCTATTAAAAACTATTTTAATGAGAATGCTTCTGGCTTAATAAAACCCTCTACAGTCTGGAATGCTCATAAGGCTACTTTAAGAGGAGTCCTTATTCAAATAGCCTCCAGACACAAAAAACTTTCCTTAGAAAAAATTAAAAATATACAACAAACTCTAATCTAAGGAACATTTACAGCAGAGTCTCGCTTCGCCCTCTGTTTCTTTGCACCAAGAGATCATTAATATCAGACTTGAATTAAGAACAGCTCTTTTTCATGACTATGATAAATTTATTAGGTCTATGAGAACTAAATACTATTCGTCATGGAACAAGCCTTCCAGATTTATGGCTCAAAAACTCAAAAATCTCAGATTAGCAACAAAAATTAATAAAATAAAGAAAGCTGATGATTCCTTTCTGACCCACCCACAACACATAGTTGATGAATTTTCAAACTATTACTCTAGTCTCTATAATCTTAAAAACGACCCTCTGATTATACAACCCAATGAGTCTATCATCAATAATTTTCTCTCCAAAGTAGATCTCCCTACGATTTCCAAGTCCCAGCTTGAACATTTAAATTCACCCATTTTGACTGAAGAAATTTGCAGGGTTATTAAGAAACTAAAATTAAATAAATCCCCGGGCCCAGATGGATTTTCTAATGATTATTTTAAGCAATTTTCCCTGCTACTCTCCCCTCATCTTAAGAATTTTTTTGACGAAGCAAAACTAAAAGGTAGATTCCAGGATGAAAATCTCCAAGCCAATATTTCCCTAATCCCTAAATCTTTAGAAAATCCAGAACTAGTCTCCAATTATCGCCCAATTTCACTAATCAATACAGACATTAAGATCTTCTCCAAAATCTATGCTGATAGACTTCAAAAAATATTGCCTAAAATTATACACAATGATCAACTGGGTTTTATCCAAAAGAGACAAACGACAGATGGAACTCGCAGGGCAATTAACCTTATTAGCCTTATAAATAAATCAATGACCCGCTCCATACTGCTTTCCCTAGACGCAGAGAAAGCTTTTGATAGGGTAAATTGGAAATTTCTTAAAGCCACGTTATCTAAATTTGGATTCGATGACCAATTCATTCAGACAATTATGTCCCTTTATTCATCCCCTTCGGCGAAGGTCTGTTCAAATAACCATCTATCAATCAAAGCCCATTCCTAATGGTACCCGTCAGGGGTGTCCATTATCTCCTCTACTTTTCGCAATTTTTATGGAGCCCCTGGCGGGATGCCTTCGAAGTAATGTTAAAATAAAAGAAATTTGTACTATAAAAAAGAAATTATAAAGTTGGATTTTTTGCCGATGACATCCTGCTTTCTCTATCAGAACCCTTCAACTCTGTTGAGGAAACGCTAAGAGAGCTGAAGTATTTTGCAGATGTTTCCCACTTCAAACTAAATATGACCAAATCTAAGATCCCCCCTTTTTCCTTGGTAATTCCTCCAGAACTAACATCAAGAAAATCTCCTCTTTTGAATGGGTTGATACTTCCTTTGTTTATCTTGGTATTACCCTAGCCAAAAGCGAACATTGTTTAATTGACTTAAATATGGATAAAGTCATCAAAACTCTCGAAAACGACTTTAAAAATTTTACAGAGAAAGCTCTCTCATTGATGGGAAGAATCTCATTTAAAATGATCTCACTCCCCAAGCTTTTATATGTCTTTAGAGCCATCCCTTTGAACAGGGCCGGCGTCAGCACGCGGCATACCTGGGCAAATGCCGGGGCCCTGGAGAGCCGGGGGGGCCCACTCGGCCTCGTCAGTTCTGGTGCCCCTTGGCCGGGGCCCCCTCGCCTTAGTTCTGCTGCCCCCGGGCCGAGTTCCGCAGTCCTCGGCAGGAATCTGCAGCGCCGTCCCTTTAAGGCGCGCAGACTTCCTGGTTTGAACTTCATCTGTGGGCGGAGCTACCGACCGGCCTGCTCAGTCCCACAGATGAAGGAGTTGCAGTGCCAGCCAGCGACCCCCAGCACAGCTCTTCTCTCCGGCGCTGTGTGGGCCCCCTCTCCGGCGCTGTGTGGGCCCCCTCTCCGGCGCTGTGTGGGCCCCCTCTCCGGCGCTGTGTGGGCCCCCTCTCCGGCGCTGTGTGGGCCCCCTCTCCGGCGCTGTGTGGGCCCCCTCTCCGGCGCTGTGTGGGCCCCCTCTCCGGCGCTGTGTGGGCCCCCTCTCCGGCGCTGTGTGGGCCCCCTCTCCGGCGCTTTGTGGGCCCCCTCTCCACCGTGACCTGAGAGGTATGTGCCCTCCCCGCCCCCGATTTATGGGCCCTGGGGAGCTGTATGGGCTTCTCCCCCCTTAGGTGTATGCCCTGCCCCCCGGTGCTGTATGTGCTGGCCCCTGGAGCTGTGTGTGTGGGCCCCACAGAGCTACGTGTGTGTCTGTATGTATGTAGCAGAGCTATGTCTGTATGTATATAGCAGAGCTATGTGTGTATGTATGTAGCAGAGCTATGTGTGTATGTATGTAGCAGAGCTATGTGTGTATGTATCCAGCAGAGCTATGTGTGTATGTAGCAGAGCTATGTGTGTATGTAGCAGAGCTATGTGTGTATGTATCCAGCAGAGCTGTGTATGTATGTAGCAGAGCTATGTGTGTATGTATGTAGCAGAGCTATGTGTGTATGTATGTAGCAGAGCTATGTGTGTATGTATCCAGCAGAGCTATGTGTGTATGTATCCAGCAGAGCTGTGTATGTATGTAGCAGAGCTATGTGTGTATGTAGCAGAGCTATGTGTGTATGTATCCAGCAGAGCTGTGTGTGTCTGTATGTATGTATCTAGCAGAGTTGTGTTGTGTGTGTCTGTATGCATGTATGATGTGTATCTATGTATGTCAGTGTATATGACTGTATAGATATGTCAGTTCTATACGTATTTTTGTGAGTTTGTCTTTAAATATGTATATGTATGTGTACGTATGTGTGTGTCTGCGTGTGGATGGGGCCCACCGGGACTCTTCCGCCCAGGGCCCACAAAAACCTGGAGCCGGCCCTGCCTTTGAATACCCTACAAATATCTCAACCAAATTCAAAACATCCTTAACAGATTTATTTGGAATAATAGGAAGCCTAGACTACAGAAGGCTCTTCTTTTTAAGCGAAAAATTTGAGGGGGTTTTGATGTACCCAACATAACAGGGTACTACTATTCTTTCTTAGTCAATCAAAGTCGGGACTGGATCATTAATAATTCAGCTTCGGCTTGGGTCGATCTGGAGCTTTCTTATAATACTCTTCTCTCCGTAGATTGATTCTTCACCATATTACGAATCCTTTTCTTCCCCTCCCCAACCACCCATCTATTTCAGCCACCATATCTGCCTGGAAAAAATTAGCCATAAAATCTCCAAAATCCCATTCCTTTAAACTAGATAATATTAAAGATCTCTCTATCTGGGTAATCGAGGAATTTTCAGAGCTACAGGTTCCTAAAACATGGCCTGATAGGGGTATTGGAACAGTTGGAGATCTTTTTGAGGGGTCTGATCTTGTCTCCTTTCAAAAACTAAAACAGAAATTTAATTTACTTTACCGGAGTTGGACTTCCTCCCATTCCTGTCTATTAAGAATGCTATTAAAAAATTAATTGCAAACAAATATTCTATCCTTTCATCTGTGGGTTCTCTTTTGTCTATTCCAGAGAGTTCATCCAGATGGAAAACTAGGAATATTTATGATTTCTTTAATGAGGATCTCCAGTTTGCAAAGTCATTGCATATTCGTAACTGGGAGAGAGATCTCAATAAGACTTTCTCAGAATCCAATTGGCAGGATAGCCTTGAGTGGGCTTATAAATCAAGTAAATGTACCAATTTATTTGAATCGCATTTTAAACTTTATTCCAGATGCACCTGTTAGACTAAACAAAATTTCTTCAGCAAATTCACACTATTGCTGGAGACATTGTGGATATAGAGGGGATATTCTCCATATTTTTTGGTATTGTCCAAAAGTGAGACCCATCTGGAATGATGTTTCTACTCTGGTTGACAAAATTACACATAGCAAAATTAATTTGTCTCCACAACTGGCACTTCTTGCTCTAGACACAGATCTAATTCCTCCTACTTTTAGGCCTATTGCTATTCACATATTCCTTGTTACGAAGAATGCTATAGCAGCCAACTGGAGAAAACTACATTACCTTCCATAACAGACATTATTGGTAAAGTATCCCTTCATAAATATTTTGAAATGTGTCATGCTACTGTAAACAATACTTTTTCTTCCTATTACCGTAGATGGCAGCCTTGGGCTATGTGCGCACTAGGCGTTTTTGCCGCGTTTTTAGCGGCGTTTTTTACCGCGTTTTTGTGCTGAAAACGCAGTGACATTGCTTCCCCAGCAATGTCAATGGGTTTTCAGAAGTGCTGTCCTCACACAGCGTTTTTTTTTAGCTGCGTTTTTGTGGTGACCACAAAAACGCAGCATGTCAATTATTTCTGCGTTTTCCACTGCGTTTTTCACTCATTGAATTCAATGAGATGTTAAAAACGCAATGAATAACGCATATAGCCGCGTTTCTATGACTAAAAACGCAGCTATACACGCAAGGGGTGGGCACTACAGTGACGTGTACAGGAAGAGGATTCCTTCTGTTGGTAAACACAGAAGCATGAATCCTCCCGGTACCGTCACCGCTGCGTCCACCTCCCGTCCTGTGCATGTCAGCTCCGTGCGGCGCCATGTCTGGGCGGGAGGTGGAGGCAGCGGCGAAAACCAAAGTGAACAGTAGAAAAAAAAAAATGTCATATACTCACCTGTCTGCAGGGTCCCGATGCCATGCCCGCTCCCATCTCCTCCCGGTCCCGCCGCTCTGGCTGTGTGCAGTCTCCCCGGGGCAGGACCTTGCTTGCAGGACCTGGCGCTGATCACCTGATGCAGTCACCTGACGCATCAGCTGATCGTAGTCTCGCCGGCTTTTTCGGCCGGCTATCAGCTGATCCTGCCGTCAGGGGACTTCATCAGCTGATTACCGGCAGCTCCGGCAGCGATCGTATAGGATCAGACTCCTGTCCAATCGATCGCGCCAGGAGCTGCCGGTAATCAGCACAGCACATAAGTGATTATTTTTTTTTTTTTTTTTCTACTGATGCATCAGCTGATTGTATAATCGGCTTTTATACAATCAGCTGCTGTGTCATGTGATTCACTTCCTTGAACCTGACACATCATCTGATCTCTTTGCCTTCCAGCAAACTGATCAGATGATATTGGATCCTGATTGGACGGCGCGGGACCCTGACCCAGGATTACTGCGGAGGGGGGTTTATTTCAATAAAGATGGAGTCACTAATTGTGTTGTGTTTTATTTCTAATAAAAATATTTTTCTGTGTGTTGTGTTTTTTTTTTATCATTACTAGAAATTCATGGTGCCCATGTCTAATATTGGCGTGACACCATGAATTTCGGGCTTAGGGCTAGCTGATAATATACAGCTAGCCCTAACTCCATTATTACCTAGCTAGCCACCCGTCACCAGGGCAGCTAGAAGAGTTGGATACAGCGCCAGAAGATGGCGCTTCTATGAAAGCGCCATTTTCTGGGGTGGCTGCGGGACTGCAATTCACAGCGGGGGTGCCCAGAAAGCATGGGCACCCTGCACTGTGGATTCCAATCCCCAGCTGCCTAGTTGTACCCGGCTGGACTCAAAAATTGGGTGAAGCTCACGTCATTTTTTTTTTAAATTATTTCATGAAATTCATGAAATAATTTTAAAAAAAAGGGCTTCCCTATATTTTTGGTTCCCAGCCGGGTACAAATAGGCAGCTGGGGGTTGGGGGCAGCCCGTACCTGCCTGCTGTACCCGGCTAGCATACAACAATATGGCGAAGCCCATGTCATTTTTTTTTTCTTTTTGGGCAAAAAACTGCATACAGTCCTGGATGGAGGATGCTGAGACTTGTAGTTCTGCAGCTGCTGTCTGCTCTCCTGCATACACTAGTGAATGGAGGATGCTGAGACTTGTAGTTCTGCAGCTGCTGTCTGCTCTCCTCCATACACTAGTGAATGGAGGATGCTGAGACTTGTAGTTCTGCAGCTGCTGTCTGCTCTCCTGCATACACTAGTGAATGGAGGATGCTGAGACTTGTAGTTCTGCAGCTACTGTCTGCTCTCCTGCTTACACTAGTGAATGGAGGATGCTGAGACTTGTAGTTCTGCAGCTGCTGTCTGCTCTCCTGCATACACTAGTTCTGCAGCTGTCTGCTCTCCTGCATACAATGAACATTTTGAAGAAGGAAATGACAGACCTTTTTTTTTTTTTTTTTTTTCATCAACAATCTTTAATGGCATTGTGCACTGATTAAAAACGCAGTGAGCAAAAACGCAGCAAAAAACGCACCAAATCGCGGCAAAAACGCATGCGTTTTTGCCGCGTTTTTTTAGCCGCGGGTGCGTTTTTTAGACAAAAACGCACATAAAAACGCAGCGTGAAAAAAACGCCTAGTGCGCACATAGCCTTGGACAGAAGTTTTCCCTCGTCCTTTCTAAGCACCTCGTCTCTTCAATGTTTTCTCTTTACTTTTTCTTTTCTATTCTTCTTACTTTATCGCCTCTCACTTCCCCCTTTTTTATCATTATTTTACTTGTGGACTTTGTTTATGCTTCCTTATGTTTAATACATTATGAGAAATCAACATTTTAAGCTTTTTCAGCTATGTTTAAGAATACTCCTTGATCCTCCATTCCCCTCCTCTTCTCTCCCTTCCCTATTAAAGTTTTTCCCATCCCCTTACCCCATTCCTTATCCTACCCACTCCTTCCTTCGGAATATGCTTTATGGAAATATTTTTTTTGCTTTAATTCATCTGCTAATGATTCCTTCTATTTCCTGTATTATTTCCCCTTTAAAATTTAATAAAAATGTCTTCAACACTAAATGCTACAATATTGACCTGCAGATTAATCCAATATTTGCAGGCTAATAGCATTTTTTTTTTTTACATGACAAGTTCCCTTTAACACTTTCACAACCAATGACGTATCTATATATCATTGGTTGCGTCTGACACTTAAATCTGGGATTGTACAGCGAGCCTGCATTATCGTCCACACGTCAGCTGATCAGATCAGCCACATGCAGCTAACAGAAATCCATCCACACCTGTTAGCTAGTTAGAGCCCACTGTCAAACTCTGACAGCGTGATCTAACACGCGCTGATGGGGAGCGCATCACTCTCCGCTGCGATCACAGCGCGACGATCGGATTGTCATGACAGCTGGGGGGGGGGGGAAATCAGCTGATGACCCCCTATCGCTGTCATGACAAAGTTCCTGTGAATGTCGGCACCAACAGGAGATCAGCATTTCTGCTGATCAGAGCGGTAGCATCTCTATAATCATCAGAAGTGATCGGAGAGTGCAGGCTTCAAATCCCCTAAGGGGACTAATAAAATCAATATAAAATGTAAAAAAGAATTTGAAGAAAAAAAAAAAAAACCTTTTTGCTCCATTGAAAATAAAACAATACATACATACATATTTGATATTGCTGCATTGAAAAATGTCCGATCAAAATATAAAATAATTTAATCTGATTGGTAAAGTACGTAGTGAGAAAAAAATCAAAATGCCAGAATTACATTTTTTTGCAATTTCACTGTACAATTGTTTTTCCGCTTTTCATTACAACATAGGGCAGATTGAATGGTGTTGTTCAAAAGTACAACTCGTCCTGCAAAGAACGAGCCCTCATGTGGCAATATGGAAAAATAAAGTTGCTATGTGCACACGTAGCAGATTATTTCTCCACATAAAACTGCCTCTCTTGGCAGGAAACAAATCTGCTAAAAAAAAAGCGAGTTGTTTTCCACATTTAGGGTATGTGCGCACGCTACAGTTTTGTTTCTTCAGCAAAAATGCACCCTCTGGCAGAAAAACGCATTAAAAAACTCATGCGTTTTTGCCGCATTTCAATGCGTTTGAGCCGCGCGATCAGCGCAACATCACTCAAGTTAGTTGCAGCCACAGGGTGTCAGAATGAACTTGGGTGAACCCCTGGCATCACAGCTACGCGCCACGCACTACCGCGGGTGTCGTGGCAGTGACTTCACGGGTTCACCCGAGTTTCTTCTGACACCCTGTGGCTGCAACTAACCTGAGTGATGTTGCGCTGATCGTGAGGCTCACTTCAGTCACACTGGTGATTTGCTGTCACAGCTGGAGTCCTACACCTGTGACCGCAAATCAGGCCACGACTGAAGTGAGCCACAGGTGGAGGACTCACCTGAGTGAGTCACCTCACAGCTGGCAATGATGCTCTATGGCCACTCACTGTGATTGTCAGTGCTGGAAGCGTCACGGGACCTCGTGTGGATTACGTCGGACCTGCAGGCGTATTATTGGGGTTAATAAAGTGGTGAAAGAGGGTGCTTTTTTGTCTTATTCCAAATTAAAAAAAATTTGGGGTGTTTATGTTCACTTTTACTTACAGATTAGTGATGGGGTGTCTCAGACACCTGCCGTCAGTAATCTAGGACTTAGTGGCAGCTATGGGCTATTATTAACTCCTTATGACATTGATTGCCATCGCACCAGGGTAATCAGGAAGAGCCTGGTAAAGTGCCGGGACTGTCACATCTAATGGATGCAGAAATTCTGGGTAGCTGCAGGCTGATATTTTTAGGCTGGGGGGCAGCCTAATAACCATAGGCCTCCCCAGTCTGAGAATACCAGCCCACAGCTGTGGGGCTTTATCTTGGCTGGGTATCAAAATTGAGGGGACCGCGCGCCATTTTGTTTTGTTTGGTTTTTTTAAATTACTTATTTTACTGTATGATAGACCCACCCACCGGAGTCTGTGATTAGTTGCAGTTAAGACAGCTGTCATTCAGCGTGGAGGCGCATCTGACTGCAACCAAACAGAGCTACAGGTGAGCAGGGGAAGCAGTGTATGAGCCTAATGAGCGGCTGGAAAGAAGAATGAGAAGCTGCGGGAACAGTGTGACACCGGTGATCGGTGAGTATGAAGCGCTTGCTCCTACCACTTTGAGCCGTTTTCTGGTCCCCATGGACTTTATATGGAGACCAGCATCTGGCCAGATAACGAGGGGGGGGGGGGGGGAAAATCAATCCCCTGCCGACCCATAGGGGGATTGATCTGCCAGGACTCCGAAATGCAGGGACAACATGCAAAAAAAATTGACATGCTGCTTCTTTTTTCTGCACTCAAAACTGCAGGCAAAAGAGAAACAATGTGCGCACAGCCTTTCTGAATTCTCATAGACTTTGCCAGGGAAGGCAATGCATGCAGTTTTGGGCAACAAACTGCATCCAAAAACATGGCACAGGGCTTATGCTTTTTTTTCAATGCTTTTTATTTTTATCGATTGAGATATGCCTGCTTTACACGAGATTTCATGATCGATTGTACCTGCCCCCGTCGTTTTTGCGTCACGGGTAAATCGCTGCCCGTGGCGCACAAACTCGTTTAACCCCCGTCACACATACTTACCTTCCGGACGATCTCGCTGTGGGCGACGAACGTCCTGAAGTGGGATGGACGTTCGGCGTCATAGCGACGTCACACGGCAGCCGGCCAATAGAAGCGGAGGGGCGGAGATGAGCGGGATGTAAACATCCCGCCCACCTCCTTCCTTCCACATAGCCAGCGGGTGCCGCGGGACGCAGGTAAGCTGTGTTAATCGTTCCCGTGGTGTCACACAGAGCAACGTGTGCTGCCACAGAAACTATGAACCACCGCCATTTTCATTAAACAATTTTTTGAAACTGAGTACACGACTCACGATTTGTGAGCGATACTGCGTCGCTCAGAGGTGTTACACGAGACAACATCGTGTACGATGCCGGATATGCGTCACGAAAACCGTGACCCCGACGATGCAGTGGGCGGCGTCCTGAGGGATGATTTGGAGCATGGGGGACGGCGTAAGATACAGCAACGGACGCCACACGGCCCGCCCCCATGGATAATTTACAAGATTTTCAAACCGAAAGGTACAGTTTTATAAAGTATTTATTTTGGTTTAAAAGGGGGCACAAAAAGTATAGAAACCTTACTAGAATGCAGCCCACGAGCTGCAGAGGGGGAAACATTTAGGTTGAAAGCCAAATTTCTGATGAGAGGTTCCCTTTAAAGACTGTCTGCGCAAACGCACTACAATACTTTGACCTGCTCTCGCCAGGGCAGATCACAGTGCGCCTGTGCATGATTGCACTGCCAGCCGGTGTAGAAGACGTAGATCGCATCGTCCACACTGGACGGCATAGAAGGGCGGAGATCGCAGAAGTAAAGAGGCGCCGGACCGGAGAGTAGCGACGCTTATCAGACCACCCCCCAGGTGAGTATAATAAAAAAGTGATTTTTTTTTATGTTCTACACAGCGGGCTGTGCTCTTATATACATATTAGAATGCTGTATATAAAAGCTCACTAATGGTGGCCACAGTTTATAGAAGGTAATTCTGGTGACAGATTCCGTTTAATTATTGTATCTTATATAACTGTTACCTATGAATATTTGTATATGAACCTCTGTGGAAAATGTTGGCGCTATAGAAATAAAGATAATTATTATAACAGTGACCCGATTGTTGCTGTACACTTGTGACTCACTAAGGTCTAACACTCCTCTAACTCTTCCATCACGTACATGCAGTGTGGAGTGGATAGTGTCCACCCATAACATAAAATAATGAAGGGAACCGGTAGCTGTGTTTCAGTCACATATTTCACTCATTTATCCATGTGTAAAACAGAGGGAGCGATGAATCAACATTAACCTTTCTATTCATCTGGGAGGATAAACTGTATATGAGTAATAATTTATGGAATAAAGTCACCAGACCATCACATGTATCCAAAAATGCAGCTTATGGCTCTCAGAATGTGACAAAAGTGTGCAACACATAAAAACATAAAAAATGTTTCATGAAAATCATTTTTTTAACTGCAATGAGCTCACTAACACGCACTAAAATCGATTCTTCTTCCCTGTGAGGCTTCTCTTGGTACATTTACGCTTGTGAGTAGTGTGACGACATGGACTCTCATGGGTTAAAGTTTCTTAAAATTCAGCCAGACGTATTGTTCTACTGTGTGGTAACTCATGTTTGCTTAACTATTGTTTGGGACCAGACCCTTTGGAGCATTCATTGTATTGTAGTTGTGAATTGATAATGTAATTACCTTAGTAGCCATTATCTAGTCGGTGACTTGCCGACTCCATGTAGATATACTGAGTCTTTCTATGCACATCATTTAAATGAACATTATCCATGCAGCTTGAAATTCATCCAATGGGAGAAGCAATCTTGTCCAACCAATCGATGAGGACGCAGTGTATCCTAAGGGAAGGTTATGGCTATAAAAGGGACTTCTTTAAGCCACCAGGGTTGATGAAGGTTGATGGATGCTGATGGATCCAGTCTAAGCTCTTTGGAGCTGGCTAGAGGATCAGGATATCTTATGGCTTCAATCTAGGGACTCCGGTTCCGGTTGGAGACCATATCCACAGCCTAGGGATTTCGACTCCGGCTGCCAGGATTGTAACGTCATACCAGGACTACCTAAGGAGGACACTCAGGTTGGGACAGTTCAATCACCTGTTACAGACTTTGCAGACCTCACACAGCTTCCTGAATCTGGCATTATTCCTTTCTCGGTGGGTGCCCGCCAAAAGCGAGGTGCTGCTGGACTGGAGTAAGCGGCCCTGGAAGCTCTGAGGCATGGACATTCTAAATCCCTGGTGAGCCAGCGGAAGGGCGAGACTCTGTTGCCTGTTACATTTGTGTGTTTTGCTGGTTATGTGTTATGTGCCGTTAATTGTTTGGGGATCCAATAAAGTCTAATTATTGTGGTTCCCTCACCCTGTGTTGTCTGAGTAGTGTTACGCCCACGGTTAAGGAGGCCAGCGTTCAGTTGGGATGAGCCCTGAGCCACGCTGTCTTTCTAAAGGTGGCGGGTTTTAGTGGACGAGAGCACCCACTGAGCCCCGTGTCTCCACAAGTAGCATCTCTAATGTCTCTCTGAAGCATCCAACAGTAGTCTACCATCATTGTAATGCTCCATCTTCCCTGGTATCTTCTTTCCATCTCTTTAATGTCCTGGTGGAATCGTTCACCTTGCTCTTCACTCACAGCTCCCAAATTTTCAGGAAAGTTGTCAAGGTGGGAATGGAGGAAATGCACTTTCAAACTCATCAGGCAACCTAAAGCTTGAAATGCTTTCAGCATTCGTCCGACGATTTGTTTGTAGTCAGGGTCTTTGTTATTGCCTAAAAAATTCTCTACGACCTCTTTAAATGCAATCCACCCTTCTTTTTGAGGATGCGTCATGGTATTGATAAACTCTCAATCAGCTATAAGCCTTCTAATGTCTGGTCCGACGAACACACCTTCCTTCAATTGTGCCTCCGAGAGGCCTGGAAACTTGGCGACCAAGTATTTGAAGCATTCTCCATCTTTTGGAAGTGATTTTATGAATTGCTTCATCAATCCCAATTTGATGTGAAAAGGGGTAGTGAAGAACTTTATGGGGAGGAACCAAAGTTTCTCAGAGGACATTTTTTTCACCAACTGTGAGCACCCTCGGCTGCCAATTCTTTTTGGTCCAGTGATTTTGTCGGTCTCGACTGTCCCATAGACACAGAAAACAAGGGTATTTGGTATACCCAGCTTGTTGCCCGAGCAGCATGCACAAGACCTTCAAATCCTCGCACACTTGCCAACCGTGGTCTTCATATTTAAGTTTACGAAGAACCAATTCAGAGTCCTCGTAGGTTTCCTTGAGGTGTACGGAATGACCTACAGGGATGGAAGCATAAAAACCGCCGTTGTGGAGCAAAACTGCTTTGGGACTTCTTTTTGAAAAATCTATAAAAAGACGCCATTGCACTGAATCATATTGGATTTTGAATTGACCCATCAAACCTTCGACATCGATGCAATAAACCAACTTATCTTCCTGGGCAAAAAACACTCCTGGCAACAATAAATTCTTGCTTTTGAGCCTTGAGCCGAGTAACTCAGCGGCATCTTTGGGAAGATTTAAGTCTCTTACCAAATCATTCATCTCCTGGGAAAACAATTTTGGTCTTGTATCATCTTCAAAGTCAGAACTTGATTCATCTGGTTCAGGTATGATTCCACCTTCATCGGACATAGTTATCTCTTCCAAGGTAGCAGGGGCCTTGGATACTAGTATATCTGTGCCATGGGGTATGGGAAGTATTGCTGAGTGAATATTGGGGTATGAAATAGAATGCTTCCATTTTGAATTATACCCTTTCACATCGCATGAACAAAAAAGTAACAATCGTCACTATGGTTCTTCTGCTCTGGCCATACCATAGGAATCCCACAACGGAAAGCTTTTTTCTTACCCTTGAACCAATTTCGGAGGTCCTCAACACACCGTTTGCACACTTTATGAGGCGTCCAAGCTTTATCTTGATCTCCAAGCTTTAGTCCGAAATATGCGAAGTATACTTTTTTCACAAAGTCTGTAATATTCAGCTGTTGCTTCAACACTGTATATTCACCAAAAATGTAACAGAAACTGTCAGGCGAATTAATACACTTCCGCTGAGCCATAATGCTAATTTTGGGAAATACAGTTGAATATGAAGAGCTAAAGGCTGCTTTACACCAGACAATCTATCGTGCGATAGATCGTCGGGGGTCACGGTTTTTGTGACGCACATCCGGCATCGCTAGCGATGCCGGCCTGTGTGACACCTCCTAGCGACGCAGTATCGCTCACAAATCGTGAGTCGTGTACTGCTCGCTAGGTTCCATAATATCGTTTAATTTAGTTGATCATCGTTTCCGTGGTAGCACACGCCGCTCCGTGTGACACCACGGGAACGATGAGCAGCTCACCTGCCTCCCGCGGCCGCCGCCGGCTCTATGTGGAAGGAAGGAGGTGGGCAGGATGTTTACATCCTGCTCATCTCCGCCCCTCCGCTTCTATTGGCCGGCGGCCGTGTGACGTCGCTGTGACGCCGAACGTCCCTCCCAGTCCAGGAAGTGGACGTTCACCGCCCACAGCGAGGTCGCACGAGAGGTAAGTATGTGTGACGGGGGTTACTGACTTTGTGCGACACGGGCAGCGATTTGCCCGTGACGCAAAAAGGACGGGGGTGGGTACAATCGATTGTGAAATTGCACAATCGGTCATACCGTGTAAAGCAGCCTTAACACGAACTGAGATTAAAAAGTGTGAACAGGCGAGAACAAAGATAAAACAATTGAAACAAGCCCAGGCATGTCAGAGCCCGCTCATTCAGCTTGCAAAATGTTGATGCTGGTTTCATTAGCTCACTTTAAAAGTTATATTTTTTTGGCATTATATATCTTCAATGCATTGATGTGAATTAATAGTAATTTTGACTTTCAAAACTCTAAAGAAAAAAAAATCATGAAAAATGTACTAAATTTGAAGATAATTTTGCATTTTGTGGCAAATCCTGACGTCCAGGATTTTTTTCAATTTTTTTTTCTATTTTCAGCACACCAAAATACATGGAAATTAGATGAAAATAATCAAACAGCTTTTTAGTCGCAGACCTATGATATATTTATTTGCTCAGTCAGTTAAATGTTGATACGGTCGAACCTGACTTACATAAAAAAATGTGAACAAGCCCCAGGACAAGATGGGCCAAATCCACAGATTCTTAGTTATTGCTGTGCCCTTATGCATAATAGCTGGAAACGTCCAAGTGACTGATACTGAGCAAAGTGATTGGAATAATGCCAACGCTGTGCCCATTTATAAAAAAAACATCCATTGTGAGAAAACCGATCAAGGGGTTTATAAGGGATTATTCACAGTATGTGATAGCGAATAAGTGACAGCCAGCAGGTTTTAATAAGGACAGAAGTAAGGTAAGCGGATAAGTTTTTATGAAGACTCAAGAAGAAACCTGGTCAGAGGGAAAGCTGTGGATACCAAGACTGATTAAACAAAGTGTTTATGCCAGATTTATGGTGGAAAACGTTTTGTGCAATGGGAAGTTGGCCATTTTCACACTAGCCCCAGGCCAGCACTGACATTACTGGTGAGGCGCGTGCCACTGAGAAGATGTACAAGTTTGTTAAGCGGTGTGCTCTTCTCAATAAATGTGATGCCTTTTACTCTACCATTAGAGACGAGCACTACCAACGATCGGTACTCAGAACGAGCAGATCAGACACTCAGACGGGCTCAATCTGTGTACTGAGTATAATGGAAGTCAATGGGGAACTGAAGCATATTTCCAGAAGTTCTTCTGACTACTTCTCTGACTGGTCTACAATTATAAGTGATGTACAACAATTCAATGTAAAGAAATGTAAAGCTATGTGTCTGGGCACTAATAATATGAGGGCACCAAATGTTCTAAGGGAAAGAAAACTAGGAGAGTCTCTTGTGGAGAAGGATCTGGATGTACTCAGATCACAAACCAAATATCAGCATACAATACTTGGTTGAACCTTATGAGGTTTTCCAAGCAGAAAGGATTCAGGAAAACTCATGCTGTGCTTCTTCTATTGTTTCTTCGGTGTCTGTTTGGTCCTTTTTATGGCAGCTTTAAGCTGGGTTTACACACTGCAACATCGCAAAGGACATCGCTGTAACGTCACCGGTTTTGTAACGTAACAGCGACCTCCCTAAGTCTCTGTTGAGTCGCTGGTGAGCTGTCAAACAGGCAAACCTGGCCAACAACGCAACAGCGATCCGGACCTGCAGAGCGACCTAGCTGGTTGTTGGGGACGTTGATAAGCAGCTTTTTGAAAGGGAAGTTGCTAACAAAGTCGCTGCAAAGTCTTCACACACTGAAACTTTCCAGCGATGCATGCTGCACAGCGGGAAACAAAGGACCTAGGAATGGTCCTGAACGATTTGTAGCGATCAGCAACTTCACAGCAGGGGCCAGGTCGCTGATAGGTTTCACACACTGCAACATCGCAAACAACATCGCTATTGCGTCACAAAACCGGTGACGTTACAGCGATGTCATTTGAGATGTTGCAGTGTGTAAACCCAGCTTTACAGATGGCTAGTGTAATCTGTAAGTATAAGGCTGCTTTCACACATCCGGCTTTTGCAATGCGGCACAATCCGGCACTTTGCAGGAAAACCGCAACCGTTTTTTTTTGCTGCCGGTTGCGTTTTTCCTGCATAGCCTTTAATTAGTGCCGCATTGTGCCGCATGGGCTTGCGTTCGGTCCGGTTTTTGCCGCATGCGGCAGATTTAGCTGATGCGGCGGCCGGATGGAACGTTCCCTGGCACATTTTTTGCTCCGGCAAAAAAAAACGCATCGCGCCGCATCCGGCCGATGCGGCGCTTTTCCCAATGCATCCCTATGGATGCCGGATGCGGCAAAAAACGCATCCGGCCGCCGCATGCGGTTTTTGCCACTGCGCATGCTCAGTAGCATGCCGCAAGCGGCATAAACCGGACCGGCCGCATGTAAAAAACTTATGTAAAGGATGCGGTGTTTTCACCGCATCCGTTGCATAGGCTTCACAGCCGGATTGAGCCGCACTGCTCAAACCGGATGTGTGAAAGCAGCCTAAAACAGAATGCGGTTTCCAAGCAGAAGCAGCCTGAAGGAGGGACCAGTCACATCTTGTAACTCTTTGCATCTTTGGAAACCTGAAGTGGTTAACTGAAGGTCAAAAGTCTGAACATGTGAACAGAAAGGCATTGTACATATCCATTCTCTTCAGCATTTCTTTGGTGCTTTTTCAGGCAGATTACAGACAGTGCTACTTATAAAAGACATGGTGGGCAGAAAACCTTTTAGGGCTGATTGCCTCAGTTGTACTTATGCCTCTCTCCCGCCCTCCGTAGAACTTGATGGATAGGCCTTTCTTTGTATGATCACAAGATTTGAGACCCTAGTTCACGTCAGCGACCGGACTTGATTTGTCACGTTCCCTGTGCTAAAACCTGAGCATTGCACATGCCGTGCTCATTCATTAAGGGTCTGGATTCAGACATGCCTTACATCATTTTGTGACTCCCCTGTAAAGGGTCATTTTAAAAAATATGGAAGATCCACTCAACACCAAAGTAATTCTCAGGGTCAGTGTGAGAAGCACCATGCAGGGCAGGGGTGGCAGGGGTACAGTGCGGAGCGGGGAGGGGGCAGTGTGAGACAGGAGTGGCTGGGACAGGAGTGGCTGAGGTGGGTGCCGTGCCCGTGCGGGGCAGAGATGGCTGAGGTGGGTGCCGTGCGGGGCAGGGGCGGCAAGAAGGAGAGGCGGTCGTGCGGGGCAGGGGCGGCAAGAGGAGAGGCGGTCGTGCGGGGCAGGGGCGGCAAGAGGAGAGGCGGTCGTGCGGGGCAGGGGCGGCAAGAAGGGAGGCGGTCGTGCGGGGCAGGGGCGGCAAGAAGGGAGGCGGTCGTGCGGGGCAGGGGCGGCAAGAGGAGAGGCGGTCGTGCGGGGCAGGGGCGGCAAGAGGAGAGGCGGTCGTGCGGGGCAGGGGCGGCAAGAGGAGAGGCGGTCGTGCGGGGCAGGGGCGGCAAGAGGAGAGGCGGTCGTGCGGGGCAGGGGCGGCAAGAGGAGAGGCGGTCGTGCGGGGCAGGGGCGGCAAGAAGGAGAGGCGGTCGTGCGGGGCAGGGGCGGCAAGAAGGGAGGCGGTCGTGCGGGGCAGGGGCGGCAAGAGGAGAGGCGGTCGTGCGGGGCAGGGGCGGCAAGAGGAGAGGCGGTCGTGCGGGGCAGGGGCGGCAAGAGGAGAGGCGGTCGTGCGGGGCAGGGGCGGCAAGAGGAGAGGCGGTCGTGCGGGGCAGGGGCGGCAAGAGGAGAGGCGGTCGTGCGGGGCAGGGGCGGCAAGAGGAGAGGCGGTCGTGCGGGGCAGGGGCGGCAAGAAGGGAGGCGGTCGTGCGGGGCAGGGGCGGCAAGAAGGGAGGCGGTCGTGCGGGGCAGGGGCGGCAAGAAGGGAGGCGGTCGTGCGGGGCAGGGGCGGCAAGAAGGGAGGCGGTCGTGCGGGGCAGGGGCGGCAAGAAGGGAGGCGGTCGTGCGGGGCAGGGGCGGCAAGAAGGGAGGCGGTCGTGCGGGGCAGGGGCGGCAAGAAGGGAGGCGGTCGTGCGGGGCAGGGGCGGCAAGAAGGGAGGCGGTCGTGCGGGGCAGGGGCGGCAAGAAGGGAGGCAGTCGTGCGGGGCAGGGGCGGCAAGAAGGGAGGCGGTCGTGCGGGGCAGGGGCGGCAAGAAGGGAGGCGGTCGTGCGGGGCAGGGGCGGCAAGAAGGGAGGCGGTCGTGCGGGGCAGGGGCGGCAAGAAGGGAGGCGGTCGTGCGGGGCAAGGGCGGCAAGAAGGGAAGCGGTCGTGCGGGGTAGGGGCGGCTGAGGCGGGGGCCGTGCGGGGCAGGGATGGCTGAGGCGGGGGCCGTGCGAGTTAGGGGTGGCAGTCACTTCTCCCAGCATGCTCCCATCTGACAGAGAGACCCCCCATAGCACTGGCTGTGCTCCCAGGGCACTGTGCTCAGGATGCTCCATCCTCTGTGCGCGCAGAATACAGGTCAACATTATTCTGATGCCAGACCAAGAGGAAAAGCAAAGCGAACTACAGGATACAGAATGCAGGGGATACAGGATGTACGAGCCTGGAGAGCGCGAACAGCAGCCACAGTGCCGGTGGTGCCCTGTCTGTCTGTGCCAACAGTGCCATGTGATACCCCGTCCATACCTCCTGCCAGGAAGTTCCCCTCACAATGTGCCCGTACGAGGCCCAGCATTTGTTACCTGGTCTGGAGCGCGCCTCCTGCAGATGCCCGGCTCAGCCTGGCAGTGCGCGTGCACGCAGGACAGTGCCCTCCAGCTCCGGGCAGAGGATGGGAGGCAGCGGCTCGGACACCGCTCGCTACTTCCTGTTCCCGGAGCCGATCAGCTGAGCGCTCAGCAGCTAGGCAGTAACAATCGAAGCGTCAGGCAAGAGGCATCTACCGCGCAGCAATCGATCATCACTGACAGAGCCTTATGGGAACCGGAGGAGTCAATGATGGAAGGACGGGACTCCTGTGAACCGGGGCAGTCAGTGATGGAAGAACGGGGCTCCTGTGAACCGGTGGAGTCGGTGATGGAAGGACGGGGCTCCTGTGAACCGGAGGAATCAGTGATGGAAGGACGGGGCTCCTGTGAACCGGAGGAGTCAGTGATGGAAGGACGGGGCTTCGGAGAACCAGAGGAGTCAGTGATGGAAGGACGGGGCTTCGGGGAACCAGAGGAGTCAGTGATGAAAGGATGGAGCCCTGGGAAACCGGAGAACTCAGTAACGGAAGGATGGAGCTCTGGGAAACCAGAGGAGTCAGTGATGGAAGGACGGGGCTCCTGTGAACTGGGGGAGTCAGGGATGGAAGGACAGGGAACCAGAGGTGTCAGTAATGGAAGAACGGGGAATTGGAGGAGTCAGTGGTGGAAGGATGGAGCCCTGGGAAACCGGAGAACTCAGTAACGGAAGGATGGAGCTCTGGGAAACCAGAGAAGTCAGTGTTGGAATTACGGGGCTTCTGGGAACCAAAGGAGTCAGTGATGTAAAGACGGGGCTCCTGTGAACTGGAGGAGTCAGTGATGGAAGTGTCGCGGGCGGGGAGGAGGGTGTCAGCACACTACGCTCACCCCTTCTGCTCGGGTCCGGCGGCTGCTGCTCAGTGGTGGCTCGAGCGGTGGGCCGGATCCCGGGGGCTTCTCGAGTAGCACTCCTCGCCCGTGAGTGAAAGGGGGTTGTTGGGTGTGGGAATTGTTTATTGTCCGTGACGCCACCCACGGTTGTGGTGATTTCACCACCGCTGCTCTATAAGGGGCTCCCGGGGATGGTGATGCGGAGCAGCCAGGTGTTGTGTTGCCCCTCCGTGGGTAGGGGTTGGTGATCCCGGGGCCCGATGATGGCTTGGGAGGTGCAGGGCCTGGTGGGCGCAGGGACGCGGGGGCAGCGCTGTGCCTTGCGGCACTGTGGTACTCACTCAGCCTGAGACGTTGACACAGTTTTTATGGTAAACCAAACGGCTGGTAAGACGGTCCCACGGACGGCTGCACTTGCTCTCCCGGTAGGTGACGGTGATGTCCCTTTTCCTAGCACCTTGGTGTACTTGTTGGTTGCGATGGGTCCCCACCGGTAACCCGCTCCCCGGCTTCAAGCTGGACCGGGGGAGCTCTACTCTTTGCCCGCAGGCGCTGGCCCTAAGAAACTGGTGCCTTGGCGGTGGCGGTGTCTCTTCTATACTGGCTGGGCTGTTGCCTTCAATCGGGACTTGGTTGTTGGGGGATCTACGTCCCCTTCACTGACGGATTCGGCAAATTATGGTGACTCCAAGCCTTGCCGGGGTCCGAGAGGCCCCTGCCCTGGTGCTGACTGTCCTTCGGAACACTGCTCCAGACCGCCGGGCACACAGCCTACGGGGTCCTTCCAGGAACTTCCAAACGGTCCCCCTCCAGACAGTCACCGCC
Source organism: Anomaloglossus baeobatrachus (assembly GCF_048569485.1). Lineage (NCBI taxonomy): Eukaryota > Metazoa > Chordata > Amphibia > Anura > Aromobatidae > Anomaloglossus > Anomaloglossus baeobatrachus. The sequence continues at coordinate 165,035,341 of NC_134359.1, forward strand.
GTTGCTGACCTTGCTGACCTGTCCTGCACACAGCTGGACTACTTCAGGCTTTTACACGCTCTTTCTGTTCTGTCGCCACTCTTGCTTTCCTTCTTTACTACTTTTTCCTTCCTTCACTTTCACTTAGCTGTTTACTTTAGTCCTGTCTGGGCTACTCCTTCACTCCTTCCACTTCCTCCTCCCTGACTAGACTCTCCTGTTTACTCAAGCTCGTCCCTGAGCTGACTGCTTGGTTTCTCCCGCCTCCAGAGCTGTGTCCTCCTCGGTGGGCGGAGCCAACCGCCTGGCCCACCCCCTGGTGTGAATCATCAGCCTCTGGAGGAAGGCAACAAGGATTTTTGGTTAGCTTAGATGTTCCTACCTGGGATGTAGGGTGTGGTGGTGTGTGACCTATGTCCCCTGGCTTGCCCAGGGAGACACAGAAGGACGGGGCTCCTGTGAACTGGGGGAGTCAGGGATGGAAGGACGGGAATCTGGATGAGTCAGTGATGGAAGGACAGGGAACCAGAGGTGTCAGTAATGGAAGAACGGGGAATTGGAGGAGTCAGTGGTGGAAGGATGGAGCCCTGGGAAACCGGAGAACTCAGTAACGGAAGGATGGAGCTCTGGGAAACCAGAGAAGTCAGTGTTGGAATTACGGGGCTTCTGGGAACCAAAGGAGTCAGTGATGTAAAGACGGGGCTCCTGTGAACTGGAGGAGTCAGTGATGGAAGGACGGGGAATCGGAGGAGTCAGTGATGGAAGGACAGGGAATCAGAGGAGTCAGTGGTGTATGGGGCTCCAGGAAACCGGAGCAGTCAGTGATGGAAGAATGGGGATCCGGATGAGTCAGTGATGGAAGAACAGGGAATCGATAGGGAATCGGAGGAGTCAGTGATGGAAGGATGGGAAACTGGAGGAGTTAGTGATGGAAGGAAAGGGCTCCGGGAAATCGAAGGAGTCCATGATAGAAGGATGGGGCTCCAGGGAACCGGAGGAGTAAATGATGTATGGGGCTCTGGGGAACCGGAGGAGTCAATGATGGAAGGATGGGGCTCATGTAAACCAGTGGAGTCAGTGATGGAAGGATGTGGTTCTGGGGAACCGGAGGAGGCAGTGATGGAAGGACGGGGCTCCGGAGAACTAGAGAAGACAGTGATGAAAGGACTGGGTTCTGGGAAACTGGAGGAGGCCGTGATGGAAGGATGGAGTACCGGAGGAATCAGTGATGGAAGGACAGGGCTCCGGGAAACCGAAGGAGTTAGTGATGGAAGGACAGGGAACCAGAGGAGGCAGTGATGGAAGGACAGGGAACCGGAGGAGTCAGTGATGTATGGGACTCCGAGGAACCGGAGGAGTCTTTGATGTATGGGGCTCCGGGGTATCAGGGGAGTCAGTGATGTATGCGGCTCTGGGGTACTGGAGGAGTCAATGATGGATGGAGCTCCGGTGAACCGGAGCAGTCGGTGATGGAAGGGCAGGGCTCCTCTGAACCGGTGGAGTCAGTGATGGAAGAACGGGGCTCCTGTAAACCGGGGGAGTCAGTGATGGAAGGACGGGGCTCCTGTGAACCGGAGGAGTCAGTGATGGAAGGACGGGGCTCCTGTGAACCGGAGGAGTCAGTGATGGAAGGACGGGGCTCCTGTGAACCGGAGGAGTTAGTGATGGAAGGACGGGGCTCCTGTGAACCGGAGGAGTTAGTGATGGAAGGACGGGGCTCCTGTGAACCAGAGGAGTCAGTGATGGAAGGACGGGGCTCATGTGAACTGGAGGAGTTATTGATGAAAGTACAGGGGCTTCGGGGAACCAGAGGAGTCAGTGATGGAAGGACGAGGCTCCTGTGAACCGGAGGAGTCAGTGATGGAAGGACGGGGCTCCTGTGAACCGGAGGAGTCAGTGATGTAAGGACGGAGCTCCTGTGAACCGGAGGAGTCAGTGATGGAAGGACGGGGCTCCTGTGAACTGGAGGAGTCAGTGATGGAAGGACGGGGCTCCTGTGAACCGGAGAAGTCAGTGATGGAAGTACGGGGCTTCGGGGAACCAGAGGAGTCAGTGATGGAAGGAGTGGGCTCCTGTGAACCGGGAGAGTCAGTGATGGAAGGACGGGGACCCGGATGAGTCAGTGATGGAAGGACAGGGAACCAGAGGTGTCAGTAATGGAAGAACGGGGAATTGGAGGAGTCAGTGGTGGAAGGATGGAGCCCTGGGAAACCAGAGAACTCAGTAACGGAAGGATGGAGCTCTGGGAAACCAGAAAAGTCAGTGTTGGAATTACGGGGCTTCTGGGAACCAAAGGAGTCAGTGATGTAAAGACGGGGCTCCTGTGAACCGGAGGAGTCAGTGATGGAAGGACGGGGAATCGGAGGAGTCAGTGATGGAAGGACAGGAATCGGAGGAGTCAGTGGTGTATGGGGCTCCAGGAAACCGGAGCAGTCAGTGATGGAAGAATGGGGATCCGGATGAGTCAGTGATGGAAGAACAGGGAATCTGAGGAGTCAGTGATGGAAGGATGGGAAACCGGAGGAGTTAGTGATGGAAGGAAAGGGCTCCGGGAAACCGAAGGAGTCCATGATAGAAGGATGGGGCTCCAGGGAACCGGAGGAGTCAGTGATGTATGGGGCTCTGGGGAACCGGAGGTGTCAATGATGGAAGGATTGGGCTCATGTAAACCAGTGGAGTCAGTGATGGAAGGACGTGGTTCTGGGGAACCGGAGGAGGCAGTGATGGAAGGACGGGGCTCCGGAGAACTAGAGGAGACAGTGATGAAAGGACTGGGTTCTGGGAAACTGGAGGAGGCCGTAATGTAAGGATGGAGTACCGGAGGAATCAGTGATGGAAGGACAGGGCTCCGGGAAACCGAAGGAGTTAGTGATGGAAGGACAGGGAACCAGAGGAGGCAGTGATGGAAGGACAGGGAACCGGAGGAGTCAGTGATGTATGGGACTCCGAGGAACCGGAGGAGTCTTTGATGTATGGGGCTCCGGGGTATCAGGGGAGTCAGTGATGTATGGGGCTCCGGGGTACCGGACGAGTTGTGGCTCACAATGAACCAGTTTGGATATCAGTACCATGTCCAAAAACATGGATGTGCCCCCTGTGGTGGTTGCGTCGCATGCCCAAACATAGAGAGATGCCAATCCTTCACTGATTCAAGCGGACTGAAGAATTTTGTTCTAAAAAAAATTACCACTTTTAACACCTGAGCTGTAATTTACTACGCCACCTGTCCGTGTCCCAAAATTTATGTGAGATCAACAACAAGACGGCAGTTTAAAGTCCGTGTGCGGGAACATGTTTTGGGCATTGCGGTGGCCTCTGTCAAGGGGGACATATCCATGTTGAAAACCATTCCTTGACATTTTTTACGATATCGCAATGCTAATAGGGCCCTTTTTAAAGTGTTGGGCATTGATACACTGGATATAGACATAAGAGGTGGGAATATTAGTAAACGTCTCACTCAACTTGAGACCAAATGGATATGGACAATGTCCACTTTGTATCCATCTGGTCTCAACGAGAACATCACTTTTGTTCTATATCTCTAGTTATCATTAATCTCTAGTTGGTGGGTGTGTTTTATGTTATTTTTAACTGTTTTTAATTTTCATTTTTTATGTTTAGTTGCATTCATAAGGCAAGCCCTCTTTTCATGCTGCCCCCCCCCTCCCCCCCTCCTCTGTTATACGTCCTTCTGATGTATGTACAACTTGAAAATGCGGAGAAAACATTCTGTTCCCCTTGTGAATACACCACATAAAAAGAGGCTATACCTTGCGACTATGCAATTACTGGTGGATTTTCAAAGTTTTGTTTTTTTTCACTTTATTGTAATTTTGGATTTTCCTTTATATGTATACATTGTTGAGTATTTGTGACATAGTTTTTGATTGATGCAAATGTATAGGATTTCCTTAAATTCGTCGAGTTAGGGATTAAATTTGTATATTGCAACCTTACATATGCGGCAATGCTCCATATTATGCTTGATTGCGCTATATTTTTTCAGTTATTATATTGATTACTTTAGTTACATTGTTCTTGATATTTATTTATATCTAATTGATGAATGTTATTTATTTACCATATCTACAGTGCCTTGCGAAAGTGTTAGGGTACTTTCACACTTGCGTTCAGCGGAGTCCGTCACTATGGAGAATAGCGCAGTCCGTTAACGCACTGCGCTATTCTCCATAGACTTGTATGGATGACGCACTGTAACGCAAGTGTCAGCGTTGCATCCGCCGGACGACGCAGCGTCGTTATTTTGACGCTGCGCCGGGCGGAAGGAACGCAGCATGTAACGTTTTTTTGAGCAGCGGAATCCTTTGGATTTCACAGCGCATGCTCTCTCTGGCTCCCTGCACCCGTAACCAGGGTACACATCGGGTAACCAAGGAACCCTGGTTACGTGTGTCGGGAGCCCGACACTTCCCCGCTCGGCTCCGCCCCCTCCCACACTTCGTATGTATACACACACACACACACACTCACCTGTCCCCCAGCGATGCAGTCCCCGCGGCACTGACGTCCCCGCTCGGCTCCACCCACTTCACACTCCGCCCCCCGCACACATTGTCGGCGACCGAACGATCAGCTGATCACCCGGCGGCCGGCTACTGTGAGTGATCGGCTGATCACCCGGCGGCTGGCTACTGTGAGTGATCAGCTGATCGTTCACAATAGTCTGCCGATGGTAAAACTGTAAACAAACCCAAAACGTATTGCGTTGTTTTGCAGCATCCGTTGCATCCGTTGTGCCACTATATGCAACACATCCGTTTCATCCGTCACACAACGCAATGCAACGGATACCGTTCAACCCAAGTGTGAAAGTAGCCTTAGGCCCCCTTGATTTTTTTCAACCTTTTCCCACATTTCAGGCTTCAAACATAAAGATAAATATTTTTAATTTTTTGGTAAAAAATCAACAACAAGCATTGCTTATGTTAAACTTTTGTAAAAAAATAAAAAACTGAAAATTAGGGTGTGCAATGTTATTCGTCCCCTTTAAGTTAATAATTTTTAGCGCCACCTTTTGCTGCGATTACAGCTGCAAGTTGCTTCGGGTATGTGTCTATCAGTTTTGCACATCGAGAGACTGAAATTCTTGCCCATTCTTCCTTTGCAAACAGCTCGAGCTGAGTGAGGTTGGATGGAGAGCGTTTGTGAACAGTTTTCAGCTCTTTCCACAGAGTCTCGATTGGATTCAGGTCTGGACTTTGACTTTGCCATTTTAACACCTGGTTGCGTTTATTTGTGAAGCATTCCATTGTAGATTTTGCTTTTTGTTTGGGATCATTGTCTTGTTGGAAGCCAAATCTCCATCCCCGTCTCAGGTCATTTGCAGACTCCAACAGGTTTTCTTCAAGAATGGTCCTGTATTTGGCTCCATCCATCTTCCCATCAATTTTAACCATCTTCCCTGTCCCTGCTGAAGAAAAGCAGGCCCAAACCATGATGCTGCCACCAACATGTTTGACAGTGGGGAGGGTGTGTTCAGGGTGATGAGCTGTATTGCTTTTACGCCAAACATATCGTTTGGCATTGTGCCCAAATAGTTTGATTTTGGTTTCCTCCGACCAGAGAACCTTCTTCCACATGTTTGGTGTGTCTTCCAGGTGGCTTGTGGCAAACTGTAAACAACACTTTTTATGGATATCTTTGAGAAATGGCTTTCTCCTTGCCACTCTTCAATAAAGGCCAGATTTGTGCAGTGTACGACTGATTGTTGTCCTTTGGACAGACTCTCCCACCTCAGGTGTATATCTCTGCAGTTCATCCAGAGTGATCATGGGCGTCTTGGCTGCATCTCTGATCAGTCTTCTCCTTGTTTGAGATGAAAGTTTGGATGGACGGCCGGGTCTTGGTACATTTGCAGTGGTATGATACTCCTTCCATTTCAATATGATCGTTTGCACAGTGCTTCTTGGGATGTTTAAAGTTTTGGAAATCTTTTTGTAACCAAATCGGACTTTAAACTTCTCCACAACAGTATCACAGACCTGCCGGTTATGTTCCTTGGTCTTCGTGATGCTCTCTGCGCTTTAAACAGAACAATGAGACTATTTTTGTGTCCCACTTGTTGTTGATTCTTCACCATAACATTAAAATGTTTTATCTTTATGTTTGAAGCCTGAAATGTGGGAAAAGGTTGAAAAGTTCAAGGGGGCCAAATACTTTTGCAAGGCACTGTATATGTCTATATTTATGATATTTATCTATACTATTCATTGATAATATTCAAAAACTTGTGAACAATAACCAGAGAAACATAGGTATATCCCCTAAGATAGTAGTTTCTCTGGTTATTTATATGGCCATCTGGGATATAATCAAACTATCCTGTTCCCCGCACAGAAATTAAGGGATAGCCTGTCTCCCTCCCTGTGACCTTCTTTTCTCTGTCTCATTTAATTAGATTTTAACTATGCATGTCTAATCACTAACTGCAATCACATGTGATTTCCAGTATTTTGTATTTTTTGTAATAATAATAAAAACTGTATACTTTTTTCACAATTGTGGTGCAGTAGTTCTTACTCCAAAAAAACATGGTAAATACCTCCCCTCTCGTTCACAAGTTTTTGTATGTAGTCTATGGGGTTCATGTACACTACCATCATTATGAGGTTCGCTGTACTTGGTCTTTGTTTTTCTATCATTGATAATATTGTGGTCTTTGACTATTTTTATGTATGCAATATTTATGTATAGTCATTTGACCATGAATTATTTTATGTACTTATATGTAACTATGTAATTAATTACTTGCGATGGTTGATACGGGACATCATTAATTAATCCTTTGTGCCATGCTATATTATCGATATCTATCACACTTACTGCTTTTGGTTGCATATTATCCTCCAGATTGTGCATATCATCATTGGCTGGTGTGCCCACTATACTTCTTTCAGCCTCCTTCGCTTCGCATATATTTGCAATCTGTGAGCGGGTGTCCAGCACACATGCGCACCATTTCTCCACCGCTCTGACGTGTCTCTATTGGCGGGCAGTGTTCTAATCATGTGTTTTGATCAGCACCACCCAGACATGACGCGGTAGCCGGCGGCCGTCTCGGCTTGTTATGGTGACGCATATGTCACTATGTGAGTCATTGCATTTTGATTGGCGCGCGCTGATTTAAAAACATATGCTTCCTACTGTTACGGGGGGACCGGCAGATTAGGACCAGGGGGTATATATCCTAATCGCCAGTCGGGGCCCACCGTGCTCCAGATGACAAAGGAGCTGCTGGCACCTGAGGGTTAGGCGGAGACTATAGAGCTGGATGGCTCTGAGATAACCCAGGAACTCTGGGAACCGGTCACGTGTGTTGGGACATGTCAGACCGGACGACAACCCGATTAGCGTTTTGGTGCACCTAGCGCTACACCAACCACGTGTGCAGGAAACGCGTCAGGCCGGGTGGTAACCAGGTAGCGTTGACCGGAAGACCGCCACGAAAGCGCCCTGTCGGCCACGTGTGTAGGACACGTCAGGCCGAGCGGTCCTCCGATTAGCGTTTCTGGCCACGTGTGTGTAGGACACGTCAGGCCAGATGGGTACACCAGTAGCGTTGACCGGGAAGCCGAGGAAAATAAGGAACACCCTGTTAACTCCACAGGGGTCCTGGAGTACGCTGTCTGTGCGCGTAGGGGGCACAACCGGATAGGTGGCGCAGCAGGTGCATTGTCCGTGTGCGTAGGGGGCACAATTGGACAGGTGGCGCAGCAGGTGCGTTGTCCGTGTGCGTAGGGAGCACAATCAGACAGGTGGCGCAGCAGGTGCGTTGTCCGTGTGCGTAGGGGGCACAATCGGACAGGAAGCACAGCAGCCGCAGCCCAGTTAATGCCACTGGGCTGCTATAGCAAGACTGGAACGGCAGGAGGGAAGCACGGCGCCTGACCCTGATGTGCCGAGCCACGAATCTTGGCGTGACAGGCACCGTTCGCCTAACCCTACCTACCGCTTCCCAACATAGGCTTATGCCGCAATGAGGCTCTAACATGGAGGTGTGCTCTGACTGAGCAAAAGTGAAGACTGCGCACCTCCATGTTGTCTCCAGCCCCTTTTATAACCTGGGTCCGCCCCAAACCCAGGGTGGAACCACCAAGGTCCAATAGCAGAGTGCCATGTCATCAGTGACGTCACATGCGACCTATCCGGAACCGCCACGTCATTGATGACCTCATGGCAGCCACGCCCCAAACACTTCACCAGTCATTGTCTGACTACCAATACTGAGGTGCCAGATCATAGGGGCGGGCCTCTGCGAGCCAGTCCGGAGTTGCCACGTCATCAGGACACCTGACACCCTCTGCCCTATCAGGGCCTGCCACCTCACGGACATGCTCAGTGAGGTCCTTACCGGACCTAGCCTCTGGTGCACTAAGTGGCTGAGCATGCCCAGTAGCCTGAGCAACAGGCTCAGAAAGCAGACTATCAGTTTGAGCATGCTCAGTAGGCACATCCCAGAACTTAGACACAGCACGAAGTCCAAGTACCTGTACAAAGAGGCTGTTAGGGTTAATTGTGGGAGCATGCTCAGTAGCCTGAACTGAGGACTTAGTCTCAGACATAACACAATCAGGCTGAGCATGCTCACTAGGCAAAACACCGGGCTTAAACTCTGGCTGGGGTAAATCGGCGCACGCATGCACACTAGCCGCCTCTCCACACTTAGGCGTGGTGGAAGGAACAGCCAACTGGACGACCCGAGGCACGGCCAAGAACGGCAGCCGGCGCCTGGGCGCAACAGGAACCGCAACAGGCTGCTTGCGGCTATGGCAGCGCTGATTCGTAACACCTACCTTAGCCTTGCCACGAAGGCGTAGCCGAAACGCACATCGGGCAGTCTGCGTGCCAGGCTGACCTCATCACTGCTGTATAGCTCCAGGTATATATCTTGCTTTTCATGGTTACTATTCTCCACAGCCTTGCTCCTATACAGTGGGGAAGGAAAGTATTCAGACCCTTTCATTGCAGTCATTTGGTAAATTCAAAAAAGTTCATTGTTTCCTCATTAATGTACACTCTGCACCCCATCTTGACAGAAAAAAAAACAGAACTGTAGAATTTTTTGCAAAATTATTAAACAAGAAAAACAAATATCACATTGTCATAAGTCTTCAGACCCTTTGCTCAGATACTCATAAGTCACATGCTGTCCATTTCCTTGTGATCTTTCTTGAGATAGTTCTACTCCTTTATCGGAGTCCAGCTGTGTTTAATTAAACTGATAGGACTTGATTTGGAAAGGCACACACCTGTCTATAAAAGACCTCACAGATCACAGTGCATGTCAGACCAAATGAAAATCATGAGGTTAAAGGAACTGCCCAAGGAGCTCAGAGACAGAATTGTGGCAAGGCACAGATCTTGCCAAGGTTACAAAAGAATGTCTGCAGTACTCAAGGTTTCTAAGAGCACAGTGGCCTCCATAATCCTTAAAGTGAAGAAGTTTGAGACCACCAGAACTCTCCCTATACCTGGCCATCCAGCCAAACTGAGCAATCGTGGGAGAAAAGCCTTGGTGAGAGAGGTAGAGAAGAACCCCAAGATCACTGTGGCTGAACGCCAGAGATTGTGGAACTTTCTCCCATCTCCTTAAAGCAAAGTAAACTATCATAGCAGACCTTCACCAGTTGGGCCTTTATGGCAGAGTGGCCTGATGGAAGCCTCTACTCAGTGCAAGACATATGAAAGTCTGCAAAGAGTTTGCAAAAAAAAGACATGAGGACTTCCAGACTATGGGAAATAAGATTCTCTGGTCTGATGAGATGAAGATAGAACTTTTTGGTGATAATTCTAAGCAGTATGTGTGGAGAAAACTAGGCACTTCTCATCACCTGCCCAATACAATCCCAATAGTGAAACATGGTGGTGGCAGCATCATGCTATGGGGGTGTTTTACAGCTGCAGGCACAGGACGACTGGTTGCAATTGAAGGAAAGATGAATTCGGCCAAGTACAGAGATATCCTGGAAGAAAACCTCTTCGAGAGTGCTCTGGACCTCAGACTTGGTCAAAGGTTCACGTTCCAATAAGACAATGACCCTAAGCACACAGCTAAAATAACGGAGTGGCTTCACAACAACTCTGTGACTATTCTTGACTTGCTCAGCCAGAGTCCTGACCTAAACCAAATTGAGCATCTCTGGAGAGACCTGAAAATGGCAGTCCACTAACCTTTACCATCCAACTTGATGGAACTGGAGAGGATCTGCAAGAAAGAATAGCAGAGGATCCCCAAGTCCCAGTACGAAAAACTTGTTGCATCATTCCCAAGAAGACTCATGGCTCTACTAGCTCTAAAGGGTGCTTCTACTCAATACTGAGCAAAGGGTCTGAATACTTATGACCATGTGATATTTCAGTTTTTCTTGTTTAATAAATTTTCAAACATTTTTACATATCTGTTTTTTTTCTGTCAAGATGGGGTGCAGAGTGTACATTGAGAAAAAAATGAACTTTTTTGAATTTACCAAATGGCTGCAATGAAACAAAGAGTGAAAAATTTAAAGTGGTCTGAATACTTTCCGTACCCTCTGTATGTATGTACACTGACCATCACATTTTTTACGGGCAGACTCTGTGCCCGAGTGAATGCTTCTTTGCTGCACATTATAGTTTCATCTTTCAGTAAAGGTTAATACATCTTTCCTTTCACTGTGTTTACCTTGGCTGCTAAGTTCTGGCTGGATTCTAACATTGGTCTCGGTTTGTTTACACTCTCCATTAATTTGCTATTGTGACCAAGGTATTTTCCTTGCTCCTCTATATATAATTTTTTCTTTGGGCATTGTCATTTATACCGCATACTTTGAGCTGTTATTTATATACTAGAAGGTGGCCCGATTCTACGCATCGGGTATTCTAGAATTTACGTATTGTGTAGTTAATGTATGATTTTTGTTATATACAGTGCCTACAAGTAGTATTCAACCCCCTGCAGATTTAGCAGGTTTGATAAGATGCAAATAAGTTAGAGCCTGCAAACTTCAAACAAGAGCAGGATTTATTAACAGATGCATAAATCTTACAAACCAACAAGTTATGTTGCTCAGTTAAATTTTAATAAATTTTCAACATAAAAGTGTGGGTCAATTATTATTCAACCCCTAGGTTTAATATTTTGTGGAATAACCCTTGTTTGCAATTACAGCTAATAATCGTCTTTTATAAGACCTGATCAGGCCGGCACAGGTCTCTGGAGTTATCTTGGCCCACTCCTCCATGCAGATCTTCTCCAAGTTATCTAGGTTCTTTGGGTGTCTCATGTGGACTTTAATCTTGAGCTCCTTCCACAAGTTTTCAATTGGGTTAAGGTCAGGAGACTGACTAAGCCACTGCAACACCTTGATTTTTCCCTCTTGAACCAGGCCTTGGTTTTCTTGGCTGTGTGCTTTGGGTCGTTGTCTTGTTGGAAGATGAAATGACGACCCATCTTAAGATCCTTGATGGAGGAGCGGAGGTTCTTGGCCAAAATCTCCAGGTAGGCCGTGCTATCCATCTTCCCATGGATGCGGACCAGATGGCCAGGCCCCTTGGCTGAGAAACAGCCCCACAGCATGATGCTGCCACCACCATGCTTGACTGTAGGGATGGTATTCTTGGGGTCGTATGCAGTGCCATCCAGTCTCCAAACGTCACGTGTGTGGTTGGCACCAAAGATCTCGATCTTGGTCTCATCAGACCAGAGAACCTTGAACCAGTCTGTCTCAGAGTCCTCCAAGTGATCATGAGCAAACTGTAGACGAGCCCTGACATGACGCTTTGAAAGTAAAGGTACCTTACAGGCTCGTCTGGAATGGAGACCATTGCGGTGGAGTTCGTTACTTATGGTATTGACTGAAACCAATGTCCCCACTGCCATGAGATCTTCCCGGAGCTCCTTCCTTGTTGTCCTTGGGTTAGCCTTGACTCTTCGGACAAGCCTGGCCTCGGCACGGGTGGAAACTTTCAAAGGCTGTCCAGGCCGTGGAAGGCTAACAGTAGTTCCATAAGCCTTCCACTTCCGGATGATGCTCCCAACAGTGGAGACAGGTAGGCCCAACTCCTTTGAAAGGGTTTTGTACCCCTTGCCAGCCTTGTGACCCTCCACGATCTTGTCTCTGATGGCCTTAGAATGCTCCTTTGTCTTTCCTATGTCGACCAAGTATGAGTGCTGTTCACAAGTTTGGGGAGGGTCTTAATTAGTCAGAAAAGGCTGGAAAAAGAGATAATTAATCCAAACATGTGAAGCTCATTGTTCTTTGTGCCTGAAATACTTCTTAATACTTTAGGGGAACCAAACAGAATTCTTGTGGTTTGAGGGGTTGAATAATAAATGAACCTCTGAATAAACTTTTCACAATTTCAAAAAAAAAATAAAAAAAAGAAAAAAACATTCTTTTTTGCTGCAGTGCATTTCACACTTCCAGGCTGATCTACAGTTCAAATGTCACAATGCCAAGTTAATTCTGAATGTGTAAACCTGCTAAATCTGCAGGGGGTTGAATACTACTTGTAGGCACTGTATATGTATGTATGTATGTATATATTATATATATATATTGTGAGACTGTGACCGGGGTTATCTATGACGGCCGGTATGTCTCGCCCCGGTTGTGCTCACTCCATGATAGAAAGTAAATCCACTCTAGGGTTAATGCTGTTTCCCTACAGGCTGAAGGAAGGGTTAAATAGAATCAGGAACAAGGGCAGGTGTGCCGGGTGTGGGGGAGTGAACAGAACTCCCTGAGCTCTCTGCTGGAGAAGCACATGTATATTGTTGTGGACTTTTGTTTGGACATTAAAACCGTGTGCTGTGAACCTTCATGCCTGGATCCCGTGTCTTCTGCTGCGCAGCCGACCGTGCTACCTCACATATGGTGGAGAATCGGCGGGCATGACAGCCGGTGAGGTGTAGCATCCATCCCTGGTGACCCAGCAGCACATGTCCTGGATTCGAGCGGCTATACTACAGCCCAAACCCGGCGACGCCATGGAGGACATACTAAGGCAGCAGCAACAGACTAATGCACAGCTACAAGAGGCTAATGCACAGCAGCAACAGACCAATGCACACCTGCTCCGGGCGTTGGAACGTCAGCAGCAATCCTTGCAAATGCAGGAAAAAAGGCACCAAGAACAGATGGTTCTCCTGGCCAAGTCGATCCGTGCCGGACAGGCAGCAACAACCCCGGGACCGGGTGACGACGGCAGCGTCTGGAAAGCGGTGAGACAAGCGTTGCAAAAGATGACCCCGGGTGATGATGTGGAAGCGTTCCTGGCGGTGTTTGAGCGGGTGGCCGAGCGGGAAAAGCTGCCGACCCCCCAGTGGGCTGAGGTATTGTCGCCCTATCTGACGGGGGAACCCCAAAAAGCGTACCTGGACCTCTGTACCGAGGACGCCATTGACTATGTGACCCTGAAAGCCGAAATACTGGCTCGGTTGGGGGTGAATACCTATGTACGGGCTCAGCGGGTAAATCAGTGGTTCTATGAGGAAGCCAAACCCGTACGCTCCCAGGCCTATGACTTGTTGCATCTTGTAAAAAAGTGGTTGCAGCCTGACACTCTAAGCCCGGCGCAAATGGTGGAAAGGGTAGTAGTGGATCGTTTTGTGCGCACTTTACCCGTCACCGTTCAACGGTGGGTCGGACAGGGTGACCCGAGTACCCTGGACCAATTAGTGTCCCTGGTAGAGCGGCATGTGGCTACGCAGGACTTGATACGGGACACTGAGACTTTGCGTACCGCCCGTCGGTCCGGCCCCTCCAAGCCTAGGGCCAAGGACCCACCGCTGACAACGGTGCAGGAGTCCCCTACCGTCCCGTCTGAGGCCGCGGCCGCCATTCCTGAGGTCCGGAAGGTTCTGTACCCTAAACGACAACCCGTCAAGGGGGTTTCCGTCCCCATTAGATGTTGGCGGTGCCAGCGGGTGGGACATATGGAAGCCCAGTGTCCACTCACCACGGAGCCCATGGATTGTGGGGTTACCCGGTGGGGTTCAATGTATGCTCAGGTGGTGTGTACCGCTGACCTGGTCTCCCCAGAGACGGAGCCCCACTTGTGCCAAATACAGGTGAATGGATGTCCGGTTACAGGATTGTTGGATTCCGGAAGCTTAGTGACCCTTGTGCGATCCACCTTGAGGGCTAAAGTAAAGGCCACAGGACGTACCGTGGGGGTGGTTTGCATACATGGGGACCGCCGCGACTATCCCACGGGGATTGTCACCATCACAGCACCTTGCGGTCAGGTGCAACATGAGGTGGGACTTCTTAACACTCTTCCTTATGACGTGATCCTAGGAAGGGATCTGCCCTATTTTTGGACTTTATGGAGGGGACCCCCTAAGTCCCCTCAGATATTGGTCAGTCCGGGACCTGAGCCCTACAATCCTGAATCCGGGACACCTGCCGTAGGGGTCACCATGATAGGGACAGAGTGTGAACCCGATAGGTCACCCCTAGAGGTATTGGCAGGAGAGGCTGAGACGGTCGAGCCCATCCCGGAGTTGGAGGCGTCCCCGGATACGTTTGGGACAGCCCAACTCCAGGACCCTACGTTAATACATGCCCGGAGTCGGGTGACAGTAGTTGATGGGGTGGCACAGCTGCCCGGTGCCCAGGTAAGGTACCCCCATTTCGCTCTTAAGCAGGATTTACTCTACCGGGTAGATGAAATACGGGGCGTGGGGGTAGAACAGTTGGTGGTGCCCCAGCCGCATCGCCGGCGGGTCCTCGACTTGGCTCATAAACACCTGATGAGTGGCCACCTAGGGGTCAAGAAAACGCAGGAGCGAATATTGCAAAGGTTCTATTGGCCCGGGGTCTTTGGGGAGGTAAAACGGTTCTGCGAAACCTGCCCGGAGTGTCAGCTTACCGCACCCCTGACCCATTTTCGCAGTCCGTTGGTACCGTTACCCATTATAGAAGTCCCTTTTGAACGGATAGGGATGGATCTGGTGGGGCCCCTCGTAAAGTCTGCTCGAGGGCACCAACACATCCTAGTGATCGTTGACTATGCCACCCGGTATCCCGAGGCGATACCTCTCAGACATACTGCAGCAAAGCTTATAGCTCGGGAGTTGTTTGCTGTGTTCTGCCGGGTGGGATTGCCCAAGGAGATCCTTACGGATCAGGGGACCCCATTCATGGCTAAAGTGACCAAAGAGCTATGCCGGCTACTCCAGATCAAGCAGTTGCGTACGTCTGTGTATCATCCTCAAACGGACGGTTTAGTCGAGCGTTTCAATAAAACCCTGAAAACCATGCTAAAAAGGGTGATTTCAAAAGACGGGAAAGACTGGGATATGATGCTTCCCTATTTGATGTTTGCCATACGAGAGGTGCCACAGGCATCCACGGGGTTTTCGCCTTTTGAATTGTTATACGGGCGACATCCCCGGGGATTGTTGGACCTGGCAAAGGAAACATGGGAGCAAGAGCCCACCCCCCATAAAAGTGTGATTGAACACATTTTGGGTATGCAGAACCGCATAAGCGCGGTCATGCCAATTGTGAAGGAGCATTTACAGGAGGCTCAGGCCGCGCAAAGCGGCCGCTACAATAGACAAGCCACCGTGCGGACCTTTAAACCCGGGGATCGGGTGTTGGTATTAATCCCCACGGCGGAGAGTAAATTCCTGGCTCAGTGGCAAGGCCCCTACGAGATAAAGGAAAGAGTAGGGGTGGTTAACTATAAAGTATTGCAGCCCGGTAGGCGGAAACCTGAATAAATATACCATGTCAACCTATTAAAACCTTGGCAGGAACGGGAAAGCCTGATGGCTGTTTTTTCCCCACCCCCCTCCTCTTCGGGTCGTTCACATCCGGCTCCAGCGACCCCCGGAGAGGACGAACCGGAAGTAAGGATTGGAGAAGCCCTCACCAAGCAACAGAGGCGAGAGGCCAGACGGTTGGTTCAGCAGAACCCCGATGTCTTCTCCGAGCTGCCCGGTAGGACCAGTCTGATACGACATGATATTGTCACCGAGCCCCACCTGAAGGTACGCCTGAAGTCATACCGGGTACCGGAGGCTCGACGACAAGCCATATCGGAGGAAGTAAAGACAATGTTACGCCTGGGGGTCATCGAAAAATCCCGGAGTGAATGGGCTAGTCCGATTGTCCTAATACCAAAACCCGATGGCTCCTTAAGGTTCTGCAATGACTTTAGGAGATTGAACGAAATATCCAAGTTCGATCTCTACCCCATGCCCCGGGTGGATGAACTGATTGATAGGCTGGGACAGGCGCGATATTTTACCACGCTCGACCTGACCAAGGGGTACTGGCAGGTGCCACTAACGGAGTCCGCCAAGGAGAAAACCGCTTTTGTTACGCCGGAGGGTCTCTTCCACTATGTTGTCTTGCCTTTTGGGTTACATGGCGCTCCGGCCACGTTCCAGAGGTTGATGGACTTAGTGCTGGAACCCCACCAGGCGTATGCATCAGCGTACCTGGATGACATCATTATTTACAGCTCCGATTGGCAGACCCACTTGGAACAGGTACAAGCGGTGGTGGACGCGCTTCGAACAGCCGGATTGACAGCCAATCCCAAGTAATGTGCATTGGGACTCACGGAAGCCCGCTACTTGGCTACGTGATAGGCCAAGGAGTGATTAAGCCCCAAATTAACAAGGTTGAGGCGATCCAGAAGTGGCCTAGACCCCTGACCACGAAGCAGGTTAGGGCCTTCCTGGGTATCGTGGGGTACTACAGGAGGTTTGTAAAGGATTTTGCGGGACTATCAGCCCCCTTGACGGACCTTCTCAAAGGCAAGAAGTCCGTCATGGTGCGCTGGACTCCGCAGGCCGAGGACTCCTTCCGGGCCCTGAAGGGGGTCCTGTGCGGACAGCCCGTTCTTATACACCCTGATTTCCGAAAGGAGTTCATAGTACAGACTGACGCCTCAGAGGTCGGCCTGGGGGCAGTGCTGTCTCAGGTGGTTCAGGGGGAGGAACACCCCGTCACCTTCTTAAGTAGGAAGCTCACCCCTCCCGAGCGGAATTATAGCGTAGTGGAGAAGGAGTGCCTGGCGATCAAGTGGGCCTTGGAGTCCCTACGCTATTACCTGCTAGGACGGCAGTTTCGCTTGGTGACGGATCACTCTCCACTGGTCTGGATGAGGTCCGCCAAGGAACGGAATGCCCGGGTTACCCGGTGGTTCCTTTCTCTGCAGAACTTCCGGTTTACGGTTGAACATAGGGCCGGTAGGTTGCAGGGCAACGCCGATGCCTTGTCCCGCGGCCCGTGTTTGATGGCGGGAGTTCAACCCCGCACGCTTGAACTGAGGGGGGGGGTATGTGAGACTGTGACCGGGGATATCTATGACGGCCGGTATGTCTCGCCCCGGTTGTGCTCACTCCATGATAGAAAGTAAATCCACTCTAGGGTTAATGCTGTTTCCCTACAGGCTGAAGGAAGGGTTAAATAGAATCAGGAACAAGGGCAGGTGTGCCGGGTGTGGGGGAGTGAACAGAACTCCCTGAGCTCTCTGCTGGAGAGGCACATGTATATTGTTGTGGACTTTTGTTTGGACATTAAAACCATGTGCTGTGAACCTTCATGCCTGGATCCCGTGTCTTCTGCTGCGCAGCCGACCGTGCTACCTCACAATATATATATATATATATATATATATATATATATATATATATAATGTTGTGTGTAGTTGACAATGTTTGTGTAGGGTGCTGTACATGTTCTGGGTGTTGTCCGGGTGTGGCGGGGGGGTGAGAGCGGTGTTGTTTGTGTGTTGCGTTGTGTGTGTTGCGTTGTTTGTGGAGCGCTGTGGGTCTGCAGCGTTGTGTGGGTGTGGTGCTGTGTATTGCGCGGTGGGTGTGGGGTGCGTGTGTGTGTTTTGGGGGGAGGTATGTTTTGTGCAATGTGTGTGTGTTGCGCGGTATGTGCGTATATTTGTGTATGCCGCTGTGTTTGTGTGTTGGGTGTTGTGTGTGTGCGGCGTTGTCTGTGTGTGTAGGTGTCTGTGTAGGGCGGTGTTTATGGTTCCGAGTATGTGTGTTGTGCGGTGCGCGTGTGGCGGTGTGTGTGTGTTTTGGGGGGAGGTGTGCACCCCCATCGTGCTCCATCCCCCATGCTGCGCACCCCCCATCGTGCTCCATCCCCCATGCTGCGCACCCCCCATCGTGCTCCATCCCCCATGCTGCGCACCCCCCATCGTGCTCCATCCCCCATGCTGCACATTCCCCATCGTGCTCCATTTCCCATGCTGCGCACCCCCCATCGTGCTCCATCCCCCATGTTGCGCACCCCCCATCGTGCTCCATCCCCCATACTGCGCACCCCCCATCGTGCTCCATCCCCCATGCTGCGCACTCCCCATCGTGCTCCATCCCCCATGCTGCGCACTCCCCATCGTGCTCCATCCCCCATGCTGCGCACTCCCCATCGTGTTCCATCCCCCATGCTGCGCACCCCCCATCGTGCTCCATCCCCCATGCTGCGCACCCCCCATCGTGCTCCATCCCCCATGCCGCGCACCCCCCATCGTGCTCCATCCCCCATGCCGCGCACCCCCCATCGTGCTCCATCCCCCATGCTGCGCACTCCCCATCGTGCTCCACAGGCACACATCAGACAGTATACACGCACACATCTGATCGCATACACTCACACCCCACTTCTCCCTGTGCCGTCCGGTGGGCGGTCCCAGCAGCTGTGCTGCACGCCGTGCTCCTCTGCCTTCTGCCGACACTCACAGATCCGATCGCATACACGCACACATCAGAACACACGCACACATCCGATCGCATACACGCACACATCCGATCGCATACACGCACACATCAGATCGCATACACGCACACACACACACTGACTATATCGCACATACGCGCTCACACAGTCACAACATCCGGAGATACCACATGCTTTCGGCCATGTGATCCTCCGGCAGGTCCTGGAAGGTCACTGCATGCACAGTATCGCCGCCGAGAAGTAAGCGATATCACTGGATGTTGTGAGTGTGTGGATGCGATCTGATGTGTGTGTGAGGTGTGTGTGAGAGTGAGTGTGATCTGATGTGTGTGCGTCTGTTCTTATGTGTGTGCGTGTGTGTGTTTTCCGCCGCTGCAGGACCTTGATGCGCTCACCTGCTCCCGGTCGGTGTCTGGTGAATATGACTGTGGGGTCTTCTTTCTTCTGTCTTCTCTCTTCTGGGGGTGCCCTCTGCCTATAATGAAGTGTCTTGCAGTGTCTTTAACTCTTTCACCGCTGCATGACACTTCATTATTGACCGCAGCGTATGCTGGCTCCCTGCACATGTGTACCGGGAGCCGGTGTACGCTGGTAACCATGATACACATCGGGTAACTAAGGGAAGCGCTTCCTATAGTTACCCGATGTTTATCATGGTTACCAGCGTACACCGGCTCCGTCACGATGCCAGCATCGCAAGGTTCAAGGTTATGTCTGGGCTGGGGGAGTCGGGGCTTCGTTTGAATTCGGGGGAAGGGGCGTGGCCAAGCGGTCGATGCGTGCGGAGGGTCGGGGCGAGCGGCCAATCCATGCGGGGGGCGGGGCCAGGTCGAGGCGAGCGGCCAATCCGTGGGGGTGGGCGGGGCCAGGCCGAGCCCGAGCCCGGCGGCCAATCCGAAAGTTGTCACTGTAACGACACAATTTTGGAGCAAGACAGACAGACAGAATAAGGCAAATATATATATATATATATATATATATATAGATATATATATATATATCTATATATATATATATATAGATGACTATTGTTATTAGTGTATTATTTCCATTTGAGGATCATGCACGGGCACTTTTGTATGTTTTTAACATTTACACAGTGGTGTTGATCTATTTGTACCTGTTCTGAATAAAATTAATTGCATTTAATGGGCGTCTGATTGTGGTTTCCTTTCTTTTTCCTCTTCATAATTATTGTTACAATTATGTCCAAATAATATGTAAAATTCCCAACTTATCAAACTATTTTGAGGGTCATCAAATATCAGAAATTCCAAATAATTCAAATGACCCAAATTCTCATGAAACATTAAATTCTTTATTATTTTATTGGACAAACACACAAGAAAAATATTAAAAAGATGGATAATGATATAAAAATATCCTGGGTTCCACAAGTGTTAATTTTCTTTTTTTTAATATTGTACATGATAAATTCACACAGGTTCATCACACACTATTTTTTTAACAATTTTTTTGTACATATGTTTTTGTGAAGTTGGTCTCTTGTAAAAGTATTCAACCCCTAATCCGCCCGCATCGAGGTCAATTATAATATATAATTTGTGATCTATGGGAAAGTGCTAGTGCATTAGCGTACAGCTAAAAATAAATAAACAATTTGAGAGACCAAAGATACATGAGATGAATGAGGGGTTGAATAGTTTTGTTTAGGGGTAAAAATAATCTGCTTATTCCAATAAATCTATGCAGAATTATTATCTCTAAGGCAAGCCATAAAAAACTGCATCAGAAAAAAATTCTCTATAAACACGGTGTCACATGAATTGCTGAAAACATATTTTTATATCATTATCCATCTTTTTAATATTTTTCTTGTGTGTTTGTCTAATAAAATAATAAAGAATTTAATGTTTCATGAGAATTTGGGTCATTTGAATTATTTGGAATTTCCATATAATATGTAGTCTGCCTATACTCCACATGACCATTTATATATAGAGTATACACTGTGTGCAGAATTATTAGGCAAAGGAGTATTTTGATCACATTATACTTTTTATACATGATGTCCTACTTCAAGCTGTATAGGCTTTAGAGCCAACTACCAGTTAAGTAAATCAGGTGATGTGCATCTCTGTAATGAGGAGGGGTGTGGTGTAATGACATCAACACCCTATATAAGGTGTGCTTAATTATTAGGCAACTTCCTTTCCTTTGGCAAAATGGGTCAGAAGAGAGATTTGATGGGCTCTGAAAAGTGCAAAATTGTGAGATCCCTTGCAGAAGGATGCAGCAGTCTTGAAATTGCCAAACTTTTTAAGCGTGATCACCGAACAATCAAGCGTTTCATGGCAAATAGCCAATAGGATCTCAAGAAGCGTTTTGGGCAAAAAAGGCGCAAAACAACTGCCCATGAATTGAGGAAAATGAAGCGTGAAGATGCCATTTGCCACCAATTTGGCCATATTTCAGAGCTGCAATGTTACTGGAGTATCAAAAAGTATAGGATGTGCCATACTCAGGGACATGGCCAAGGTAAGGAAGGCTGAAAAACAACCACCTTTGAACAAGAAACAAAAGCTAAAACTCAAGACTGGGCGAAGAAATATCTTAAGACTGATTTTTCAAAGGTTTTATGGACTGATGAAATGAGACTTACTCTTGATGGGCCAGATGGATGGGCCAGAGGCTGGATCAGTAAAGAGCAGAGAGCTCCACACCGACTCAGACGCCAGCAAGGTGGAGGTGGGGTACTGGTATGGGCTGGTATCATCAAAGATGAACTTGTGGGACCTTTTCGGGTTGAGGATGGATTGAAGCTCAACTCCCAGACCTACTGCTAGTTTCTGGAAGACAACTTCTTCAAGCAGTGGTACAGGAAGAAGTCGGTACCGTTCAAGAAAAACATGATTTTCATGCAGGTAATGATCCATCACATGCATCCAACTACTCCACAGCATGGCTTGCCAGTACAGGTCTAAAAGATGAAAAAATAATGACATGGCCCCGTTTGTTCACCTGATCTGAACCCCATAGAGAACCTGTGGTCCCTCATAAAATGTGAGATCTACAGTATGGGAAAACAGTACACCTCTCGGAACAGTGTCTGGGAGGCTATGGTGGCTGCTGCACGCAATGTTGATCGTAAACAGATCAAGCAACTGACAGAATCTATGGATGGTAGGCTGTTGAGTGTCATCATAAAGAAGGGTAGCTATATTGGTCGCTAATTTTTGGGGGGCTTGTTTTTGCATGTCAGAAATGTTTATTTCTAAATTTTGTGCAGTTATATTGGTTTACCTGGTGAAAATAAATAAGTGAGATGGGAATATATTTGGTTTTCATTAAGTTGCCTAATAATTCTGCACAGTAATAGTTACCTGCACAAATATAAATCCTCCTAAGATAGCCAAATCTAAAAAAAAAAACACTCCAACTTCCAAAAATATTAAGCTTTGATATTTATGAGTCTTTTGGGTTGATTGAGAGCATAGTTGTTGATCAGTAATAAAAAAAATCCTCTAAAATACAACTTGCCTAATAATTCTGCACACAGTGTATACACCTATAGTTATATTTGATCACATATATCAGGGGTGGGGAACCTTTTTTCTGCCGGGGGCCATTTGGAAATTTCTACCAACCTTCGGGGGCCGCACAAAATTATCAATGTTTAAATGACCCTGCTATATTTGGTGAAACAATTAATTAACTCACCCCTACTATGATGGCCGGAGCGGCTTCTCTTTGGTGCAGCTGTGATGTTTGGTGATACTAATCATGTTTCTTCTCACAACTGGTTTTTCATGTTTGTCTCCGTCTGGAGCATAGTCAACTCTTTGTGATAATAAGATTTGTAAATCATATACATCACATAACAGACGCTGTATATATATCACAGGAGACGCAAAAGGTACATATATCGCATAGGAGGCACTGGGACTGCTGTATATACATCACAGGAGACACTGAGGACATATACATCACATAGGAGACGCTGGGTACTGCTGTATATACATCACATAGGAGATGCTGAGACTACTGTATATGCATCACAGGTGACACTGCGGGCACATACATTACACAAGGGGCTGGGGACATGTAAATGCTCCCAGCATCTCCAATCTGATGCATATGCCCCCAGAATTTCCAATGTGTAAGTCACATGAGACGCAGGGGGAATACACTTCCCTGGAGACGCAGGGGGCATACACATCCCTGGGGACGCAGGTGGCATGCACGTCACTGGAGATGCTGGGGGCATGCACGTCACAAGAGGGGCTAGGGGCATGCACGTCACAAGAGGAGCTGGGGGCATGCACGTCACAAGAGGGGCTGGGGGCATGCACGTCACAAGAGGGGCTGGGGGCATGCACATCACAAGAGGGCCTGGGGGCATGCACATCATGAGGGGCTGGGGCAAAGACATCACTGGGGGGAGGCACAGACATCACGGGGGGGCTGCACACAGGACTGGGGGATGGCCTGCACACAGGGCTGGGGGATGGGCTGCACACGGCTGGGGGGCTGCACACAGGGGGGTGCACACAGGACTGGGTGATGGGCTGCACACAGGATGGGGGGGTGCACACAGGACATTGGAGGGCACACTGCGCTGAGGGTTTCATGCAACTCTGGGGAAGAGGGTTTACAGACCTGGGGTGGGGAGTCACAAAGCACTGGACAGGGCGCATAGCAGGAGAGGGCGACGCTGAACTCACAGCAGCATCGCTCTCAAAGCATCGGAGTGCAGGAGCCGGACACACAGCATCGGAGGGCAGGGGGCGGGCACTCAGCTCCGGAGGGCAGGGGGCGAGCACTCAGCCCCAGAGGGCAGGGGGCGGGCACTCAGCCCCAGAGGGCAGGGGGCGGGCACTCAGCTCCGGAGGGCAGGGGGCGGGCACTCAGCTCCGGAGGGCAGGGAGCGAGCACTCAGCCCCGGAGGGCAGGGGGCGGGCACTCAGCCCCAGAGGGCAGGGGGCGGGCACTCAGCTCCGGAGGGCAGGGGGCGGGCACTCAGCTCCGGAGGGCAGGGGATGGACACTCAGCTCCGGAGGGCAGGGGGCGGGCACACACTGCTGGAAGCTGTGAGGTTGCTGTGGGACCCGCCCACAAAGTAAGACCTGATCACGTTGGCACTGGCCGACGGGAGAACACATTGGTGCGCACAAGCAGCACGGTGTGGATTTAAAGGGCTGGCGGCCTGCAAAACTGCGGTGACAGCACGAGCACTGCCTCCCCCGGGAATCTGTCCGGGGGCCGCATAAAAGGTCAAGGCGGGCCGCATGCGGCCCGCGGGCTGGAGGTTCCCCACCCCTGACATATATGGTTAGTCATGTGGTGTCGAGTTTTGCCAATAACCTTTCTATGACCTTAACTGCAGCAGAGCTGTAAGCAGAAAAACTGGCATTAACTAATTCAGTGTCAAAGGAAACAAAATGGCATTTAAATGCAGAGCCCTGGAAAGAGATAAGGGGCTCCAATCCTCAAGCTGCCACTAGTCTCCAAAAACAAGGAGACAACCATGAGACACAGACCTCAATTAGCCCTCCATAAAGTATAAAGTCTCCCTCGTAGCCCTCGCAATAATATAATTCTCCACTTCCTATTGATCCTGTGGTGGCTGGAGCTGCTTCTCTTAGGCGCGTGGCTTGGAGCGTCTGGGGGTCCCTTCCTGGTAGTCTCTCAACGGTAGTCCGTATGACAATAGCGTGAACCCTATGGGGTCGAAGTCTCTGGTCCTGTTCCCCGGTTCTCCCGTTGCTACTGAGTCCTGAACTTTAAGGTCAGTGAGGTAGGTCCTTGATGGTCCTCTCACTGTGCAGATTTTATCAGGTCTGCCTGGAGCATTTGCCTGGCCTAGGATTCTGTGCCCCATCGGTGCTATGTTTCCGGGAGCACTCCACCGTACTCCACCGGCAACCACACGCCTGGGCCCTCAGGTCACTGTCACACTCCTGTCAGTGCTTCCACTCGCTCTCCATCCGTCACCAACGACTCTCTCAACTCAACTCTCTGACTGTCCACTGTCTGCCCCTCCCACCTGGTCGTCTGTTGGACTGGATCGGCTCCACCTCTAAGTGGCCATCCGTTAGGTCCAACCCTAGTCTGGCACCAGTCTTACGGGAATTTGGGGATAAAACAGGGATTAACTGGAATGTTTTGATGTTACTGGCACTGGTCTGCTGTGTCCCTGGGGGTAGGCCCTGCATGCTGGTGGCTTCAGGGGTGCTACACATGTAAATCACAGGAGGAACATACATGACTGAAGGGGCTGTTAGCATATAAATCACAAAGGAGACGCTGGGACTGCTGTATATACATCACATAGGAGACACTGGGACTGATGTATATACATCACAGGAAACACTGGGGTCACATACATCACATGAGGGCCTGGGGACATGTATATGCCCTAAGCCCCTCCTGTGATGTATATTCCTCCAGCCCCTCCTGTGAGGTATATGCTCCCAGCCCCCCTCTGAGATATATGCCCTCAGCCACTCCTTTGATGTATATGCCCCAGCCCCTCCTGTGATGTATATACCACAGCCTCTCCTGTGATATGTATGGCCCCAGCATTTCCAATGTGATGTATATGCTCCATCCCCTCCTGTGATGTATATGCCCCTAGCATTTCCAATGTGATGTATATATCACAGGAGGGGTTGGGGCATACACATCACTGGAGACATACACATAACAGAAGAAGCTGAGAGCATATACATGACAGGAGGGGCTGGGGAACAGACATTACTAGGTTACTGGGAGGCCTAAGCATTGCTGTGGGGCACAGACATCACTAGGGGGGCACGGACATCACTAGAAGGGCACAAACAGTAGTGGGAAGACACAGACATAACTAGGAGGAGACTGGTGGGCACAAACAGCACTTGCAAAGCACAAACATCACTAGGGGGTACACCGCACTGTGGGTGGTACACAGCATTGGAGGGAACACAAACACTAGCAGTGATACACATCATTGGGGAGGCTGCACACTGCACTGGAGAAGGGATGGAGAGCGGGTGGCACACAGCATTGGAGAGCAGGTGGTACAAAGCATTGGAGAGTGGGCACATAATTCTGGAAGCGGTGAAGGTACTGTGGGATGGAAGCACAGAGCGCTAAACCTGCCCACAAAGTAAGTCCTGAGCACGTTGGCACCTGCAAGCGAGAGAGCTCATTGGTGCGTGCAAGTAGAGATTTAAAGGGCCGGCAGCCGGTGAGACTGCATCGGCAGCCGGAGCACTGCCACCCCCGGGAATCTGCTCGGGGGCCACAGAAAAGGTCATGGTGGTCTGCATGCGGCCCGCGGACCGGAGGTTCCCCACCCCTGGTCTAGAGGCAGCAGCTCTACCATTGAGCCACTGCCTGTATTGACAGGTAGAAGAGGTTTTGATAATCTTGAGCTCTGTATTGCAGGCAGAGAAGCCAGAAGAAAATTATACAGTTACATAAAGACATAGAAATATATACAATGCATTTCTGTGTAGGTGAAGGGATAAAAAAAGTCAGATTCTTTTTTTTCCTATAAAATAAAGAAATGAGAACAATTTTTTACAAAAGTATCATTTTATTGTTTATCCCCAACTGGGATCAAACCAGCAACTTTCAAACAAATAACAGGAGCCCTAGCCATCCTAGCTGTGGAGCCACAAGCTCTGATGACATTAG
This sequence comes from Anomaloglossus baeobatrachus, assembly GCF_048569485.1. NCBI lineage: Eukaryota > Metazoa > Chordata > Amphibia > Anura > Aromobatidae > Anomaloglossus > Anomaloglossus baeobatrachus. The sequence goes on from NC_134359.1 coordinate 165,061,680, forward strand.
CAGGAGGATTTTATATAGCCAAGTGACTTCACAGTAGGACACAGAGATCCATTGCACAGAGCAGCATCTCTGTGTCCTGTATTCTAGAGGGAGAGGAAAAGAGATTTTTATTTTATTCTAATAATATTATTAAAAATAGTAAAACAATAGAATAATGTAATTTTTATTGCACTTTTTTAAAAAAAAATCACAAATCAGTAAATAAAATGGACATATTTGGTGTCCCTGTAATCAAAACGACCCGAAAAACACAGCGATCAGATTATTAATGGGGATCAGTAAGTGGCGTAAAAAAATGACACAATTGATTATTTTTCTCTATTAAAAACCATAAAATTGTAATAAAAATGTAATGCTGAGGAGGCAGTGTTCACACATAGCGTAAATGCTACGTTTTTTCTTCAGATGTCCGCACCACGCAATGCAATAACAATCCTCTCTGATTATTTCTTATTTGCTGTGTTTTTTTATGCGTTTCCCCGACATTTGATACGTTTCGTGCAGATGTGAATCCAGGTTTGTAATGCATTTTAATGCTACAGAAAAGCTTTGATTCTGCATTTAAAAATACAACAGCATTTTTTTATTTCACTTGCATTTTTTTCAGGTTCCACAAAGACGTCTATAAAGAAAAATAAACACCAAAACCGCAGAGTTCAGCAGCGTCTTTAGACGAACCAAGGCCGGAGATTTGATGTCGTATCATCCCCTTTGCTTTGACATTTAGTCCATGTTCACATGTAGTGTAAATGCCGGGTTTTTCTGCTGTTCTTTTGCACATATATTCTGCTGTGTGTAACTGTCCAAGTAAAGTGAATGTGATTTCATGAAGACGCCTCTGAACTCTGCGGTTTTAATGCATTTTTTTTTTCTCTCTAGAGGTTTCTATGTGGAGCTTAAAAAACCGCAGGAGAAAACTGCAGATATAAGAGCAGAATCAAAGCTTTTCTGTACTATAAAAATGCCTAAAAAAGCGGTTTCACATCTGCACCAAAAACGCAAGAAATAATGAAGAAAAGGAAAAAGAAATGCATCAAAAATGCAATAATCAGAGAAGATTGTTATTGTATAATTTGGTGCAGACAGCAGCAGAAAAAAAAATCTTTGGATTTATGCAACATGTGAATACAGCCTTAGGCCCTGTGCGCATGCTGCGGTTTTTACCACGATTTTTACCGCGGTTTTGCTGCAAAAAATGTTCATAAGCTTGCTGCAGTCCCTCCCCTGCAAAACCTATGGTAAAAAAAAAAAATGCTGTGCGCACACTGCGGTGTTTTCACCAACAAGTTTTTCTGCGGAATTTCCCCTGCGGAAAAGAATTGCATGTCACTTCTTTTCCGCAGGTACCTGCGGTATTTTACCCCAGTGACTGTAATATAATCATGAAATAATGCAGGGAATAACGCCGGTAGCAAATTATGTGCGTTTCATTGCGTTATTCCCGCGGTATTTCGCGTTTTTCGGGACATAGTGATTATGACTACCCTGCGTTTTGCAAGGAAGTGATGTTACTAGAAGAGGAATATGAAATTGATCAGACAGTAAACACACACATATCACAGTCACACACAGACACATAAATATATCATACACAGACACAGAAATCAGGCAACAAACATTCGGAGGGCTGGTATTTGGCCAGATACTGCTCCCCACATACACCATGTGCAAAATTATTAGGCAAGTTGTATTTTAGAGGATTTTTTTATTATTGATCAACAACTATATTGTCAATCAACCCAAAAGACTCATAAATATCAAAGCTTAATATTTTTGGAAGTTGGAATAGGATTTTTTTAGATTTGACTATCTTAAGCCAGCTTTACAGGTTGCAATTTTGCATACGACATCGTATGCGATTTGCATCGCCCCCATCGTATGTATGGCACGTTCAATTTGTTGAACGTGCCGCACAAACGATTATCCCCGTCACACGTACTTACCCGTACTTCCTGGAGTGGGAGGGACGTTCGGCGTCACAGCGACGTCACGCGGCAGCCGGCCAATAGAAGCGGAGGGGCGGAGATGAGCGGGACGTAAACATCCCGCCCACCTCTTTCCTTCTGCATTGGCGTCTGGAGCCACGGGACGCAGGTAAGATCTGTTCAATGTTCCCGGGGTGTCACACACTGCGATGTGTGCTGCCTCGGGAACATTGCACAACCGCACGTTCAATCCATGCGGAATGAACACCGTGTATGCGATGAACGGATTTTCGTTCAATCGCAATCGCACGTACCTGTCACACACTACAATGTACCTTACGATGCCGGATGTGCGTCACTTACGACGTGACCCCGCCGACACATCGTAAGATATATTGTATGTAAAGCCAGCTTTAGGAGGATATCTGTTTGTGCAGGTAACTATTAAGGCCGCTTTACACGCAACGACATCGCTAACGCGATGTCGTTGGGGTCACGGAATTCGTGACGCACATCCGCTCTCATTAGCGACGTAGTTGCGTATGACACGTTCGAGCGACCGCTAACGAGCGATAATACTCACCTTATCATTGCTCATTGACACGCTGTCCAGTTCCCAAATATCATTGCTTTTTCAGGACGCAGGTTGTTCGTCATTCCTGCGGCAGCACACATCGCTATGTGTGACACTGCAGGAACGAAGAACCTCACCGTACCGGCAATGAGGAAGGAAGGAGGTGGGCGAGATGTTCGTCCCGCTCATCTCCGCCCCCTCCGCTTCTATTGGGTGGCTGCTTAGTGACGTCGCTGTGACGCCGGACGAACCGCCCCCTTAGAAAGGAGGCGGTTCGCCAGTCACAGCGACGTCGCTAGGCAGGTAAGTCTGTGTGACGGGTTCGAGCAATGTTGTGCACCATGGGCAGCGATTTGCCCGTGACACACAACCGATGGGGGCGGGAACGCACGCTAGCAATATCGGTAACGATATCGCAGCGTGTAAAGCAGCCTTTACTGTGCAGAATTACTAGGCAACTTAATAAAAATCAAATATATTCCCATCTCACTTGTTTATTATCACCAGGTAAACCAATATAACTGCACAAAATGTAGAAATAAACATTTCTGACATGCAAAAACAAAACCCCCAAAAATTAGGGACCAATATAGCTACCCTTCTTTATGATGACACTCAACAGCCTACCATCCATAGATTCTGTCAGTTGCTTGATCTGTTTACGATCAACATTGCGTGCAGCAGCCACCACAGCCTCCCAGACACTGTTCCGAGAGGTGTACTGTTTTCCCTCCCTGTAGACTTATTTTATCAGGGACCACAGGTTCTCTATGGGTTCAGATCAGGTGAACAAGGGGGCCATGTTATTATTTTTTCATCTTTCAGACCTGTACTGGCCTGCCACGCTGTGGAGTAGTTAGATGCATTTGATGGAGCATTGTCCTGCATGAAAATCATGTTTTTCTTGAACGATACCGACTTCTTCCTGTACCACTGCTTGAAGAAGTTGTGTTCCAGAAACTGGCAGTAGGTCTGGAAGTTGAGCTTCAATCCATCCTCAACCCGAAAAGGTCCCACAAGTTCATCTTTGATGATACCAGCCCATACAAGTACCCCACCTCCACCTTGCTGGCGTCTGAGTCGGAGTGGAGCTCTCTGCCCTTTACTGATCCAGCCTCTGGCCCATCCATCTGGCCCATCAAGAGTCACTCTTATTTCATCAGTCCATAAAAACTTTGAAAAAACAGTTTTAAGATATTTCTTGGCCCAGTCTTGATGTTTTATCTTATGTTTCTTGTTCAAAGGTGGTCGTTTTTCAGCCTTCCTTACCTTGGCCATGTCCTTGAGTATGGCATACCTTGTGCTTTTTGTTACTCCAGTAACGTTGCAGCTCTGAAATATGGCCAAACTGGTGGCTAATGGCATCTTGGCAGCTTCACGCTTGATTTTCTTCAATTCATGGGCAGTTATTTTGCACCTTTTTTGCCCAACACGCTTTTTGCGACCCTGTTGGCTATTTGCCATGAAACGCTTAATTGTTCGGTAATCATGCTTCAAAAGTTTGGCAATTTCAAGACTGCTGCATCCCTCTGCAAGACATCTCACAATTTTGGACTTTTCAGACCCCGTCAAATCTCTCTTCTGACCCATTTTGCCAAAGGAAAGGAAGTTGCCTAATAATTAAGCACACCTTATATATGCTGTTGATGTCATTACACCACACCCCTCCTAATTACAGAGATGCACATCACCTGATTTACTTAACTGGTATTTGGCTCTCAAGCCTATACAGCTTGGAGTAGGACAACATGTATAAAAATTATCATGTGATCAAAATATTCATTTACCTAATAATTATGCACACAGTGTAAAGTCTGGGGACCAGAATCAGGCACATAGGGGTAGGAGCAAGCGCTTAATACTTACCGATCATCGGGCAGCTGTCACACTGCTCCAGCAGCAGCTCTTTCATCTTTCCGAGCCGCCGCTCATTAGTCTCGTAACATATTCACGCCTTCCTTGCACATCGGTGGCTGTGATTGGCTGCATTCAGACCAGCCCCCATGCTAAGTGACAGCTGTCTCACTGCAACCAATCACAGCTGCCGGTAGGCGGGTCTATATCGTGCAGTACAATAAATAAATAATTTTTAAAAAAACGGCGTGCGGTCCACTCCAATTTTGATAGCAGCTAATATAAAGCCTCACCGCTGAAGGCTGGTATTCTCGGGATGGGGAGCCCCACGTTATGGGGAGCCCCCCAGCCTAAAAATATCAGCCAGCAGCTGCACGGAATTGCCGCATATATTAGATGCGACAGTCCCGGGACTCTACCCGGCTCATCCCGATTGTCGTGATGCGGTGGCAATTGGGGTAATAAGGAGTTAATGGCAGCCCATAGCTGCCACTAAGTCCAAGATTAGTAACTGCAGCGTCTATGACACACCATGACAGTAAATAAACACATACACCGAAAAATCCTTTATTTAAAATAAAAATAAAACACAAAAAAGCCCCCTCTTTCACCACTTTATTAAAATCCCCAAATACCCCTCCAGGGACGGCGTAATCCACACGATGTCCCACGACGCTTGCATACTGATCCAGCGGCGTATAACAAAGCACTCAATGCAGCCCCGTGAACGAGGCTGCAGGGGTAACTTCAGGTCATTTCTCATGGTCGGTGATGTCAACACATTACCACTCGCGAGATCTATCAAGCTATCTATTTATCTATCTATCCATTATCTATTTATCCATTATCTATCTATCCATCCATTATCTATCTATCCATTATCTATCTATATATCTATCCATTATCTATTTATCTATCCCCCTATTATCTATCTATCCATCTATTATCTGTCTATCTATCTCTCTACCCCTCTATCCCTCTGTCTATTATCTATTTATCATTCTATCAGAAGGCAATTACACTTTTTTTTCTTTAAATATGCTTTATTGCATTGAATGCATTAAAACACATGTACCAACCCGCGGCAAAACCATGGTAAAACCGTGGCAAACCGCACAGGGCCTTATAGACACAAAAAAGCAACATGTTATATAGTGACGCTTATATAAATATGAGAAAAGTTCTGGCTGATATGTCTATGAATGAATGAACAGTTTAGGGCGTCTGCTGAACATCCCTCACTGCAAATGGGTGTGGCTAGGGGCGTGGTCAAAATTGGCAAGCTGCACGTGCCGCATACTTTGTCCATCTTTCTATATTTCAAAAGTTGGGAGGTATGATATCTTACTAATAAAATCACCTAGTGATAAAATATTAAATGATAGGCACACATCAGCCGGTGTGGTCAGTACCAATTTTCAAACCTTCTGAGGTCAGAGCCGCCATCTTGAAACATTTAGGACTCCCACATCGGAAAGCTCCTTTCAATTCTGGAAAGAATGATGGATTGGACTTTCTAGCATTGTATTTAGAGCTCAGTACAATTTAATGTTTAAGGGTTTTATTTGATCTAAATACAATATTGGGGGGTTCTTTTTGTATATTATTAGTCAAAATCGGATAGTTTCTCAAAATAAAACAATAACTTTTTTACTAGCCCCCTGATAGCATTATAGAAATTGTTGAAAGTGGTGACTAGACTACCTCTAAGGCCGTGTGCGCACACTGCATTTTTGAAGCTTTTTTTTTGCATTTTTGCTGCAGAAATTTCTTGAGAAAATGGTTGTAACCTTTCTGCAGACATTCCCCAGCAAAACCTATGGAAAAAAAAATAGCTGTGCGCACACTGTGTTTTCTTCTCAAGAACATTCTTTCTGCAGAATTTCTTGAGAAAAAGGAGCATGCCACTTCTTTTCTGCAGATACCTGCGTTTTTTGCCACAAATAATGGTAAAAAAAAAATGCAGAGACCAACCTGCAAAAAAAAAACGCATCAAAAAAGCATCAAAACGCGCAAAAACGCGGTAAAACCGCATGCGGTTTTTGGTGCGTTCTTTGACCGCAAGTGCACTAATCTTTTAGACTCTCAAGAAATTTCTTGAGAAAAATCCTTATTCTAGTGTGAACAGAGCCTAAAGCCCAGTCCATTATCTTTTACTGTTTGATGTTATTCTAATTGTGTGGGTTTTTTTATTATTATTACCTAGTTTTAATAAACAACCTGATTGTTGGAGGTTCTTTGCTCTATTTAAGGCATCTTTGACAATATTCCCAGAATACCCATTCTCTTTTAATCTTTTATGATATAAAGAGGAGAAGGGAAGAACAAAAACCAAAAAATTGTAGTGAAATATATTTAATTTTATGAATAAATATTTATATTTTTTATTTAAATATGCAAAAGCTGAAAAAATACAAAAACATGTAGATCAGGTACAAAGACAATGACAGCCAAGTTGCATAATAACATGCACAGATTTAGACAGGAAAAAAGGAATAGAGCCCCCCTCCCAGGCAGCGTGACCACACAAAAAGGGTTACATGAATATAATCCTATGTATTTCAAGTATAATGTAATTCAATATCAAATATCAAAGTGTCCACATGAAAAAGTGCATGATTCCTATTATAAATAAGGGTGCAGGCTAGAACAGATTATCATGCATATAGGGTCACAAGATAAGCTATCACAGGAACAAAGGTTATAAGGCTAGCCCAGAAAATGATTAAGCATATAAATAAAGTAGATATGCAGCAATTTAAAGGGGCTGAAAGTATGCCCGTAACATAGCTGAATATCATATGTACTATGCAAACATAGAAAGGGGCAATAGCTTATAGTATGTATAGACTGAGGCTATACTGGATAGCAGGGATATCTTTGTAATGCATGATTAGCCCATATATAGAAGAGCAATGACGCAAAGATACAAAGATGAAAATGGGAGGCGACAATGATAGGAAATCTTTGTTAAGAGGTCAATATTTACCTGTTGAGTTGTGTGGTCCCGGTGGGTGGGAGGGGGGATCCCGCAAAGATTGTTTCGCTAAGGCGCTTTTTCCAGGGGCAGTATGAAGGGTGTTGGAAAAGGTGCTGTTTATATGGTGTCAGCACAGTTGAGGATAAGATCCTGAAGTGATTGCAGACTATCACAGCGCACGCGTAGGCCGCAGAGGGGCGAGAGGCGGGGGAAAACCCCGCGCCATCACTAAGGCGCACGCCCAGGAGACAGGAACGCATCACCATGGCTCCCGAGCATGCGCACACGACGACGCAAGAATCCCCGACCGCTCGGCCGTTGGCAGGCCGGCGCGTGCCCACTGCTGCAATCACAGATCTCCTCCAGCTGTGAGCTGCCATTAACCCCTTCTTACCCCGATTGCCACCGCACCAGGACAATCGAGAAGAGCTGGGTAAAGTGGAAAAAAGTTCCAACTTCCCCCTGCTTGACAACTGTGGATAATAGAGTGGTCTCATCCCATTTATCATCACTGTCCAAATGGACAGTGTCAGTGGATGAGTTTACAATGCAAAAATAAGAGCAGATTCCTATTGTGTATGTTGGTAAGGGCAAAAATCAAAGCACCGCTTCCACAGGTGGGAATGTAGAGAAGCGTCTACGTCTTAAAGGGAAGGTATCGCGGTTTTTTATTTTTGTATTAAAAATAGTGATTATGAAATCAAGTATTTCTAATACAAAATGAAAATCGCTGCTTATTTAGTTTTTATGTAATTCTTATTTTACTGGAGGCACTGGGGGCTGCCTTGCTGGATTTGCCGTGTGTGTAACGACAGTAACTCCTTCCTTTATGGCAGCCCCTGTGCATAGACTCTGATAGTCGGGCTCCGACCCCATGCCATACGTTACAGTGGGCGTCTGCTGTGACCTGGACGCGCCCCCTGGGCTGTCCAGAACACAACAGAGGGAGGAGTTCAGCGCCATTATTGTGGAGCTCACAGCGTGTGCTGTTTGCTCCACTTTACCCCTGTCACCCGCCGGGATGTGTGAGTACGGGCCGCCTCCCCTCCCCTCGTTACTGTCTCCGATGACATCCCATCCCTCCGTTCTCCCCAGCCCCTGCTCTGCCCCAGCTACTGACGCCGCCCCTCCCCCCCGCCGTTACCGTCTCCAATGACACCCCGCTCCCTCCCAAGTCCCCGCTCTGCCCGCTGCCGCAAATCCACCAGCTCTGCCTGCCGCTGCTGTGTGTGTGTGTGTGTGTCACAAGGTCCCCATCAGGGGTGATTGTGAGTGTGTGCCGGTGCTTGCGATGCTGTGCAGTGAGCTTCCAGGACCTGCGAGAGGATCACATGGGAAGCATGTGATATCTCCGGATGTTGTGAGTGTGTGCGCGCGATTGTACAGGTATGTGCGATATCGTGAATGTGTGTGAGTGTATGCGATCGGATGTGTGAGTGTATGCGATCGGATGTGTGAGTGTATGCGATCGGATGTGTGAGTGTATGCGATCGGATGTGTGAGTGTATGCGATCGGATGTGTGAGTGTATGCGATCGGATGTGTGAGTGTATGCGATCTGATGTGTGAGTGTAAGCGATCGGATGTGTGAGTGTAAGCGATCGGATGTGTGAGTGTAAGCGATCGGATGTGTGAGTGTAAGCGATCGGATGTGTGAGTGTAAGCAATCGGATGTGTGAGTGTAAGCGATCGGATGTGTAAGTGTAAGCGATCGGATGTGTGAGTGTAAGCGATCGGATGTGTGAGTGTAAGCGATCGGATGTGTCAGTGTATGCGATCGGATGTGTGAGTGTGAGTGTATGCGATCGGATGTGTGAGTGTAAGCGATCGGATGTGTAAGTGTAAGCGATCGGATGTGTGAGTGTAAGCGATCGGATGTGTGAGTGTAAGCGATCGGATGTGTCAGTGTATGCGATCGGATGTGTGAGTGTATGCGATCGGATGTGTGAGTGTAAGCGATCGGATGTGTGAGTGTAAGCGATCGGATGTGTGAGTGTAAGCGATCGGATGTGTGAGTGTAAGCGATCGGATGTGTGAGTGTAAGCGATCGGATGTGTGAGTGTAAGCGATCGGACGCAGGGGAGGATGGCATGCAGCACAGCTGCCTGGAGCGCCCACCGGAGGGCACAGGGAGGAATGATGTGAAAGGTGTGTGTGTGTGTGTGTGTGTGTGTGTGGCACAAGGTCCCCATCAGGGGTGATTGTGTGTGTGTGTGTGGCACAAGGTCCCCATCAGGGGTGATTGTGTGTGTGTGTGTGTGGCACAAGGTCCCCATCAGGGGTGATTGTGAGTGTGTGTGGCACAAGGTCCCCATCAGGGGTGATTTTGTGTGTGTGTGTGTGTGTGGCACAAGGTCCCCATCAGGGGTGATTGTGTGTGTGTGTGTGTGTGTGTGGCACAAGGTCCCCATCAGGGGTGATTGTGTGTGTGTGTGTGTGTGTGTGTGTGTGTGTGGCACAAGGTCCCCATCAGGGGTGATTGTGTGTGTGTGTGGTACAAGGTCCCCATCAGGGGTGATTGTGTGTGTGTGTGGCACAAGGTCCCCATCAGGGGTGATTGTGTGTGTGTGGCACAAGGTCCCCATTAGGGGTGATTGTGTGTGTGTATGCCACAAGGTCCCCATCAGGGGTGATTGTGTGTGTGTGTGTGTGTGTACGCGCGCGCCACTGCATGTGAGTACCTGTGTGTGTACCGGTGATACTGTCTGCAGGGTTGTGTATCTAATCCTATCCTGTGTGATTCTGTCTGCTGAGCCGTGTATCTAATCCTCTCCTGTGTGATACTGTCTGTACGGCTGTGTATCTAATCCTGTCGTGTGATACTGTCTGCTGAGCCGTGTATCTAATCATATGTTGTCTGATACTGTCTGCAGGGCTGTTTATCTAATCCTCTCCTGTGTGATACTGTCTGCTGAGCTGTGTATCTAATCCTTTCCTGTGTGATACTGTCTGCACAGCTGTGTATCTAATCCTATCCTGTGTGATACTGTCTGCAGGGCTGTGTATCTAATCCTATCCTGTGTGATACTGTCTGTACGGCTGTGTATCTAATCCTGTCGTGTGATACTGTCTGCTGAGCCGTGTATCTAATCATATGTTGTCTGATACTGTCTGCAGGGCTGTTTATCTAATCCTCTCCTGTGTGATACTGTCTGCTGAGCTGTGTATCTAATCCTTTCCTGTGTGATACTGTCTGCACAGCTGTGTATCTAATCCTATCCTGTGTGATACTGTCTGCAGGGCTGTGTATCTAATCCTATTCTGTGTGATACTGTCTGCAGAGCTGTGTATCTAATCCTATCCTGTGTGATTCTGTCTGCTGAGCTGTGTATCTAATCTTATCCTGTGTGATACTGTCTGCTGAGCTGTGTATCTAATCCTCTCCTGTGTGATACGGTCTGCTGAGCTGTGTATCTAATCCTATCCTGTGATACTGTCTTCTGAGCTGTGTATCTAATCCTATCCTGTGTGATACTGTCTGCAGAGCCGTGTATCCAATCCTATCGTGTCATACTGTCTGCACAGCTGTGTATCTAATCCTATTCTGTGATACTGTCTGCACACCTGTGTATCTAATCCTATCCTGTGTGATACTGTCTGCAGGGCTGTGTATCTAATCCTATCCTGTGTGATACTGTCTGCTGAGCTGTGTATCTAATCCTATCCTGTGATACTGTCTTCTGAGCTGTGTATCTAATCCTATCCTGTGTGATACTGTCTGCAGAGCCGTGTATCCAATCCTATCGTGTCATACTGTCTGCACAGCTGTGTATCTAATCCTATTCTGTGATACTGTCTGCACACCTGTGTATCTAATCCTATCCTGTGTGATACTGTCTGCAGGGCTGTGTATCTAATCCTATCCTGTGTGATACTGTCTGCTGAGCTGTGTATCTAATCCTATCCTTTGTGATTCTGTCTGATGAGCTGTGTATCTAATCCTATCCTGTGTGATACTGTCTGCTGAGCTGTGTATCTAATCCTCTCCTGTGTGATACTGTCTGCTGAGCTGTGTATCTAATCCTATCCTGTGTGATACTGTCTGCTGAGCTGTGTATCTAATCCTATCCTGTGTGATACTGTCTGCAGAGCCGTGTATCCAATCCTATCGTGTCATACTGTCTGCTGAGCTGTGTATCTAATCCTCTCCTGTGTGATACTGTCTGCTTAGCCGTGTATCTAATCCTATCCTGTGATACTGCCCGCCGCTGCTGTGTGTGTGTGTGTGTCACAAGGTCCCCATCAGGGGTGATTGTGTGTGTCGACGCTTGCGATTTTGTGCAGTGAGCTTCCAGGACCTGCGAGAGGATCACATGGGAAGCATGTGATATCTCCGGATGTTGTGAGTGTGTGAGCGAGATTGTACAGGTATGTGCGATATCGTGAATGTGTGTGAGTGTATGCGATCGGATGTGTGTGTATGCGATCGGAGGTGTGTGTGTATGCGATCGGATGTGTGTGTGTATGCGATCGGATGTGTGAGTGTATGCGATCGGATGTGTGAGTGTATGCGATCGGATGTGTGAGTGTATGCGATCGGATGTGTGAGTGTAAGCGATCGGATGTGTGAGTGTAAGCGATCGGATGTGTGAAATGTCGGCCGAACGCAGGGGAGGATGGCATGCAGCACAGCTGCCTGGAGCGCCCACCGGAGGGCACAGGGAGGAATGATGTGAAAGGTGTGTGTGTGTGTGTGTGTGTGTGTGTGTGGCACAAGGTCCCCATCAGGGGTGAGTGTGTGTGTGTGTGTGTGTGTGTGTGGCACAAGGTCCCCATCAGAGGTGATTGTGTGTGTGTGTGTGTGTGTGTGTGTGTGTGTGTGGCACAAGGTCCCCATCAGGGGTGATTGTGTGTGTGTGTGGCACAAGGTCCCCATCAGGGGTGATTGTGTGTGTGTGTGTGTGTGGCACAAGGTCCCCATCAGGGGTGATTGTGTGTGTGTGTGTGGCACAAGGTCCCCATCAGGGGTGATTGTGTGTGTGTGTGTGTGTGTGTGTGTGTGTACGCGCGCGCCACTGCATGTGAGTACCTGTGTGTACCGGTGATACTGTCTGCAGGGTTGTGTATCTAATCCTATCCTGTGTGATACTGTCTGCTGAGCCGTGTATCTAATCCTCTCCTGTGTGATACTGTCTGCTGAGCTGTGTATCTAATCCTGTCTTGTGATACTGTCTGCTGAGCCGTGTATCTAATCCTCTCCTGTGTGATACTGTCTGCTGAGCTGTGTATCTAATCCTTTCCTGTGTGATACTGTCTGCACAGCTGTGTATCTAATCCTATCCTGTGTGATACTGTCTGCTGAGCTGTGTATCTAATCCTATCCTTTGTGATTCTGTCTGCTGAGCTGTGTATCTAATCCCCTCCTGTGTGATTCTGTCTGCTGAGCTGTGTATCTAATCCTATCCTGTGTGATAGGGGTGCTTCACACATAGCGAGATCGCTACCGAAATCGCTGCTACGTCACGGTTTTTGTGACGCAGCAGTGACCTCATTAGCGATCTCGCTGTGTGTGACACTGAGCAGCGATCTGGCCCCTGCTGTGAGATTGCTGCTCGTTACACACAGCCCTGGTTTGTTTTTTTATTGTCACTCTCCCGCTGTGACGCACACATCGCTGTGTGTGACAGTGAGAGAGCGACGAAATGAAGCGAGCAGAGAACAGGAGGCGGAATCTGGCAGCTGCGGTAAGCTGTAACCAGGGTAAACATCGGGTAACCAAGGTGGTTACCCGATATTTACCTTCGTTACCAGCCTCCGCCGCTCTCATGCTACCAGTGCCGGCTCCCTGCTCTCTGCACATGTAGCTGCAGTACACATCGGGTTAATTAACCCGATGTGTACTGTAGCTAGGAGTGCAGGGAGCCAGCGCTAAGCAGTGTGCGCTGCTGCCTGCACATGTAGCTGCAGTACACATCGTGTAATTAACCCAATGTGTACTGTAGCTAGGAGAGCAGGGAGCCAGCGCTAAGTAGTGTGCGCGGCTCCCTGCTCTCTGCACATGTAGCTGCAGTACACATCGTGTAATTAACCCGATGTGTACTGTAGCTAGGAGAGCAGGGAGCCAGTGCTAAGCAGTGTGCGCAGCTCCCTGCTCTCTGCACATGTAGCGACGTGATGATCGCTGCTGCGTCGCTGTGTTTGACAGCCAAGCAGCAATCATAACAGCGACTTACTAGGTCGCTGTTACGTTACAGAAAATGGTGACGTAACAGCGACGTCGTTATCGCTGTCGCTATGTGTGAACCCAGCCATACTGTCTGCTGAGCTGTGTATCTAATCCTCTCCTGTGTGATACTGTCTGCACAGCTGTGTATCTAATCCTATCCTGTGTGATACTGTCTGCAGAGCCCTGTATCTAATCCTATCCTGTGTGATACTCCTGCTGTCCTTGGTGACACTTTAGACACTTCTGGTCACCAGGAAAATGGCTGTGCATTGTGTCCTTACATGTCATTCTCTGTTATCTGTTGTAAACACTCAGATTAGGAGGGGGGAGGTGTGCCATCACACACAGGAGAGCAGACTCCGCCCACTTTACGGCAGGCTGTAATCTGAGCTTTTTATACAGTGGAAGTTCAGTAGGATTTCAGAAGCTGCTCCCCCTAGTGTTTAACAGTGGAAAATATCAAACGTTTTATTTTTTTTTTTTATATTTTGCACAATTAAAAAAAAAAAAAAAAAAAATATTTAATCAAAACATTTAAACATTATTACTTTACATTTTTTCAGTTATTTTTTTTTTTTTGACGATACCTTCCCTTTAAGACAGGTCCTGCAGGGCTACCAAGGGACCACTGCCTTCTGCTAGCCAAAGATGATGCTCGAAACCAAGAAATAAGAATGCGGTTTTTGTAGGGGAAGAGTTTCAGAGGAGAACCAGGTCAGATGGGAATTGTGGAGCAGTAGCAAGATATAAAAGAGCAAGACGCTGGCCGAAGGGCAGGATTGGCGCCAAGAGGTTAAAATGAGCAGACGTGTGCTTAGAGGTACGGGATGTTACCCTCCCTGCTGAAAGAGCAAGAGAGCTGATTTCTGACCCTGGAGTGTCTTTGTCAAGTTATTCCCGCGAGCTGCTCGCGGACACTGCCTGTCAAGAGCCTGAGTTATGTGATCCACACAGACACCGCCTGTTAAGACCCTGAGCTATCTGATCAAGCAGCAGACACTGCCTCTCAAGAACCTAAGCTACGTGGTCAAGCCGAAGATGCCACCTATCAAAATCGCTGCCACAGAGTGGCCTTGGCTCTTGCCTCATGCTAGGCTATGCGGTACCTAAGGGCGTAATATCAATTAAGAGAGACGCTAGACCTAGTTAGTCCTCCCAAGTGCTTATTGTGGTAGCTTAAGTGACTTTAGGGTGCTTTACATGCTGCGACATCGCAGCATGTAAAGCACCCTAAATGTCGTTCGTGCGACATTTGGTGCTCGCTGCCGTAGTGAACATTATTGCTACGGCAGCGTCACATGCATATACCTTGTCAGCGACGTCGTTGTGACCGCCGAAAAATCCCTCCCTCAAGGGGGAGGTGCATTTGGCATCATAGCGACGTCACTGCGGCTTCACTAAGCAGCCGGCCAATTGAAGCGCAGGGGCGGAGATGAGCGGGATGTAACATCCCGCCCACCTCCTTCCTTCCACATTGCCGGTGGACGCAGGTAAGGAGATGTTCGTCGTTCCTGTGGTGTCACACATAGCGATGTGTGCTGCCGCAGGAACGACGAACAATATCGTACCTGTAGCAGCAACGGTATTAAGGAAAGGAGAGACGTGTCAAGGATCACCGTTTTTGAACGATTTTGCAATCGTTGATCGTCGCTCCTTGGTGTCACACGCTGCGATGTCGCTACCGGCGCCGGATGTGCGTCAGTAACGACGTGACCCCGACGATAAATCGGTAGCGATGTCGCAGCGTGTAAAGCACCCTTTAGGGTCTGTTCTGCTGATACTTTTCCTTTACTTCAGTTAATTGAATTACCCCTTTCATTATATGGAAGTGTTCCTTCTGGGGTTAGTTGTAGTAAGGTGCAAATAAGTGTAATGTTCATTGCATATATTTCCTATATCCATGTTAATCATGTGTGTTTAAAGGGAACCTGTCACCAAATTTTGGCCTTATAAACTAAAACTAGCACCTTAATCAGCGCCTGTTCTGCATTCTTTAAAGGTGCACATTACTCCCTGACTCCCCCAGTATGACCTCAAAGATACTTTTATAAAATCTCCCGCTCTGTATGTAAATTGTCCGGTCCAGTATGATGAGCGTCCTAAATCAGCGCCTCCTGTCCCTTCTTTTGCCCTCCTTCTGTCCTGATTGACGTGGATGATGCCTCAGATGCCATCCACGTAGATGGGCAAAAATCTCCAAATTCCAGGCTTGCACAGGCGTGAGATTTTGCCCGGTGATGTGGATGATGTCACCCACTTCATCCACATCGCCAGGCAAAATCTTGCGACTGTGCAGAGAACTCACCGGTTCGCACAGGCGCACCTATGTTTTTGGCTCTGCCCGCAACAGGGCAGAGCAAAGAGCGCCTGTGCGAGCTGGGAATATGGAGTTTTTGCCCGCCTACGTGGATGGGGTCCAAGGCCTCATCCACGTTAATCAGCACAGGAGGAGGGTGAAAGGAGGCGCAGATTAGGATGCCCATTGGACTGGACCAGACAATTTACATACAGGGTGAGAGATTTTATAAAGGTATTTTTGGGCTCTACAGGGGTGTCAGGGGGTAACGTACACCTTCTTGGAATGCAGCACAGGCGCTGTTTAAGCTGCTAGTTTTAGGTTAGAATGCCAAAATCTGGTCACAGGTTCCCTTTAATCTGAATACACTGTAATCCCCTTTAACTTAAATTGATTTCGTGCACCACAAACATCCCCGTTAGTATAAACAATAAATATAGCATAAAGTCACCACTACGTCATCTTCTGTATGTTGCAATCAGGGCCTTCAAGTTACACTTGGCGTAGTCGGCAGGATGCAACACTCCAGCACAGAGTTGGTGGATCAGTCCGTGACCGAAGTCTCAAGAGGCAACATTCCTCTTGAGGTCATTCTCAGTAATATACCCAAGTTTACGGGGGACAATCTGCTGTTGTGAGACTGGGTGGAACGACTTAAGAACATGCTGATCATACATCCCCTGAAGCCAGCTTTACAGGCGAAGATGGCCCTGCTGACGGTGGACAGGTAGGCCTGATAGACAGTAATGTTTTGCTGCCCACAGGACTGGGATACAGTTGCTGAAATGATAAAGATTTTAGAGGACATGCATGGTGACTCTACCAACCTGGGGAATTTCAGCATGCATTTTTTCCGACAAGTGAAGGGATAGGGAGAGACACTGGCTCAGTACATGAACACTTTGTAGAAGGTAACAGCCCACATCACCCAGAAGACATATGTAGAATATCGGGGTTAAGTACCATGGGACACAATGCTGCGAGACCAGAGGGTCACGGTCCTGAGGGATCCATACTTGAGGCAGGCTCTGCTGTAGAGTTTGCAGTGTTACCTTGATATGAGTTTCCTGGAAGTGGATGTTGATGCAAGAGTCTGGGAGAAGGAGGCGTCTGCTACAACCGGTGTGGTTCGGAGTGAAGAAGTAGCCACTGCCAAAGTTCCGGACTTAGTTCATGAATGCAGGCTTCCTCTATGAGCAGAGCTATGGGAAATCACAGAAGAGTTACACAGCATCAGAAGAGCACCTCTCACACTGGTTAGCCAAAGTAGTGTGTCCCAAGCCACAGAGGGGCCAGAATATCCTTCCACTCCAGCTGAGCCGAATCAGCCGCTGTACCTGCCTTAGGAGAGTAGATTCACCTGCTGGACATGTGGAGCAAGGGGCCATACAACCAGGAAATGCTCAATTTGGAAAGACTCATTCCATGTAGAGGAGCACACCATGGGGCCTGATTTGGCAAGAAGAAGGATAAAGACTATAAATATTTAGTCGCCGATAGGCCCATCACCACATGGGCCAAATTGGAGGGTCGACGAGTCCCCTGATTGATGGACACCGGGTCCCAGGTGACCACCATGCCTGAAGAATATTTTCAGGAACACTTCCCACATGTCACCCGTTCCAGAGAAGCACAGACTATACGATTGACAGCCGAAAACCATCTACCTATTCCTGTAGCAGGGGTGGTGTGGATGAAGATTTAGGTGTGTGGAAAAGATCTGTGAAGAAATGCAATCGTATTGGAGAAAGGCCCCATTAGAAGTGGACCTATTGTGACCTTGTGGATGAACGTCCTGAGGCAAGTGAGAAAGTTTCTAGTTGACAATCAAGAAAAAACTAGCTGGACCCAAGCGACTCAGCAATACAGCTCATTTGGGTTTGCCAGAGCCAAAGGCTACCTGCGACTTCTCACTTTCTAGGGAAGGTAGTGTGGTGTTCACCATGTCGATCCAGGTGCTAATGTCCTTGGAAGGAGTGGAAGTGCAAGAGGAACCTCCAAAAAAAGCACAAAAGATCCCTGGGCTGGTGGTCGCTTGGACCCTGGCAACTGTCCGGCAGGGGCGAGTGCTGGAGAGGTGCCTCAATTTGAGTGGAGAGAGCTTACAACTAAGCCTAAAGAAATAAATGGCTCGGATCTCTGTAATGCCAGAGAAACTCAGTTGAATACTGTAGAACTGACTCCTGTTAAGGGAGACCCGTGGACACTGTCCGTGACCCTCAAGCAAAGAGGGAAAAGTGATGAAGCCAGAAGGGGGCATGACCTCTTGGAACAATTGGAAGCTGATTTCACAGAGTTTTCTTCCCAACAAGTTAGACAGGTGGAGGAACTATTGAAGCAGTACCAGACTGTGTTCATACAACATGATGAGAACTTCGGGTGTACCACCATTCAACATGAAATCCCAAAGGGAAGCACCACCTCCATCCGAAAAAGGTACCACCAGATCCCACCTAGTTGTGACACCTGTCTAGAGCCACAGACTCAGAATCCGTCACAGAGGTGAATAGAGGCAACTGCCCACAAAGCAGGACCCTGGACCCCACAACCCTTTAACTCCTATACAGGGATTTGGAATTATGACAGGGCTCAGGTGATTGCTGCCCGCATAAGATTGCAGTCCTGAGAAGAGCACTAACCAGGCAGGGTCAAATCCAGAAGGTAGAACAGGGACAAAAATCGTCAGGCACGAGAGTGGTCAGATATCAAGCTAAGGGTCAAAACAGGAACTAGCAGCGAAGTACAGAAACGGCAGGCAGAAGAGTGGTCGGGTAAACAAGCTAAGGGTCAAGACCGGAGTTAGTAGCAAAGTACAGGAACAGCAAGCAATTGGGTGGTCAGGAAGTCAAACTAAGGTCAATATATGGGAATACAAACAAACAGCAAGGCACCAGAGTCTAGCGGGGATTTACAGAACTATATCTGGCACTTTCCAGCAGAAAGGAGAAAGAATAAGAGGGGTGTGGTGCCTTCTCATTGGCCCCAGCTGAAAGGTAGCTACTCAGCTGGAAGGCTCATACCACCACAGTCAACCAGTGGCACTGCAGGTCTAGTGAAACCCAACCTAATAGATGAGCGGAGCCTGTGCCTAGCAGAGCCACTGACTGCTTCCCCGTCCCCAACGCCGCCCACAGTGGTGACGCAGCGGCGTCTGGTGATTGAGGCAGAAGTCAACTCCGATGGAGATGTCACACTAGTATGCACCAAGAAGTGATGGACTTGCTGTCACACATGTTGTAAAAGCGGAGTGATACGGGAGAGTCAGAGCCCCTGTGCCACTCCAATTGTCTTGGTCCAAAAAAATTATTGGGGTATTCACAAAAACAACCGACAAAAAAGTTCATAAAATACAATCAATTTTATTGAATTAATTAATAAAAAAATAAAAACAGGATTGAAAAATTAATCACACAAACGTGTAATAATTTAACAATTTCACTGCATATCTGCCCTTTATATTTATTATCACTTATTGTATTAATTTTGTATTGCCACAATATTATATTTTATATACCACTTGATGAGAGAATATAAACTATGTAAATATATAGATGGATAATTTTTGCATTGGACATTATATCATCAATTTCTATATAATGTAAACAGTAATTTTTAATTTTACACACCGCCCTTGCTTTTATTACACGTTTGTGAGATTTTTCAAGATAAGCTGTGCAAATTGTGTAGGCAATTGTGAGAAAACAAAACCATTAAAATATAACTTTTAATATGTTTCAATAAGAAATTAAAAACACACAACATATATGAATAGTTGCATAGCAACCAATGTATAGGACAGTAGAATATAGAGATGCACTTGCTAAATAAATATCACAGTGACCTCTCCTTTAGTTTCACAAATGAAAAAAAAAAAATCATAAGACTAACCACAAAAAATGGAAAGAACACCAAGTGGTTACAATCAATAAATACCAATGGTTATAAATAGTAAATACCAAAGACCGTGTTGTCCAGAAACGGGGGGGGGCAATTTTTCGGTCTCACAGTACCCCTTAATGGCAACATTCTGACCTTGAATGCATCCAGCCCTCCCAACGCGTTTCATAATTCGTTTAATCATCAGGGGACAATGGCCAAGGGAGCAGAAACTTAGCAAGCCCCGATGGTCTTGTTATTACTGTTTAGTCACACCCCTATGCATTTAAAAAGTAAATTCTAACATAGTTGTAGTATAAGGTACAGGGTGTCTTGGTGCTTATATTTTCACATTGGTTAAAAAAAAAAGGACGGGACACTACAATTTTGTTTGGATTACAGATGGTTGAATGCCTGCACTGTTCCGAGATTCCTACCTGCTACCTAGCATATAAGAGTCGCTGTCTGCTCTGGGTAAAGTACTTCTTCTCTCTGGATCTGGCTAGCGGCAATGGGCAGGTCCCCATGGCCAAAAAAGATGGGCCTAAGACAGCATTTATCTTTCCAAAGTAGTTGTTTGAGTTCAACCGGATGCCATTTGGACTGATTAACGCCCCCTGAATGTTCCAGTGTCTGATGGAGAGATGCCTTAAGCTGGGTTTACACACTGCAACATCTCAAACGACATCGCTGTAACGTCACCGGTTTTGTGACGCAATAGCGATGTCGTTTGCGATGTTGCAGTGTGTGAAACCTATCAGCGACCTGGCCCCTGCTGTGAAGTTGCTGATCGCTACAAATCGTTCAGGACCATTCCTAGGTCCTTTGTTTCCCGCTGTGCAGCATGCATCGCTAGAAAGTTTCAGTGTGTGAAAGACTTTGCAGCGACTTTGTTAGCAACTTCCCTTTCAAAAAGCTGCTTATCAACGTCCCCAACAACCAGCTAGGTCGCTCTGCAGGTCCGGATCGCTGTTGCGTTGTTGGCCAGGTTTGCCTGTTTGACAGCTCACCAGCGACTCAACAGAGACTTAGGGAGGTCGCTGTTACGTCACAAAACCAGTGACGTTACAGCGATGTCCTTTGCGATGTTGCAGTGTGTAAACCCAGCTTTAGTGAACTGAACTTTGAGTCAACCCTGATATAGCTCGAAGACATTATCATTTACTCCCTCACATTCGCAGAACATTGTAGCAAGTTGAGTCTGGTGTTGGAATGACTGCAAAGGCATGGGCTGAAGATGAAACTCTGGAAGTGTCATCTGTTTCAGAAGATCAAGTACCTGGGTCACACAGTGTCTGGTGAAAATGTGGCCACCATTCAGAAATGGCTAACCATCAAAATGCTGAGAAAGCTCAGGGCTTTCTTAAGACTACAGTATCTTGTTATTACCGAAGATTCATCAAAGACTTTGCGAAGATTGCAGCAGCACTGCATAAACTGCTGACGGGGACAGTGGTGGGAGCCAAACAACGATCCCTTCAGTGGGGCCTTGGGCCAGGAGGAAGCATTCCAGACTCTGAAGCTGGCACTAACTAACACCCCCATATCGGCATACGTAGATTTTGCTCAGCCTTTCGTGTTGTACACTAATGGGAGCCTCTATGAGCTGGGAAATGTGCTGGCTCAGGTCCAGGAAGAACTTGAACGGGTAATTACGTATGCTAGTCAGTCCCTGCGGAACTCAGAGAAGAACCCCAAAAACTACAGTTCATTCAAGTTGAAGCTATTAGCCCTAGTATGGGCTGTGACCGAAAAGTTCACCGAATATCTGTCAGGGTCAGATGTCCAAGAGCACACTGACAATAACGCCTTTGCCCACCTGGAAAAAGCAAAGCTGGGGACCCTGGAGCAGCGTTGAGCTGCTAGAATGTCCAAGTTCTAGTACAAGTTCCCCTACCGGTCGAAAGCCAGAAAATACACAGGCTGATGTATTTCAGAGTGACCCTGGAATGACCAACATGAGCTGTGGATGAAGAATTGGAGGGGGATGAAACGCTGGACTTAAAGTGCTTCGCCAGTGCTCTGGTGTCCGCCCAAGAAGCCAGAGAAGAACCTCAGCTCAATTGGATACTGGGGCGCCATAGGTATGAATGGATGCAATTACAGCAATCAAACTGGCCAAGCTACGGGAGAGGAGGAGAGGTGAGGACTTGTTTATTTTTTTTTCAATCAGTGAGTACACGGTGGCCAGAGGCCTATGGGGGTGCATTAAACGGTATGGGGGCTGCACAACGCAATATGAATGACACCTTACACATGGACTATGGGGGTGCATTATAGTACATGGAGGCCTATGGGGTGTATTAAATGGTATAGGGGCTGCATAATATAATATGAAGGACTATGGGGTTCCATTATAAAACATGGAGGACTATGAAGCTGCATTATAATATATGGAGGCCCTGGTGTGCATTAAACAGTATGCGGTATGTGGGCTGCATAATACTATATGAAGGACTATGGGGGCTACATTATAATATGTGAAGGATTATGTGGGACCCAGTATACTATAGGGAAGGCTATGTGGGGGCCATTATAGTATTTGGAGAGCTGTATACGAGGGGAGACAAATATATAACCATGGGATGGGAAAGTTGTGTGCTGAGGGAAAGAGGCTCTTTCCCTCAGCACCCAGCTTTCTCATGCTCTGATATACATATTTCCCTTAGCACCCAGCTTTCCCATGCTCTGATATCATGGAAAAGCTGGGTGCTGAGGGAAAGATTAGATATACAAAAAATATCCATAGGAGTGGTAACGGGATAATAATCATAAGTATAACATGCTGAAATAAGAATTATTCTTACCGTTAATTCGGTTTCTAGGACCTTCCACGACAGCATAGGAGGTTGTCTCTCCACGCCCTAATTGGGACAGGAAGCACAAGAGGTTTAAAAAGGACCCTCCCACCTCCCATAGCCAGTGTCTTACAAAGAACCCATAGCATATGAGAAGTACAAACACATCCAGGAATAGCGAGGATAAGGGAGGGAATTACCTGCTGTCGTGGAAGGTCCTAGAAACCGAATTAACGGTAAGAATAATTCTTATTTCTCTAGTCCCTTCCACGACAGCATAGGAGGAATACCAACGAATTGATACCTAGGGGGGGACCACAGCCTGCAGGACCTTCCTGCCAAAAGCCAAATCCCTGTTGGAATCCAGATCCAAACGATAATGCTTCGTGAAAGTATGGAGGGAAGACCACGTAGCCGCCTTGCAGATCTGCTCAGGAGAAGCCCCTGCCCGTTCAGCCCAGGAGACAGAGGCAGCCATGGTGGAGTGCGCCGTAAATCCGGTAGGCGGAGAGAGATGCTGAGTGAGGTAGGCGTCTCTAATGGCCCGCACAATCCAGCTGGCGACGGTACTCTTAGCCACCTTCCTGCCCTTATTTCGACCAAAGGGCTGGATGAATAGGTTATGATCAAGACGCCAAGGTGCAGTAACATCCAGGTAGTGCAACACTGTCTGACGAACGTCCAAAGAATGAAACACTTCCTCACCCGGAGTCCTAGGATGCTGACAGAAGGAAGGCAGGATGATTGACTGAGAACGGTGAAAATCCGAAACCACTTTGGGAAGGAAGGAAGGGTCCAGCTGAAAGACAATGCTGTCATCTCTGACGGTCAGGTAAGGCTCCCGAGTAGACAATGCTTGAAGTTCCCCGACTCTACGAGCAGACGTAATAGCCACGAGAAAGGCAGTCTTGGGAGAAAGAGAACGGATGTTACAGGAGGACAGCGGCTCAAAGGGTGACTGAGATAGTCCGGTAAGGACCACATTGAGATCCCAGCGAGGCGTCAGGACCCTCTGACGCGGACAGAGCCTACTAGCGGACACAAAGAAACGGCGGATCCAGCGATGATCTGCTAGAGCCGTGTCAAAGACTGCACTGAGTGCCAAGACCTGTACCTTCAGGGTGCTAGGCCGAAGGCCTAGGTCCAATCCACTCTGGAGGAAGTCTAGAATCTGCGCAATGTTAGGCCGGAGCGGGTCAGGAGGCCGAGAACCACACCAGGAGGAAAATCTCATCCAGATTTTATTGTAAATACTATTAGTCACTGGTTTACGGTTCTTCTGTAGAGTAGCCACGACCTTGTCAGAAAGTCCCTGGGCCTTCAGCGCCCGGGCCTCAGAAGCCAGGCAGCCAATTTGAGTTTCTGGGGGTCCGGATGGAAAATCAGACCCTGTGACAGTAAACTGGGGTCTGAACCCAGGAGGACCGGTCCGTCGATCCCGAGCGTCAGGATCAGGCTGTACCAACTCCTCCGAGGCCACAGAGGGGCTACCAGGATAGTTGTGGCTCCGGCGTCTCTGATCTTCCTCAGGGTCCGTGCGAGAAGAGGAAGTGGGGGGAAAGCGTAGGCGAGGCAAAAGGACCAATCGTGGCAGAAGGCGTCCACCCCCAATGCCGGGTCCCAAGGGTTCAGGGAGAAAAATGTTGCGACCTTGCGATTTTCTGCCGAAGCAAAGAGGTCCACCTCTGGAGTACCCCACCTTGCCACCAGAGAGCAGAACACCGCTTGATCCAGACTCCATTCCCCTGGTTGAACATCCCGACGACTCAGGAAATCTGCCTGAAGGTTTAGTGAGCCCTTTAGATGGACTGCAGAAAGGGATAGCAGGGACCGTTCTGCCCAGTGGAAGATCCGGGAGGACACAGACTTCAGGGCGCCGGATCGTGTACTGCCCTGATGGCGGAGATGTGCCACTGTGGTAACGTTGTCCGAGTATACCAGGACGTGAGAGTCCCGGACGAGTTCCTGAGCCGCAAGGAGGGCTTCCCTGACTGCCCTGAACTCCCAGTAGTTGGAGGATTGGGAGCTGACATAAGGACTCCAGACCCCCTGAAATGGGGAGTTTGCCACCATAGCACCCCATCCCCGCAGGCTGGCATCGGTTGTCAGTGTAACCAGGGGCGTCTGAGTCCAGGCAACCCCCACCTGCAGGTTGTTGGGCCGCAGCCACCAGAGAAGGGATGAGGAGACGGTCCCCGAGAGGCGAAACCGTCTGTTCAGGGAGGACGGGAGTCTGTCCCAATGCGCCAGGATATGATCCTGGAGACACCGAGAATGGGCCTGAGCCCACCTGACTGAGGGAATGCAGGACGTCATAGAACCCAGAGCCGACATAGCCGCTCGAAGGGTCGGGCGAGCCTGACGGCGAAGCTTTGAGATTTTGGCTAGCAGGGCCACCCTGTGGCCCTCCGGGAGAAAGGACGCCTGCCTGTCGGGGTCCAGCAGCACTCCGAGAAACTGCAGAGTGGAGGAGGGGTGCAACTGTGATTTTTTGAGATTGGGGATCCATCCCATCTTTTCAGTCCGTTCATAGCGGTCAGGCTTATCTGGTTTATCGGACTTCTCAGACCTCTCAGACCTCTCTGACTTTTCAGACCTCTCAGACCTCTCTGACCTCTCAGACCTCTCAGACCTCTCAGACCTCTCTGACCTCTCTGACCTCTCTGACCTCTCTGACCTCTCTGACCTCTCTGACCTCTCTGACCTCTCTGACTTTTCATTTTTGTCAAATTTCTTAGTGGCCTTGTCCTCCTGGAAAACACAGACCAGAAAGAGCCATAAATATCCGCCTGAGACCTATGCATGAGGGACCACCCCCCTCCGTACTTACTGTGGCAGGGGGAACACTGGGCTCTGCAGATGCAGCTGCAGGGGAAGACATGTCAGGGAGCACAGCAGAAATCCTTACCATGAATCTGAAGTCTTCAAGGCAGCCCTTATGCAGAAGGGCCTGCCCCCCCCCCCCAGTGACAGGGAACGTTCTCCTGCATCCGGTCCCTGACAGGCTGTGGCAGCATCGGCGTGTCCTCCACGCTGCCTCCGCGACCGGAAGTGCCCAAACCGGAGGTTCGCTAGACCGGAAGTCCCGCCCGCGGTAGCACTTCCGGATCGCCCAGCAGCGTGCATGCAGGAAGCGGCCGGCGGCTCAGGGAGGACGCCGGCCGGGGAGCTACACAGCCTGCATCACCCCAGAGGAGTTCCGGAAGGCTGGAGCAGCGGTCCCCCACAGCGTGAGGGAACAGTAGGGGAGGAGCGGCGAAGGCCCGACCGATACTGCCCGGCTTAAGGTAGGAAAAAAAAATATATATATACTGTAGTTCGCCGGCCACCACAGCATAGGAGAAAAAGAAAACCTCTCCATGCCCCATGGGGACAGGAAAGACACTGGCTATGGGAGGTGGGAGGGTCCTTTTAAACCTCTTGTGCTTCCTGTCCCAATTAGGGCGTGGAGAGACAACCTCCTATGCTGTCGTGGAAGGGACTAGAGAAAAGCATTTTAAATATCATATGGGAAGACCTGTGTGGACTACCATAAACAATAAGAATGCAAAACCACTCAAATTGAACGCATAAAAACAGGAGAGCACAAAGTGGTTGAGATGCAAAGGTATGTATCAAAATTTAATAATACATGCGAATATAATGAAGCACATAAATGAAGTAGGGATAAAGAAGACAGAGGTTGCAAAGGGCACTATAAGAACAGGGGATATCACATGTCAACGAATAATCAGAAAGTCAGCTTATAAAGATAGAAACATATAGACCATGTGATTACCAGAGTAGTCGCTGGTGACACAGGGGTTAACATACAGCAAATGCCCAAATAGAGCAGTATACTATACAGAAAACATACCAATGCTGTATCAAAGTCAGCAGCGTAACATTAAAGTGCCAAGTGCAGGACTACAGGACCAGAAGTCCCCCCTATTTTACCATCTAGGGGGGACTTCTGGTCCTGCAGTCCTGCACTTGGCACTTTAATGTTACGCTGCTGACTTTGATACAGCATTGGTATGTTTTCTGTATTGTATACTGCTCTATTTGGGCATTTGCTGTATGTTAACCCCTGTGTCACCAGCGACTACTCTGGATAATCACATGGTCTATATGTTTCTATCTTTATAAGCTGACTTTCTGATTATTCGTTGACATGTGATATCCCCTGTTCTTATAGTGCCCTTTGCAACCTCTGTCTTCTTTATCCCTACTTCATTTATGTGCTTCATTATATTTGCATGTATTATTAAATTTTGATACATACCTTTGCATCTCAACCACTTTGTGCTCTCCTGTTTTTATGCTGAGGGAAAGATGTATATCAGAACATGGGAAAGCTGTATGCTGATGGAAAGATGTATAGCAGAGCTGGGGAAGGTGCGTGCTGAGAACAAGATGGATATCAGAATATAGGAAAGCTGAGTGCTGATAGAAAGAGGGATTTTAGATCATGGGAAACATGAGTTCAAAGGGAAAGAGCTGTCAGTTACACTATCTTCGTTGTCGGTGCCATTATCCTGTACCCCGAGTGTCTGTGTATGTTTGGGGGAGGGGGGCTCAGGTCCAAACTTTGCACCGGGGCTCATCAAACTCTAGTTATGTCACTGTTCATTGCATGTATTTCCTGTATCCATGTTTATCATGTGCATATAATCTGAATACGCTGTAATCCCCTTTCATTTAGATTGATTTCCTGCACTTCCAACATCCCAGTTTATGTAAGGGTACCGTCACACTTTAGCGACGCAGCAGCGATCCCACCAGCGATCTGACCTGGTCAGGATCGCTGCTGCGTCGCTACATGGTCGCTGGTGAGCTGTTAAACAGGCAGATCTCACCAGCGACCAGCCCCCAGCCAGCAGCAACGTGCAAGCGACGCTGCGCTTGCACGGAGCCGGCGTCTGGAAGCTGCGGACACTGGTAACTAAGGTAAACATCGGGTATGGCTACTCGATGTTTACCTTAGTTACCAGCGCACACCGCTTAGCTTGGCGTGGGCAGGGAGCAGGAGACGGCACTGGCAGCGTGAGAGCTGCGGAGGCTGGTAACGAAGGTAAATATCGGGTAACCACCTTGGTTACCCGATGTTTACCTTGGTTACAGCTTACCGCAGGCTGTCAGACGCCGGCTCCTGCTCCCTTCACATTCAGGATTGTTGCTCTCTCGCTGTCACACACAGCGATGTGTGCTTATCAGCGGGAGAGCAACAATAAAAAAACGAACCAGCACTGTGTGTAACGAGCAGCGATCTCACAGCAGGGGCCAGATCGCTGCTCAGTGTCACACACAGCGAGATCGCTAATGAGGTCACAAAAAACGTGACTCAGCAGCGATCTCGCTGTGTGTGAAGTACCCCTAATACTAGCTGTAGTACCCGGGCGTTGCCCGGGATAGTAACTGTCTCTCTGTCTCTCTCCCAGTCTCTGTCTGTGTGTCGCTGTCTGTCTCTCTGTCTCTTTCTTTGTCTATCTGTGTGTATGTCTCTGTCTGTTTCTATCTCTCTGTATTTGTATCAGTCTGTCTTCATCTCTGTATCTGTCTCTCTCTCTATCTCTGTGTCTGTCATTCTGTCTCTCTCTTTGCCCGGCTGTCTCTTTGCCCGGCTGTCTCTTTGCCCGGCTGTCTCTTTGCCCGGCTGTCTCTGTCTGTCTGTCTTTTTCTGTCGCTCTCTATCCGTCTCACCACTGACATCATATTACCTCACACATAAGCTTCTTATACTAACAGTTTATTTTGTTCCTATAGCAACCACTGACAATTGCTATTAATAGCCTGCTGCTCCCACCTCTATTTAGTTTAATGGAGGCAGGATTTTTGAAGAGTAACTGTAAAGTGCAGGGTTAAATTTTCCCGCCCAAACATAGTCTATGACGTTCCCTGAGTCACATGGCGTGTCTGTGCAAAATTTCGTTATTGTAAATGCGACGGTGCGGATTCCTGTAGCGGACATACATACATACACACATACATACACACATACACTCAGCTTTATATATTAGATATCAAGCTGAATGTGTGTTTGTGTGGTGTGTGTGCGTGCGTGCGTGCGTGTGTCCGGAATTGGCATCTGCACCGTTGCAGCTACAGCCACAAAATTTTGCACACTCACACTTCTGGACCCCGAGAGTGTCATAGGCTATGTTGTGACGCGAAATTTTAACCCCGTGCGTTCGAATTTACCAATCAATTTTGCCCCTATCTACATAATGGGGAAAAAGTGAAACGAAAAGTGTTGGAGGCAAATTGACAGCTGTCAGATGTGAACAAGTGGGGGCCTGGAAACAGACAGCCCTGGAAAGAGACAACCCTGGAAAGAGACAGACCTGGAAAGAGACAGACGGGCAAAGAGACAGATGGGCAAAGAGACAGCCCTGGAAAAAGACAGCCCTGGAAAGAGACAGACGGGCAAAGAGACAGCCCTGGAAAGAGACAGACCTGGAAAGAGACAGACCTGGAAAGAGACAGACCTGGAAAGAGACAGCCCTGGAAAGAAACAGCCCTGGAAAGACACAGACGGGCAAAGACACAGACGGGCAAAGAGACAGACGGGCAAAGAGACAGACGGGCAAAGAGACAGACGGGCAAAGAGACAGATGGGCAAAGAGACAGCCCTGGAAAGAGACAGCCCTGGAAAGAGACAGCCCTGGAAAGAGACAGACGGGCAAAGAGACAGCCCTGGAAAGAGACAGACCTGGAAAGAGACAGACCTGGAAAGAGACAGACCTGGAAAGAGACAGACCTGGAAAGAGATAGCCCTGGAAAGAGACAGCCCTGGAAAGAGACAGCCCTGGAAAGAGACAGACGGGCAAAGAGACAGACGGGTAAAGAGACAGACGGGCAAAGAGACAGATGGGCAGAGACAGATGGGCAAAGAGACAGATGGGCAAAGAGACACACCTGGAAAGAGACAGACCGGGAGAGAGACAGACCGGGAAAGAGACAGACCGGGAAAGAGACAGACCGGGAAAGAGACAGACCGGGAAAGAGATAGCCCTGGAAAGAGATAGCCCTGGAAAGAGATAGCCCTGGAAAGAGATAGCCCTGGAAAGAAACAGCCCTGGAAAGAGACAGACGGGCAAAGAGACAGACGGGCAAAGAGACAGACGGGCAAAGAGACAGATGGGCAAAGAGAGAGATGGGCAAAGAGACAGCCCTGGAAAAAGACAGCCCTGGAAAGAGACAGACGGGCAAAGAGACAGCCCTGGAAAGAGACAGACATGGAAAGAGACAGACCTGGAAAGAGACAGACCTGGAAAGAGACAGACCTGGAAAGAGACAGCCCTGGAAAGAAACAGCCCTGGAAAGACACAGACGGGCAAAGACACAGACGGGCAAAGAGACAGACGGGCAAAGAGACAGACGGGCAAAGAGACAGATGGGCAAAGAGACAGATGGGCAAAGAGACAGATGGGCAAAGAGACAGCCCTGGAAAGAGACAGACGGGCAAAGAGACAGCCCTGGAAAGAGACAGACCTGGAAAGAGACAGACCTGGAAAGAGACAGCCCTGGAAAGAGACAGACGGGCAAAGAGACAGACGGGTAAAGAGACAGACGGGCAAAGAGACAGACGGGCAAAGAGACAGATGGGCAAAGAGACAGATGGGCAAAGAGACAGATGGGCAAAGAGACACACCTGGAAAGAGACAGAGCGGGAGAGAGACAGACCGGGAAAGAGACAGACCGGGAAAGAGACAGACCGGGAAAGAGATAGCCCTGGAAAGAGATAGCCCTGGAAAGAGACAGCCCTGGAAAGAAACAGCCCTGGAAAGAGACAGACGGGCAAAGAGACAGACGGGCAAAGAGACAGACGGGCAAAGAGAGAGATGGGCAAAGAGACAGATGGGCAAAGAGACAGACGGGAAAAGAGACAGACGGGAAAAGAGACAGACCTGGAAAGAGACAGATGGGCAAAGAGACAGACCGGGAGAGAGACAGACCGGGAAAGAGACAGACCGGGAAAGAGACAGCCCTAGAAAGAGATGTGACGCCCTGGCCTATCAGGTCGTCACAAGGATGCCGTGCAATCTGCCCTTCTGCATGGTACCCGCTCCTCCTTGGTTTATGGGTCCTGTCAATTTGGTGTTGCTACCAACAGGTGTATCAAAATCCTGAGGAACACTCTGCACCAAACCCACCAACCACCCATTGGGCAGCCTGAGGAGAATAGGGCCACCCAGATGGAGGGATGGAAGAGGGAGGGCAGAGAGTCAGTTGTACAGTTGTAGAGTGGAAGTGGAGCAGTGAGCAGCGGTGACAGGACAGGTCATGCTGTGGAGCTGGGCTCCTGTACCCGTACCAGGTGCCAGACGTTGGTCTGGCCAGAAGGAGCTGGAACCCCGGTCGCAGGGGGTAGTGACAGGGGGCACGGTGTTGCTACAGTGCTACAGAGAGCAGGCCGGCTGCCTTGTGCTACAACCGGGCAGGGGCCAGGGCACGACAGGGTACGCGGACCCTAGGCTGGGAAGTAGCCTCACGTAGCCCAGTAATTTACCCAATGAAAACGAATCTTCAGAAACCATTCCCCACCCGCTCCAGAATCGGGGTACTAGCGCAACGAGGGGGATAGGACTTCCCATAACCGTCCAGAAAATCCCAAGCGTGAACCCTGAGAGCAGGCTCACCCTGCTAGCCACGCAGGTGAGCGGGACCCGAATCACTTCATGTGAGAGGCATCGACAAGTAGGACACAGTGCCAAGGGACAAGGCTTCAGACCAACCTGCAACACCAAAGGGCCACGGACCCAGCATACTCACCCAAGAGAGCAGGATACTCAAGAGTTTGGTTTACCTGGTGTCAGCGTCAGTGACTTTGAACTGTGTGAGTACCCGATATCCCTGTTCACCCGACGGGTCCCCGACTCCATCCATCACCAGGTCCCGGGACATCACTCACCCTGCCCACAGAGGAGTTAACATCTCGAGCTGCCACACACCATCGTCCCCGGGCTCCCCCCCAAACGGCAGCGGTGGTCCCTCACGTTACCACACACCGTGGGTGGCGTCACAAACATTATCCCATCCACCACCCAAAACAACAACATCCCCCTTTTTATTTCCGAGGTAGTAGCGCGACCCCGCCTTAGATCCAGAGACCCCTCGAGCCACTGCGGATCCGGGTCCGAGCAGCCCGTCGGCTGTCGCAGGGGCGGCACACTTACAGGAAAAACTTGGCGTCACGAACAGGATGCGAGCAGGACCCACTAACCTGGGTGACGTGCGCCTTGAGAAGTTAAAATCGCAGTCCAAAATTCCGTTTTCTGCGACGCCCGCCATTTTTCCGCACCAAAAATACCATCTTTTTGGAAAAGTGCGCAAAGCCGAAGCCCCGCCCTTCCTCTTTAGCCTGAGGCCGGAACCGGAAGTTCGCAGAGGGCCACAGCGCGCGAAAGAGTGCTGAGAGAAAACCGAGGGGGCGTGCCTGAATGTAGCGAAAGCGGAAAAAAGCAGGGACGCCAGGACTCTGCCATACTGTTCCTGGACAACGCAGAGGCAAGATGGCAGAGCGGAGCTGGTCACAGGAACGTGCTGTTCCCGGGACCGCGACCTGCATTGAAGAGACCGAGCAGCTGTGCAGGAGAATGCGGACGCAGTTCCTGTTCATACTGAATCACTGGAGGGAAGAGATGTGGAGTCTGGCGGTAGCGGTGCGAGACCGTGAGATCGAAATCCCACGTGAAGAAAGGGTAAGCGGTTACCCAGTCCCTGATGATTACCTTAATCCGACCATGGCGGCTGAGGGATCCGGTCCGCCCCCACTTGTGGCAACCACTCCACCATCACCTACCCCGTCCTCGGCGGACGCAGAGCTGCCATCACCCATCCCGGCAGCGGAACCTGCAGCCTTTTCATATGAACCTCCAGCAGCAGCCCTAAAGTCTCCTGTCGTCCCGGTCATGTCAACGGTCCCCTGGAGCCCGGCCAGATCAGACCTGGCAGCATCACCGGGCACGTCCTTAGAGGCGGAGCACCCGGGCCCTGCCACCCAGGCTGCGGAGCAGTCGGGCCCACTACTTCCAGCAGCGGGAGTGGAGCCTTTCAAGTTTCCGGTTCCACCACCGCGCGGCATCCCGACTGCTGTTGGGGCCGCCCGAGTCCATCTAAAGCCAAAGCCAGTTAGGGAGCTGAGGCCGGACGCCGACGCCCCCTACTGGGAGCAACACAGTCAGGAATTGCAGCAGGAGATGCCTACCAGAGAAAGGCGACGGCAGGAGCTAGCCGCTCGCAACAGAGTGGAGAAGGAGCAGGTGAGGAGCGCTGCTTCACATGTAAGAGGGCCGCGGTGCCGCGGTCTGGAGGATCGCTTTGACCCCGAACAGGGATGGGGTTTCATCCGTGAAGCAGGCCTCACAGCGGGGGTATTTGTGTCCCGGCGGGACATATCCCCACACCTTCCCTGGAAGCACCCTGCACGTAATCTGGAGCGTGAAGAAATGGTCACCTATATCCGACACTGCGGGGAACGGGGCTGGTACGCCCTAGAAGTGGCCAAGCACGTCATGTTTGAGCATCGTCCTCGAGCTCCCCCCCCAAACGGCAGCGGTGGTCCCTCATGTTACCACACACCGTGGGTGGCGTCATGAACATTATCCCATCCACCACCCAAAACAACAACATCCCCCTTTTTATTTCCGAGGTAGTCACACGACCCCGCCTCAGATCCAGAGACCCCTCAAGCCACTGCGGATCCGGGTCCGAGCAGCCCGTCGGCTGTCGCGGGGGCGGCACAGAGACAGCCCTGGAAAGAGACAGACCGGGAAGGAGACAGCTGGGCAAAAAGACAGCCGGGCAAAAAGACAGCCGGGCAAAGAGACAGCTGGGCAAAGAGACAGCCGGGCAAAGAGACAGCCGGACAAAGAGACAGCTGGGCAAAGAGACAGCCGGGCAAAGAGACAGCCGGGCAAAGAGACAGACGGGCAAAGAGACAGACGGGCAGACAGCCGGGGAAAGAGACAGAAAGACACACACATAGAGATAGAGACAGATACAGAGATGGAGACAGAGACTGATACAAATACAGACAGAGATAGACACAGACAGACAAGGAAAGAGACAGACAGCTACACACAGACAGTTACTATCCCGGGCAACGCCGGGTACTACAGCTAGTATAAAGCAATAAATGTAGCGTAAAGTCACCCCTGTGTCACCGCTGTGTTGCACTTCTGGCCTTCAGTTACAGGAACATGCACTTATATTGTACAAACGTTTGCTATTTATGTCCGCAGTGGAGAAGCCTCTGTCACCGTGATACTTCAGCTACGGACTGCTCAGGAAAATAATGACGCGGCGCCTTTAAGGAGATGTCAAGGCTGTCAACTTTTCCCTAGTTACTGGCCTGCAGGGCACACCCTCCTCATGGACACGCCCTCCTCATGGACACGCCCTCTCCTTGACAACATCTTCCTGATAGACGAGCTGCACACGCCCATGTTACGCCCTTTTCGCGCAGCTGTCCGCCCCTTTCAATTGGCGTCATGTTTCGTGTGGAGCTCTGATTGGCCACCT
This sequence comes from Anomaloglossus baeobatrachus, assembly GCF_048569485.1. Classification (NCBI taxonomy): domain Eukaryota; kingdom Metazoa; phylum Chordata; class Amphibia; order Anura; family Aromobatidae; genus Anomaloglossus; species Anomaloglossus baeobatrachus. The sequence goes on from NC_134359.1 coordinate 165,095,653, forward strand.
GTCTTTACTGTCGTGACTACTATTGGTTGGAGGTGGATCAGCTGGTGAAAAGGCGTGGTCACGGGCGAAATCTGGAAAGCAGGTTGTCTTGTTCTGCGGTTAGTGCTTTTACAGCTTTGCACTAGTGACCGGAGTCTCAGTCTGACGCCATTGTCAACACTCAACTGTCAGGTAATTAATTAGCTGTGTGTGTGGACAATGACTGCACCGTGTATAGCGCCATCACCAGACCGGGGCTGCACACACAATGCAGAATATAGAGCACGTACATTACACTCAGCCATTCCTAGCAGTGAAGGGTGATCAGGTGATGGATCAATCTCAGCGCAGCAGGGATCGGGGTGATCTGTCATCGGCACAGGCGATGCTCTCTCCTGCAGCTGTAGAAGGTGTGCGGCCGCCTCTGCCAGTCCTGGGAGTGGTGAATGATACAGATAGGACAATGACCTCGTACAGCGCTCCCAGGAGCAGAACCTGCTGAGTCATGGTGGTGTCAGGGCACCTTACAGAGAGAAGGCTTCTTCCAGGGAGAGAGGGCACGGGACCACCCTATAGGGTGGGGGCACCCTGCAGGGAGAAGGGGGCTCAGGGCACCCTGCAGGGAGAAGGGGGCTCAGGGCACCCTGCAGGGAGAAGGGGGCTCAGGGCACCCTGCAGGGAGAAGGGGGCTCAGGGCACCCTGCAGGGAGAAGGGGGCTCAGGGCACCCTGCAGGGAGAAGGGGGCTCAGGGCACCCTGCAGGGAGAGGATACCATTCAGAGAGAAGGGGGCTCAGGGCACCCTGCAGGGAGAGGATACCATTCAGGGAGAAGGGGGCTCAGGGCACCCTGCAGGGAGAGGATACCATTCAGGGAGAAGGGGGCTCAGGGCACCCTGCAGGGAGAGGATACCATTCAGGGAGAAGGGGGCTCAGGGCACCCTGCAGGGAGAGGATACCATTCAGGGAGAAGGGGGCTCAGGGCACCCTGCAGGGAGAGGATACCATTCAGGGAGAAGGGGGCTCAGGGCACCCTGCAGGGAGAGGATACCATTCAGGGAGAAGGGGGCTCAGAGCACCCTGCAGGGAGAGGATACCATTCAGGGAGAAGGGGGCTCAGGGCACCCTGCAGGGAGAGGATACCATTCAGGGAGAAGGGGGCTCAGGGCACCCTGCAGGGAGAGGATACCATTCAGGGAGAAGGGGGCTCAGGGCACCCTGCAGGGAGAGGATACCATTCAGGGAGAAGGGGGCTCAGAGCACCCTGCAGGGAGAGGATACCATTCAGGGAGAAGGGGGCTCAGGGCACCCTGCAGGGAGAGGATACCATTCAGGGAGAAGGGGGCTCAGGGCACCCTGCAGGGAGAGGATACCATTCAGGGAGAAGGGGGCTCAGGGCACCCTGCAGGGAGAGGATACCATTCAGGGAGAAGGGGGCTCAGGGCACCCTGCAGGGAGAGGATACCATTCAGGGAGAAGGGGGTACAGGGCACCCTGCAGGGAGAGGATACCATTCAGGGAGAAGGGGGTACAGGGCACCCTGCAGGGAGAGGATACCATTCAGGGAGAAGGGGGTACAGGGCACCCTGCAGGGAGAGGATACCATTCAGGGAGAAGGGGGCTCAGGGCACCCTGCAGGGAGAGGATACCATTCAGGGAGAAGGGGGCTCAGGGCACCCTGCAGGGAGAGGATACCATTCAGGGAGAAGGGGGTACAGGGCACCCTACAGGGAGAGGTCAGTGGCACAGTGAAGTGTTTTCTGTCCATTTCCTTCTTTCATGGCTGAAGCCCGGGCTAAGCTGTGACTGTTGCCGTGTTCTGTAGCTGGAAACCTTTGAACTCCTCTGGAAATCTGCGTAGGTTTTTGATGCTGTGTAAATAAACTTCCTTATGACAGTGCCATGTGATGTGTGGGGGCTCGGCCTAATAATAGAAGACCCTGATGTTGAATGCAGACAAATAATTGTGACATTATGGATTTCAGATAACCGCCCCTGTCAGCAGCCGTTCCTGTACTGTGTGTGATGGACCCTTTGGGACATGTTCACACCGTAGCCTGTATAAGGTCACATTCATAACCTTCCTCTGTTCCAATTGCGGCAGATCCATATTTGCCTAATACGTGCTGAGCAAAAATCTGTCTTTTTAATGCCCGAAAACTGGTGCGGACGCTGTGAATTCCCCCATCGTGATGGGACGCAAACAAGAATGCGGGAATCCAATCCACATTGTGAATGGGCTCTGAGTGCGTCACACCGGATATTGCCCAGTCACCCTACTGAGAGCCCGGCTACCAAGAGACAAGGAACTGTCTGCCGGCTTTGTCATTCAGGAGTGCATGGAGTGGCTATGGTGGCAGCTCACAGTTTGCTGACTTCTGGCTGTAAGCACGCCCCAGAACTTTCACTCACCGCTCTGCATATATACAAAGTTTGGACACGCCTGTAAAAATTACTGTTATTGTGAACAGTTAAGCAAGTTGAACATTAAATGAGCTCTAGAAGGTATAAAGTTGAAGATGACACATTTCCTTTGCATTTTAGGCAAAAAAAAGCATTTTCATCTTTTACATTTTTTTTTTTTTTAATTTAAAAAAGGATAATGGTCCAATGTAAAACTTTGGGCACCATGCATGGCTAATAGCTAGTAGAACCTCCTTTGGCAGGTATCACACCTTGTAAATGATTTTTGTAGCAGCCAAGAGCCTTTTGAAAAGTCTTCCAGTTCTGTGAGATTCCTGACTCGTCTTGCATTTACTGCTCTTTTGAGGTCTAGACACAGATTTTCAATGATGTTCAGATCAGGGGACTGTGAGGGCCATTGTAAAACTTTCAGCTTGCTCCTTTTTGAGGTAGTCTGTTGTAGATTTTGTTGTGTGATTAGGATCATTATCCATTTGTAGAAGCCATCTTCTTGTCAACTTCAGCTTTAATTCAGATGGTCTTATGTTTTCATCAAGAAATTATTGAAATTTCATTGATTCCATTCTTCCCTTCACCTGTGAAATATTGTCCGTGCCATTGTCTGCAACACAGCCTTAAAGCATGATTGTGTGGCGCCCTGGACTAGCCAGGTCGTCACAGGTACTGCAACACACACACCCCCACCCCTGGACAGGCACATCAGCCGCAAACAAAATCCTTGTTGCCTCCCTCCAGGGGCTGATGTCCACACCAGGTGGGGTGGAGCCAGGTGGTTGGCCCCACCCACTGAGGAGTTCACAGTCCTGGAGGTGGGAAAAGGAGCAGTCAGTGAAGATCAGTTTTAGGAAGTGGTAGTGGAGGAGCAAACTGACAGTGTCCGGGTGCATGGCCCGGGCACATACAGCAAGGTTGGCAGACGGTGGTGGCCGTCTGCAGGAGAGGCCGATCAACGCGGAACCATAGGACCGTGGTCGGGCGGTGGCCCGCCGGTACCGAATCGGGGAGCGAAGTGAAGCCAGCACACACAGGCAAGGCCTGCGGACCCCAACCAGGCTTGGAGCCGCCGTTAAAGGTCAAATCCGTCAGTGACCGGAACCCCAGGGGTTTCCTAGCAGCCAAGACCCGATTGAAGGGAACCGTCCAAACAGAAAAGGGAAATACAGCTACCGCCACAGCTAGAGTTCCCAGGGCCAGAGTCTGCGGGCAAAAGGGCTCCTCCGGCACCTATACGCTGGGGAGCGGGCTACCGGTGGGAAGCCATCGGAGCCGAACATACCGACAGGTGCAGGGAAAGACAGCCATCACCAACTGTCCGGGGAAAGCAACAGCAGCCGGCTGTGGGACCCGTCCATCCAGCCGTTTGGTTTACCAGAGACTGTGTATGCATCCGTTACTGAGTGAGTACACCAGTGCCATCCGGCACCGCGCCGCGCTGTCCCTGCGACCCTGCACCTCGCCAGCCCCGCCTTCCCGTCTCCTCACCGGGCCCCGGGACCACCAACCCCTACTCACGAAGGGGGAAAACATCCCAGCTGCTCCTTAACAACGCTCCCGGGATCCCCGTCACCAGCAGCGGTGGTGCCCACCTTCACCACAAACCGTGGGTGGCGTCACGAACCAAATCCCCAAACCAAACTACCCCCTTTCACTCACGGGCGAGGAGCGCCGCTCGAGTCCCCGGATCCGGCCCACCGCTTGAGCCACTGAGCAGCAGCAGCAGCCGGACCCGAGCGCCAGCGCACCCCCCGCTCGCGACAATTGCTTAATTGGTTGGCAATATTTTCTTTCCTGAAATTCTGTGCCCTTTTTTCTTTACAAAAGAGAGAGGGAGATGCGCTGAGTAGCACCCGGTGGTGAAGGGGATTATGGTAATGCCCGGAGGCTGCTCACCTCAAAAGGTTGTGTACCCGTGCACAACCCTGATTGTTGCAATAAAGGATCCACGGGGTCCCGCTGAAGCCTGGAGCTGTCTGAAATCCTGGGGAATAGAGTGGAGCAAAGCCTTCCGGGTTGGTCATGTGACCGCGAGCACCCGGAAGTACGTCACCGCAGGTCCTGTGCAGTCAGAGCAACCTGGTGTCACAGCAACCGTGGGTCCTGGTAAATGTTGTGGAGGCTCGCCGCTCCCAGAGCTGCTCCTGCCGTTAATCCCTCAAGGGGATGATGTATGTGAAGATATCAGATAGGAGTGCTAGGGAACAGGAAGACAGGGAGGATTTTAAAATTACAAACCTTTTATTTCTTAGAGGGTTTTTAAATGAAATAAAAGGTTTGTAATTTTAAAATCCTCCCTGTCCTCCTGCTCCCTAGCGCTCCTATCTGACCACAACTTGCACCCTCCCACACATTCCCCCGCACCCCGTACTCTGCCCACAACCTCCCCCTGCACTTCTCTGGGGTCTGTGACCTGGGGGAGGGGCCTTGCGGCGGCTGGCGTGGTGTCAGCGCCAGCACCGGGCCCCCTGCACAGGATCGTACATTCAAATGTACCGGCATCACAGATGCCGATATATTTGAAAGCCCTGATGAGAGGGAGCGCAGCGCTGCTTCACATCACTGCCCGTGCAGTCTGGGTCTGACATTTCAGGACAGCGGTGACGTCACTACTGTGCTGATATGTCCAGAGCACAGACAGCGTGGAGGAGCGGCGGGGACCGAGGACGGGTGAGTATACCCTACATGTGTTCCCTATGGGGTTAGGGGGGGTCGGTACAGAGCGCCGTGCGTGTGCGTGCGTGCGGTGCAGAGCCTGATGTGGGGTGCAGAGCCCTATGTGGGGCTGTTATTTGCAATGCTGTAGTGATAACAGGTGCTGGGGCAGAATACTGACAGGGAATGTATGTGCAGAGGGCGGGCAGGGTGCGAGGCTGGACACTGGGGTGGGGCTGGACACTGGGGCCGGGCGGTGCCAGCTGTGACTGAGAGGTGCGGCACAGGAAGTTATCATGTTTGCTTGAGCTGAATGTAAACAATGAGCTGCAGAGAATAAATGAATATTTCAAGAGGAACAAAAGTTAGAAAACAAAAAATAACAATGTAGGGGTGTTTTATATGACAATACAGCATAGATTAGCTTAACAAAAAATTTTGAGTTTGTCGGACAACTCCTTTAATGGTGAAAACGCAAGAGAGGTTTTCTTCTGATGACTCTTCCATGAAGGCCATGTCTGTGCAGGTGTCTCTGTTCTACTGTTCAATGTACCACAATTCCAGAGTCTTATAAATATTACCAAATGTCTTTTGCAGTTTAACAGGGGTTTTGATTTGCCTCTCCAGGAATACTATGAGCAGCTGTTGCAGAAATTTTGCTTGACCTCCACTGTTCCTGGTAACTGCCATTTCTTACATTTCGAACTGAAGAAAGAGCAAAGCATGTTCAAGTTGCCATCTTATAGCATTCTCCTGCCTTGTGGGCCTCCACCATTTTCAGAGTGCCAGGCAGCTGCTTAGAAAAACCCATGGCTGCTGTTTTTTGGCACAAGGTTAGATTAGGCTGGGTTTTTTTAAACATAAATTTTTATTGCAGTTTTCAGAATTATTACAATATGTCTAACATTTGAACAAGAATAAATTCACCTTACCAATTTACCCACCCTTGTCTTAACCCACCCTCTTTTATTCCCACTTTATCCCCCCCAACATTTTTAATACACTGAACACCAGGTATAAGTCGCAAAAGAACACACAGCTCCTCTATATTCTGATTCCCGTTTGAAGCCCTATTTCTCTGAAACCCTCGTCTCGCCCTACTGTCGTGTCTCTACTGCGTGTGTATTTTCAGCTTTCCCAATGTGCTTTGCAAGTCTCCCAGTAGATACCATTCCGTATTAGTGAAAGGAGATACCACTTTCCGTATTTCTGCAACTCCATACTGTTGTACTATAAATCTCTTCCATTTTTTAAAAAAGTTTCCCGTTAGTTCGTCCTTATTTTTTTCGGCTTCCAACTGTTCAATATTGAGCAGCTTTTTAATCTGATTGACCACCTCTTCCTCTGATGGAACAGATTCCTCGAGCCATCTGCGTAGTAGGGCCTTTTTCCCTATCATAGCAATTTTATGAAAGAGTCTTGGAATCGTGGTCCCCCGTGTATCTCCTCCTCCTTCCTTTTCTTTAGTCCTGTGGTGGAAAATCCATAACAATGGGTCTAGTTCCATTTTCACTTCCCATACTTTTTCTATAAGTGTCTTCATTTTTCCCCAAAATTTCTGACTTTCTGGGCACAGCCAAATCCCGTGGTATAAGTCCGTTTTCGGCTGTTTACATTTGGGGCAATGTTCTATTTTATTCATAGTCTGCTTGGTGGGGATGTTAAAACCATAAATTGCTCTGTGCATTAATCTAAACTGTGTGTCCCTCCAGCCCTCATTAATCACCTCCTTCCTCATCCTCATCCATCCCTGCCGTATCTTTTCCCCTGCCTCTGTATCTTTTAGTTGTTGTGCCCACGCTCCCCAGACCTGGTCCGAGTGCAGTGGTACCAGTGCTGTTCTCAGATCTTTGTACAGGGAGGAGATAGTAATCTCCTGTTTATCCTTCATTATAAATTGGTCCATTTCATTCATTACCTGTTCTTTTCTAACATCCCTCAATAGTCCCATTATTCCCTTTTCCACCTGTTTGTATTGTATGATTTGGAATGGGGAAAGCCCGTACCTGTTCACCATCTCCTAAAGGGTCAACCACCTATGTTCCGTTTCATGGAGCAGATCCTTCACCACACTGATCCCCTTATTTCTCCATTCTAGAAATAGTTTGTTTTCCTTCCCTGCTGGGAATTCCGGAAAATTCCAGATATTTAGGTATTTGGAGATTCGCCAGGACAGATTAAACTTTTTCCTCACTGCTTTCCACGCCATTATCGTATCCCTACATACCAGGGAGTGCTTAATTTTCCTCGGAATATTGGCCAATGACGTGTGTAATATTGCCCCCAAGTCCCATGGTCTACAGTACTCACTTTCCAATTTTATGTTAGAATAGCTATTTGTCTTCCTCAGCCAGTCTATTACGTGCCTCATCAAGCATGCAAGGTTGTAGCCTCTCACATTTGTCATCTTGATTCCTCCCTTTTCCAGTGGTAGCATTAGTTTTTCCGCCCTAATTCTTGGTCTTTTTCTCTTCCATAGGAAGCTTGTAAATGCTTTATTCAGTCTATTTACATCCGCATGCTTTAATAATATAGGGATAGCCTGCATCGGGTATAACAGCTTCGAGAAACTCATCATTTTTAAGAGGTGGTTTCTACCTAGCAGGGATATCGGCAGCCCCTCCCACATCTTTAGCTCTCGTTCTATTTTCTGTATCAGCGGTTTGAAGTTTAATTCATAAATGGAGGCAGGCTGGCGTCTCATCTGGATCCCCAGGTATTTAAGGTGAGTTTTTGCTATCGGTATCCCACATATGTTATTCTCTATTCCATAGGTTTTCAGGGATGACATGGTTCGCTCATTCAGAAACAGTATTTCACATTTTGTCTTGTTCAATTTAAAACCTGCCATAGACCCAAATCTCTCTATCTGTTGTATTATTTTTAAAAGGTCATCCTGTGGTCTATTCATGAATAATATGATATCGTCCGCGAATAGAGCTGAATGTACTTTTTCCGTTCCAATGTTAATGCCCTCAAAGCAGTCTCCTCCATTGATCAGTTTTGATAATGGCTCAATGGCTAGATTGAACAAGAGAGGAGACAGCGGGCACCCCTGTCTCGTCCCTTTGGTCAAAGAGAAGGGTCGTGACAAAAATCCGGGTGTCGCCACTCTTGCCTGAGGGTTTGCATATAGTATACCTATAAATGTTCTGAATGCTCCCCTGAAGCCCATATTATCTAGGACTGTTTCCAGCCATGGCCACTGCACATTATGAAACGCTTTTTCAGCATCCAACGTGATCATGGCTGGAAATTCCCCTCCTTGTAGATCCCTGTGTCTGATGGCGTCCATTACTATTATGGCCTTTCTTACGTTTGTCACGGCTGCTCTCCCCTTTACAAACCCCGATTGGGCGGGAGAAATTAGCCTTGGTAATACCTCTGCCAATCGATTGGCCATCAATTTGGCCACTAGTTTAAGGTCTTGGTTGATTAGTGAGATTGGTCTATAATTCGTTGGATTGTCCAAATTTTGGTCTCCTTTGGGTAAAAGTTTTATATATGCAGTGTTAAGGTGGCTAGACGTTCCCGTACCCCCTAACATTTTATTAAACATACGTGTCAGCGTTGGTGATATTTCCTCCTTTAGTACTTTATAGAATTCCCCATTGAACCCGTCAGGCCCCGGTGCTTTATGTATACTCAGTTCTCCTATTGTTGTTTGCACTTCCTCTATTGTGATGTCCGCGTTCAGTCTAGTCAGTTCGTCCTCGGTTATTTGTGTAAGTCCTAATGTCTTTAGCCACTCCCTCCCTCCTTCTCTATTTTCATCCCCTTTACTATATAGTTTGGCATAGTATTCCCCCAAGATCTGGTTGATCTCCTGCGGATTCGTCGATTTGGTCCCATCCTGTCTTGTCATACTAGCTATTAACGTCAACGGTCGTTTTCCCTTTGCCAGGTTAGCCAGCAGTTTACCTGCCTTATTGCCAAATTGGTGCAAGTCAACCTCCTGCTGGGACCTTACTAGTTCGTCTCTTTTTCGTACCCACATGTCAAACTCTTGTTTTGCTTCCTTCTACTCTTCTTTTGCTTTTTGGGATTTGTTTTCTAGGTACCTTGTGTATTTTTCTCTCAAACTAGTGCTTGCCTCCTGGTAATGTTTTTGCGTCTGTTTCCTGATTTTGGCTACATGCCCCATCAGTCTCCCCCTTTAATACTACTTTTGCTGTTTCCCAGAGTAGCATTGCCTCTTCCTCGTGCCCGCTGTTAGTGCCGCAATATTCCTCCCACCACTCCTTTTAATGTTTTAATAAAATCTTTATCTTTGAGTAAGAATGATGGAAATCTCCATATATAATCCGAGCCCCTCTGTATTCTGTCATTTAAGTCTAAGTGGTCGGATATAACCATGTTCTCTGTCTACATCCTTGACCCTGTGCCAGAGTCTTTGGTCTACTAACATAAAGTCAATCCTTGACCATGCTTCGTGTGGGTGTGAGTAGTGTGTAAATTCACGTTCATATGGGTGTTGCGTTCTCCAACTGTCCTGCAGATTTGTGTCTTCCAGTAATTTGGCCATCAAACCCTTTGTATTCCTACGCTGCCTACATTGTTCCTTGCCATACCTCCTATCCTCCTCTTTCGAAACTACTGCATTAAAATCTACCCCCACTATCTTATTTGGGTCTACATCCACTCCCAATTTGTTGGTAATAAAGTCAAAGAAGGCTTTTTGTTCGTTATTAGGGGCGTATATATTGTGTATGCTAAACTCTCCCTGCGGGCTAGTTAATTTGATATGTATGTACCTCCCACCATCATTACTGTCTTGGGACACTATTTCGTGAGTAAAGTGTTTGTTTATTAAGATCATTACCCCTGCCTTCCTTCCCTGGGATCCTGACCTGACTACCGCCCCACCCATAATTTTTGCATACGAAAAAAATCCCCTTTTTGCAGGTGGGTCTCCTGCAGTAGTGCGATATCTACCTTCAGTCTTTCAAGGTATCGTAATATCATCATGCGCTTATGTGGAGACTTCAAACCTTTTACGTTCCAAGTGACTAATTTAACCATTATCCCAACATCTCGGGACATTTATGTCGCTATATGTTCTAACTTGTGTGTGTCTTGGCGCCTTTCCCTGGTCTTTTCCCTGCCTTAACTCCGCTGCGTACTGATAACTATGTATTGCCTGGGCGCAACCTTGTGTCCCCTTCTTCGCATTAACTATAAACCTGTTGGCTACCCCCCCAACTGCCCTCAGTTTTCTTTCGGTGTTCTTATAGCGTTGCTTTCCCTGAACCCAACTATTCAACCTAAATCTATGGTCAACTGTCCCCCCCTTTACAATCAATCGTCTCGTCACTTCCATTTTTTCTGTGATGCTCCTGGCTCCGCAATCCCCTCTCAGCCTACTGATTCACATTTACATATAGCCTGTCCCCATTGTTCTGTTATCTAACACACCAGAGCAAGGCCTTCCTGGTCAATAGCCGTGCCAGCATACAATACCCCCTCCCTCATTGCCCATACCTATTATTTGTTACCTCTGGTCTCAATTTCACTTCACCTCCCATCAGCATAAGTGGCCTGGCTACCAGAAGAGCGATTTATCAGTAGAATACTAAAAAGAGAGAAACCTGGTCCCCCATAGATGTTAGGATCCCCTACACCCCCGATGGGGCAGGGCACCTTGAGGGTACATATAGATTGAAGAGGCGAGGGGAACTGAAGAGAAAAGAAAGGAAAAGCCTACAAGAAGGGGAGAAAAAAAGGAAGAGAAAGTAGGAAGTGGAAGAGGAAGTAGGAAGTGGAAAAGGAAGTGGAAGAGGAAGTGGAAAAGGAAGTGGAAAAGGAAGTGGAAGAGGAAGTTGAAAAGGAAGTGGAAGAGGAAGTAGGAAGTGGAAAAGGAAGTAGGAAAAGGAAGTGGAAGAGAAAAAGGAAGTGCAAGAGGAAATAGGAAGTGGAAGAGGAAATGAAAGAGGAAGTAGGAAGTGGAAGAGGAAATAGAAGAGGAAGTAGAAGTGGAAAAGGAAGTAAGAAGTGAAAGAGGAAGTGGAAGAGGAAGTGGAAGTAGGAGGTGGAAGAGGAAGTAGGAATTAGAATAGGAAGTGGAAAAAGAAGTAGGAAGAGGTAGATGGGATGGTAAAGGAAGTGTAAGAGAAGTGGAAGAGGCAGTATGAGGTGGAAGAGGAAGTAGGAAGCGAAAGAGGTAGTGAAAGGGGAAGCAGGAAGCGGAAGGGGAGGCGGAAGAGGAAGTAGGAAGCGGAAGCAGAAAGTAAAAATGCAATAATAAACAGTAGATGTTACTCATCCCCTGCATTCCGTCAGTCCCCTCTCTCTTGGGCCCCTCAGTTCAGTTCAAAAATATTGATTCTTCTCCCTGCAGCCTCACTCATGGCGCTCCCCTCTTCTGGCCTCCAGGCCAACGCGACGGCGACCTCCTTGCTTTTGGACCTCCTGCATGTATCTCCTTCCCCTCCATTCAGTCGTTCCGGCCTGATGTCCGGCTCTCCTCCTCTCTTCCTTGCCAAGTATGTTGCCTCTCCAGGAAGTCCTCCGTCTGGTTTCTGTTCTCCATCTTCTCCATCCATCTCTCCGCCTCACTCAAGTCTTTCGTCGCAAAAAGGGATCCATCACGTCTTGTTACTCTCAGTATTGCAGGATACAGCAGTTGGAATTTTATGCCTTTACGATACAGCGCGGTACAAATCTTACTAAAGGCTTTCCTTTTGCGTGTAACCTCTGCCGAGTAGTCACCGAAGATCAGCACCTTATGCCCTTGTAGAGACAGTGGGGTCCTCCTTCCTCTAAACGCTCGCAGTATCTCTTCTTTGTCTTTGTATTCCAAGTATTTTATTATCACTTGGCGCAGCCTGGCTGGTCCCGTCACTCCCGTGCTGTCTTCCTTCCCATTTGTTCCTCCTGTGCCTGGACGCTCTCTTACAGGGCCCACTCTGTGCGCTCTTTCCACCCTGCATTTGTGCGTTAGACCTAGTGCCTTGGGGAGCTCTGCTTCACATATGTTGTCCAATTGCCGCATGCTTATAGATTCCGGCAATCCCACCAGCCTTAAATTGCTTCTTCTGGAGCGGTTTTCCAGATCCTCTAGTTTGTCTCTCATGGCCTGGGATCCCTCCACCATCTCCTGCAGCTGCCCCTTTAATGCTGCCACCTCGTCCTCTGTGTCAGAGATTCTTTTCTCCATCTCTGACATCCTGGCTCCCTGCTGTGCGATCTGTTCCTTTTAAGGGTGCTAGCACTGCCCCCACCATAGCCTCTAGAGAGTCTTTGATCTTGTCTGTCAGGTGCACTGCCACTGCTCCAGCCAGACGGTCATAATCAATTTGCAGGCCTGGGAACTGCTCGTGCTGCTGGGCTGTCTGCTGCTGGGCTGTCTGCTGCTGGGCTGTCTGCTGCTGGGCTGTCTGCTGCTGGGCTGTCTGCTGCTGGGCTGTCTGCTGCTGGGCTGTCTGCTGCTGGGCTGTCTGCTGCTGGTGCTGCTGGACTGTCTGCTGCTGGTGCTGCTGGACTGTCTGCTGCTGGTGCTGCTGGACTGTCTGCTGCTGGTGCTGCTGAGCTGTCTGCTGCTGGTGCTGCTGAGCTGTCTGCTGCTGGTGCTGCTGAGCTGTCTGCTGCTGGTGTTGCTGGGCTGCCTGCTGTTCGGCTGCCTGCTGTTCGTGCTGCTCGGCTGCCTGCTGCTCGTGCTGCTGGGCTGTCAGCTGTACGTGTTGCCGAGCTCTTTGCTGCTCTCTCAGCTGCTCCCCCTCCTCCTCCATTCGTCCCCGCTCACCTCCCTGCACACCGCCGTGCCGCCATTTTGCGCTCCATGTGCACTGCTTTCTCTGCAGCACCCTGCTCCAGCTGTCTGCCACCGCTCTGGAGGAGGTACCGCTCCATGCACGGTCACCTCCCGCTCCTCGCCTCCCCTTCTCCGCCTCCTCCCCCGGCCGTGGGGCTCCTATAGTCGGTGTGTGGGGCTGAGGAACGTGCGGAGCTCTGTCTCCCGCGTCCTCACATCACAGCGCCGGAACCGGAAGTTTAGGCTGGGTTTTATAAAGCTGTGGTATTTGCACCACCTGACCTTTCCTTTTTTTTTTTTTTTTTTTTTTTTTTTTTAGTTTTAAATAGTAAAAGATGAATACATATATGTATTACAGTCATATGAAAAAGTTTGGACACCCCTATTAATGTTAATCTTTTTTCTTTATAACAATTTGGGTTTTTGCAAAAGCTATTTCAGTTTCATATATCTAATAACTGATGGACTGAGTAATATTTCTGGATTGAAATGAGGTTTATTGTACTAACAGAAAATGTGCAATCCGCATTTAAACAAAATTTGACCGGTGCAAAAGTATGGACACCTCAACAAAAAAGTGACATTAATATTTTGTAGATCCTCCTTTTGCAAAAATAACAGCTTCTAGTCGCTTCCTGTAGCTTTTAATGAGTTTTTGGATCCTGGATGAAGGTATATTTGACCATTCCTGTTTACAAAACAATTCCAGTTCAGTTAAGTTTGATGGTCGCCGAGCATGAACAGCCCGCTTCAAATCATCCCACACATTTTCAATGATATTCAGGTCTGGGGACTGGGATGGCCATTCCAGAACATTGTAATTGTTCCTCTGCATGAATGCCTGAGTAGATTTGGAGCGGTGTTTTGGATCATTGTCTTGCTGAAATATCCATCCCCTGCGTAACTTCAACTTCATCACTGATTCTTGCACATTATTGTTAAGAATCTGCTGATACTGAGTTGAATCCATGCGACCCTAAACTTTAACAAGATTCCCGTTGCCGGCATTGGCCAAACGGCCCCAAAGCATGAAGGAACCTCCACCAAATATTACTGTGGGTAGCAAGTGCCTTTTTGTATGACCAAACAACTCAATCTTTGTTTCATCAGTCCACAGGACCTTCTTCAAAATGTAACTGGCTTGTCCAAATGTGCTTTTTCATACCTCAGGCGACTCTGTTTGTGGCGTGCTTGCAGAAACGGCTTCTTTCGCATCACTCTCCCATACAGCTTCTTCTTCTTGTGCAACGTGCGCTGTATTGTTGACCGATGCACATTGACACCATCTGCAGCAAGATGAATCTGCAGGTCTTTGGAGGTGGTCTGTGGATTGTCCTTGATTGTTCTCACCATTCTTCTTCTCTGCCTTTCTGATATTTTTTTGGGCCTGCCACTTCTGGGCTTAACAAGAACTGTTAGAAAAACCACAAAGAACTATATCAAAAAAACACCAAAAAGGAGCCAAGACAAATGATATGTGCACACACAATGTGGTGAGCCTTCCTCATAAAGATGGCTGCAGCCGAGGTGCAAGATCCTGATGTCACAGCCACTCAACCTCCACACTAGGGGGGAGGGGCGGCTGCTTAGCATAAGACATGCACACTAATAAGGCTTGCACTGGGAGCCCATCATATAATGAGTGAAATGCACAGTGTCTGAACTGTGACCTATAAATGACGCCAGAAACCCAGGTCAGGCGGGCAAAACAGCACTATATAGGTGCATCTCGCACGGATACACGAGACGCACAGTGTCTGAATAATGGCCTATAAATGACGCACAACACCAGGTCCAGGTGGGTCAGTTAGCACTATGAGTACATAACACATGACAGGCTCACCATTTAACCACCTGAATTCTTAACAAGAACTGTACCTGTGTTTTTCCTTACTATGTTCCTCACAGTGGAAACTGACAGTTTAAATCTCTGAGACAACTTTTTGCATCCTTCCCCTGAACAACTATGTTGAATAATCTTTGTTTTCAGATCATTTGAGAGTTGTTTTAAGGAGCCCATGATTCCACTCTTCATAGGAGATTCAAATAGGAGATCAACTTGCAAGTGGCCACCTTAAAAACCTTTTTGTCATGATTGGATACTCCTGCCTATGAAGATCAAAGCTCAATGAGGTTACAAAACCAATTTAGTGCTTTAGTAAGTCAGTAAAAAGTAGTTAGGAGTGTTCAAATCAAGAAATTGATAAGGGTGCACATACTTTTGCATCTGTCAAATTTTGTTTAAATGCGGATTGCACATTTTCTGTTAGTACAATAAACCTCATTTCAATCCAGAAATATTACTGAGTCCATCAGTTATTAGATATATGAAAAAGAAATAGCTGCAAAAACCCAATTTGTTATCAAGAAAAAAGGTTAACATTAATAGGGGTGCCCAAACTTTTTCATATGACTGTATATATGTATGAATGTATGTGTATATATATATTATTTATATATATATATATATATATATATATAAGCAAGGATGGTTGACCTTAGGGAGATCAACATCCACCACCGCGGAGACACCATCACGTGTTTCTCAACGCAGTGATTCTGGAGCAGTTGAGAAACATGTGATGGTGTCTCCGCAGGCCTTCTTGCTTTGAATATTTCCCAGGGGGGCATTGCTCTAGAATCACTGCGTTGAGAAACACGTGATGGTGTCTCCGCGGTGGTGGATGTTGATCTCCCTAAGGTCAACCATCCTTGCTCACATAGTCTTTTACTAGGCAATGCTCCCACTAGCCAGATTCCTACTCCACACTGATGAGGGGCAAATACCCTGAAACAGCTGTCTGTGGATGGATACCATGTTTGGCATAGGTGGTCTCCTTGACTGGAGACTGCCCTTCCTGTGGTTGTTCCTTCCCGGTGAAAGACCTGGCTAGTTTCCTGCCAGCGTTGAGAAACATGTGATGGTGTTTCCGCAGGCCTTCTTGCTTTATATATATATATATATATATATATATATATATATATATATATATATATATATATATATATATATATATATATATATACACACATACATATATACTAGTATATACTAGAAGGTGGCCCAATTCTAACGCATCGGGTATTCTAGAATTTACGTATTGTGTAGGTAATGTATGATTTATGTTTTTATATATATAGATATAGATATAGATGTGTGTGGTTGCCAAGGGTTTGTGTAGGGCGCCGTAAATGTTATGAGTGTTGTCTGGGTGTGGGGGGTGTGTGAGAGCGCTGTTGTTTGTGTGTTGCGGTGTTAGTGGAGCGCTGTGTGTCTGCAGTGTTGTGTGTTGTACTGTGTGTGTGTGTGGGGTGCGTGTGTGTGTGTGTGTGTGGTGCGTGTGTGTGTGTGGGGTGCGTGTGTGTTTTTGGGGGGAGGTACCCGCCCCCGGCGAACATAACCTTGCGATGCTGGGATCGTGACGGAGCCGGTGTATGCTGGTAACCATGATACACATTGCGTAACTATAGGAAGCGCTTCCCTTAGTTACCCGATGTGTATCATGGTTACCATCGTACACCGGCTCCCGGTACACATGTGCAGGGAGCCGGCATACGCTGACGCCTCACCTGCTCAGTCCCCGGCACACGATGCCACGCTCGGACACGCCCCCGGCGGCCCCAGCATGGGGGATGGAGCACGATGGGGGGTGTGCAGCATGGAGATGGAGCATGGTGGGGGGGTGCGCAGCATGGGAGATGTAGCACGATGGGGGTGCGCAGCATGGGGGATGGAGCACGATGGGGGGTGCGCAGCATGGGGAATGGAGCACGATGGGGGGTGCGCATGTCGGATGGAGCACGATGGGGGGTGTGCAGCATGGGGGATGGAGCATGATGGGGGGTGCGCAGCATGGGGATGGAGCACGATGGGGGGTGCGCAGCATGTCGGATGGAGCACGATGCGGGGTGCGCAGCATGGGGGATGGAACACGATGGGAGGTGCGCAGCATGGGGTATGGAGCATGATGAGGGGTGCACACCTCCCCCCAAAAAACACACACACACACACACACACAACGCCGCACACACACAACACCCAACACACAAACACCGCGGCATATATAAATATACGCACATACCGCGCAACACACACACACTGCACAAAACATACCTCCCCCCAAAACACACACACGCACTCCACACCCACACAAACCGCGCAACACACACAGCACCACACACACAGAACGCTGCAGACACACAGCGCTCCACAAACAACGCAACACACACACAACGCAACACACATACAACACCGCTCTCACACCCCCACACCCAGAACATTTACAGCGCCCTACACAAACACTGGCAACTACACACAACAATATTATATATATATATATATATATATATATATATATATATATATATATATATATATATATATATATATATATATATATATATATATATATATATATATATATATATATATATATATATATATATATATATATATATAAAAACAAAAATCATACATTAACTACACAGTACGTAAAGTCTAGAATACCCGATGCGTTAGAATTGGGCCACCTTCTAGTGTATATGTGTGTATATATATATATATATATATATATATATATATATATATATATATATATATATATATATATTTTTTTTTTTTTTTTCCCCAAAATAGATAGGAAATGTGTCATCTTTAACTTTATCGCTTTTAGAGATCATTTAATCTTAAACTTGCTTAAGCAAGGGGGGCCCATGCCACTGTACGTATAGATAGACATAGGATACGCCAGCAAATTTTGTCCAGAACTTTAAACGCTTAAGAGATGACATAGTCTGACTTTACACGATTTTTATTCTCTTATTTGGACTTTTTAATGTAGTTTCAAATAAAGATGATTTTTTTTTTTTGCCATGCTGGATACACTTTTCATCACCTGAATAATGGTCAGGTGACTTCTAAAATCGGCGGCTTTGGAAAAACTTAGAGAACCTGTCACCCGCGGGGTGGTCCAATACGTTCTGGTCCGATGGGCATTGCTGACTAGGTCCGGCACCTTCTCTATCCTTGCGATCGTCGTCCTCCTTCTTGCTTTGTGTGTCCTCCATCATGTTCCTGCACACGCGCACTTCTCTGTGCCATGGCGAGAGCAGAGCAAGCAAACTATTGTAGTGCGCATGCGCTGCCGTTCTTTGACCTTTTCCCTTGCACTACAGTACTTTGTTCTGCCCTTAGCACGGCAGAGAGAAGTGCCAGAGCGCAATGGAGGACACTGTGAGGCTGACGTAGGACGCGTCATCCACATGAGACAGGAAGGAGGCCAGTGATCGTAAGGATAGAGGAAACGCCGGGTCAACATCAGCGACACCCATCGGACTGGACCGGATCGGACTGCCCCACAAGTGAGTAGGTGACTGGTTCCCTTTAAGGCTGTGTGTCCACAATGAGTTTTTGGCCCTGAGTGTTTTCGTTTTATCAAAAACAAAATGTCTTCCAGTTCCAGCAAAGTGGATGAGATTAATAGAAATCTCCTGCACACTTTTTTTTACTCAATGTTATCTGCGGTGTGGGTTTCAAATCCACAGCATGTCCATTTCTCCTGAGGGTACACTGAGTTTTCTGCAGATTTTCCCCATAGACTTGAGTTCAATGGGGAAAATCCACATGTAATAAACACACATTCATTTCCGTGGCGGAAACACATAAATGCATGTAATCCGCACATGACTATATAAATAGTTTTGTCACAGCCAAATACCAGGAAATATCAAAAAGAAAGCAGCTTTATTTAAAGCATGACACACCAACGAGACAAAACACAGCGTCAAAAACGTGCTATAAATGCACATAAAAACGCAAGTAACATAGTTTACATCCGATAGGAAATATACTGCAGATAATCTGCAACATCAAAAGCTCATTGTGGGGACAAAAAACGTGCAAAAGCCAGAACACGTGAACAGCGAGGGGTTTACACATTGCAAGTCACGTTTCGTCTTTTTAGCGGGTATTTGGGTTTGTTGTTTTTTTTTTAAGGCCTGTTACGGAGCAAATCCACATGGAAAGACGATGTGTGCAGATACCAGAAGGCCTAGAATGTGATCTTTGCTCTGTCGTTCTTGGATAGCTTACATGGATGAATAGACTAAAGTACAAGCCTGTTTCCAGATAACACAGTGACAAAGTGCGGCTTCATGAAGAATTACTTTGTCAAAGATATACAATGATTATGGTAATAGAGGCTTTACCTGATGATAGAGGAGAATTACTGCCGGATATTTCATTTCATAGCCAAACGTTTGGCCTGCTTAGGCTGGTTTCACATCAATGTTTTTTTGACACATGTTAAAAAAACGCAAATCGCACCTGAACGGATCCTGTTGATATAGCGTTGAACGCTTGCAAACGCAAGTGTTATTTACAGGATCCTTTTACTTGCAGTTTATGGGCGGGCATTGGAGTCATGTGATTGGGAGTCAGTGGAAGACGAATGATGAGAGAGAAAGAGAAAACGCTACAAGTAGTGCTTTTCAAGAAAGGTAAAAAAACGCAGAATAACGGATCCAGTATATGACGCATGCAAACACATCTTACCGTGATTCAATTGAAAATGCATTGGAATGACAACGCATTTGTCAAGGATCCAGTCACATGCGTTTTGCGTTTTTTTTTGCAGTCGGTCAAAAAACGCTGACGTGAAAGCAGCCTTATCAGTGTATGATGTTTGGAAAGCAAGAGCAACAAAATGATCTGCCATTACAGGCCATGTGTATGGTGGCACGAGGCATACCCAGGATCCTGAATGGCCATCTACCAAATTATGTAGCAATAAGAGGATGTACCCTGTTTCCCCAAAAATAAGACCTACCCCAAAAATAAGTAATTACCGTATTTTTCGCTTTATAAGACGCACCTGATTATAAGATGCACTCCCAAATTTCGTGAAGGAAAAGAGATTTTTTTTTTTTAATGTTAAATGGGGGTCCATTTTATAATGCCAGTGCCCCTCTAACAAATCATATAGGGTATATGTCCCTCATAGCCCCCCATCCTAAAATTAGCCCCCTTAATCTGGATATGGCCCGCTTATATTGAATATAGCCCCCTTGTGATGGCACACGTTCCCCTGTGCTTCCTATGGTCCCCTATGGATTGCATACATTCCCCTGTGCTGCCTATGGCCCCCTATGGATTACATACTTTCCCCTGTGCTGCCTATGGATTGCACACGTTCCCCTGTGCTGCCTATGGTCCCCTATGGATTGCACACGTTCCCCTGTGCTGCCTATGGTCCCCTATGGATTGCACACGTTCCCGTGTTGCCTATGGTCCCCTATGGATTGCATACGTTCCCCTGTGTTAGATAGCGCCCCCATGCTGCTGCTCATGGCCCCTATAGATCGCACAAGTCACCCTGTGTTAGATATCGCCCCCAGGCTGCTGCCCATAGTAAAATAAAAGACTCTTTCCTTACCTCCTCCAGCGCTGATCTCCCTCCTGTCTCCCTCCGTGCTTCTGTTCCTCCACTTCCTGGTTCTCGGCCGGTCATGTGATCGGCACAGCAGACTGAGATCTCTGCGTGCCTGATCACAGTGGAAGCAGGGACACGGGGAGAAACACTGGAGGAGGTAAGTTTAGGCTGGTTTCACACTACGTCTTTTTAACATCCGTTGAAAACGTTATTTTAGCGGAAGTACGGATCCAGTGCAAATGCGTTTTCATTTCAATGCATTTGCAATGGACTCGCGTTAACATCCGTTCACCTGCGTTTGCGTGCGTTATAGTGCGGATCCGGTGACTTGCAGTTTTTTAACATGTTTCAAAAACGCTACTTGTAGCGTTTTTGAGCTGCGTCAAAAATACTGCAAGTCACCGGATCCTGACTAAACAGCACGCGAACGCAGGTGAACGCTGGCGTGCTGATAGACAGGATCCTGCTTTTGTACTGAGCATGCCCAGAAAGTACTGAGCATGCCCAGAACCAGTCTCGCGTGATCTGTCTATCTCTCTACTCCCTCCCTCACCCTCTCTCTCTCTCTATCTATGTCTTTCCCCCTTCCTCCCCTTCCTCTCTCTCCCACCTGAGAGCTGCGGACACTCGTAACCAAGGTAAATATCGCGTAACCACTTCTTAGTTACCCGATGTTTACGTTGGTTACGTGTGCAGGCAGCCCTGCTCCTAGCAGCTGCAGACACTCGTAACCAAGATAAATATCGGGTATCCAAGGCCGATGTTTACCTTGGTTACCAGTGTCTGCAGCTGTCAGAAGCCGGCTCCCAGTCTAGTTCCCCTCACTCCCGATCACATGACTCCAATGCCCGCCCCTAAACATCCAGTGCAGGATCCTGCAAAATAACAGATGCGTTTGCATACGTTATTTGCTGTAAAAGCAGGATCCGTATTTCCGCTAAAATAACGTTTTCAACGGATGTTAAAAAGACGTAGTGTGAAACCAGCCTTAAAGCTTTTTTATTTTAGAATGAGCAGCAGCATGGGGGCCAAAGCTAATACAGGGGGGGGCATGTGCGATCACAGGGGGGCGCAGAGACATATAATATGCACCGCTCCCCCAGCCCGTCGCTGCGGTGCAGTTTCAGCACCACGGAGATGGACAGTGGCTGTGCATATTATATGAGCGGGAGCAGGAGATCTAACACTGCCGCCCACAGCGTTCACCTGCCCCCAGCAGCGCCCCCACCTCCCCTGGAACCTGCAGTGTATATATATGAATATATATATATATACCCCCCCCCCCCCCCGTATATTCGGCTTATAAGACGCACCCACTACTTTCCCCCAAAATTTGGGGGAACAAAAGTGCGTCTTATAAAGCAAAAAATACGGTAAATAATATTTATTTATATAGCACCAACATATTCTGCAGCACTTTACAATTCAGGGGGGCATGTACATACAATATGAGACATTACAGAATAACAAAATTCAGATACCAAGAGGAGTGAGAGCCCTGCTCATAAGCCAACTACGTACGGGTGTCCGCCTGCAGAAAACGCATATACCCGAAAATGGTGAAAATGGTGCAAGACACAGCACACGCTGACTCCGTCTGCTCGATTATAGTCAATGGCCCCGTCTATGGACGCGTCCGAAACACGTTTTATGGGGGGGGGGGGGTTTGGACAGATGCCCCGACGGGACTAGTGAACGTAGGTGAAAACGCAATGTGAAAGCTGCTAAGACTGTCTCCTTTTTGGAGAAACACGGTATATTGCTGCATAAAATAAGCAGGATTTTTTGAGGGGCTCGATGATCAATATTAGCCCGAGATTAGCAACTAACTACATAATGTCCCACCAAGGAATGACAGAAAAATTGAGACAGGACATGTATGGTACCTAGTTCCACAATATAATCTGAAATCCAGCGTACCGAATTCCTTCCATCAGGGGATAGGAGCCCTGTGCTCATTCCACCATGTAGTGATCCTAACCGTATCTGGTTGACCAGCTTTATTCCAATGTACGATGCCCAGTATAAATGAGTACACACCTTGGAGAAGTAAGATTTTATTCAATATCTCACTAAATGCAAGCACAATTTTCAATATTTTGGACAAGACTGACTTTTTTGTAGAACATTTTTTTTTCTTACACATAACATGAAAGCAAGGTTACTAATATAACTTTCATTCCCAAATCCTCAGTTTTATGCCTGTTTCAGACGTCACTGATTCTGGTACGAATATGCTAGTTTTTATATGTACCAGAATCACGGACATACGCAGTCCCATTAAAACCAATGCGCACACATCAGTGATTTTTCACAGACTGTATCTCCGTGCAGTGTACACGCATGTCCGTGTGCTCCGCACGGACACATGTCCGCTTTTTTTCTGGCATCATTGATGTCCCACGGACTACACTATGGTGTGATCCGTGAAACACGTACCAGAAAAACACGTACATTGAAAATAAAAAGCATTTTATACTCCCCTTCTCCATCGCTGCTTGTCTCCGGCCTCTGCTTCAGAGCCGGCTCATTACTGCATGCATATTCATTTATGCAGGAACAGCCAACCCTGAAGTAGCTGCAGCAGGGGCGGAAACCTAGCAGAGCAGAAGAGTTCAGCAAAACGGACAGTAGGAGCAGGGACAGGTGAGTTTATCTTTATGTGCAATAATGGAGTATGGATCATGGATAGAACTTGGACAACCCACGTGTGCCGTGAATCACGGCACACGGAGGGACATACAGTATGCGTTTTTAACACATCAGTGAAAAAGTCTGTTTTTCACTGACATGTGAAACAGGCCTTACTCCAAATTAGTTGTCAGGATTGGTAGGGGCCATGGCGGTCAGACCACCAGTTATCCCTATACTTAAGATGTGACAACTTTTGAAAATTGAGAACCAGACTTTAAGTCCTGGGATATTTCTTGCTCAGCTAAATGCCATAAATTAAGAAATACGCCACCCCCCCCCCCATTCATAATTTATGAAAGTGTGATAAAATAAGATTGTATGACTATTGATTATAAAACCAGTGATTGCCTGTTAATTCTCATGACTATGTGAAGAAAGGTAGTCCTCCATGGACAGCGGCCGGAGGCTCTTCTTTACTTCTTATTTATCCATATGCGAAAATTACTGTTGGCAAAAACTGCCGGTGACCAAACACTGAGGACCTTCGGACACTATTTTGCATAATTGACCAAATATCATGTTCACCTCTGAACCTGGCTTCTGTTCACACCAGTGCTGTATCTCGTGTCCAGACCCCACCGGTGCTTGTTTGATGTCATTAACTTGCATTGGGGTCCCACTGTGCTATGCAATGTTTCATTGGCAAAATTAAGGCTCAATGCAGTGGTACTATTTCCCTCAGATCGCTTCCAATCGACAATAAAAGCTGTGAATACAGGTGTAAACATTGCCCTATCTGCATCAATTATCTGATTTGAACAGGTGCACCAAATGCATTCATAATGACAAAGGACTTATAAACGCTATATCAGTGCTCCCAGTAGCCAAACGGCACCACGTGTTTTTAGTGGGATAACAAACCTGTAGCTATACCATGCTACCTTTAAGCTATGTGCGCACTAGAAAGTGCCTTTTTGTTAAGGAAAAACCGGACCCTCTTAAAGAATCCCACACCCGCGGTAAAAAAAAAAACCGTACCAAAACCGCAACGAAATCCGCATGCAGTTTTGCTGCGGATTTACAGCGGATTTTCTGCAAGTTGGTCCCCGCGGATTTTAACCATTATCTATGGCAAAAATCACAGGTACCTGCAGAAAAGAAGTGACATGCTCATTAATTCGGCAGTGGAAAATCTGCCGGTAAATCCGCGGGTATAAAAAAAAAACGCAGTGTGCGCACAGCATTTTTTTAAAACGCATAGGTTTTGCTGGGGAATTGACTGCAGCAATGTTAGACACATTTTCTGCATCAAATCCGCGGCAAATCTGCAGCGTGCACACATAGCCTTAAGGGTGCTTTACATGCTGCGACATCGCTACCGATATATCGTCAGGGTCACGTCGTTAGTGACGCATATCCAGCGCCAGTAGCGATATCGCAGCGTGTGACACCAAGGAGCGATGATCAACAATCGCAAAATCGTTCAAAAACGGTGATCGTTGACACGTCGCTCCTTTCATTAATATCGCTGCTGCCACAGGTACGATGAATAAGATCAAGGACAAAGGGAAAAATTGCAATATCATAGTAGTAATTTCATCTACTTCCCTTATGTATGGAAAAATAAGTGGAATAACTCCATCAACAGACTGCAAATAATGTATGAGTCCCAAAAGAACCACATACACATAGGAGTGTAAATTTCCAAAAATACATCAATTTTTATTAAAGATTTACATATACAAAAATCTAAAAACACATGATTCATTAATCGGAAGGTATAAGGAGGACCTCTACCAAACATCCACCCCCCACAAAAGTGGAGCAGTGTGTCTAGCTAGCATAGAAATATAGAACAAATAGTAGATTAAGCCCCATATCTTAGTTACAGCTCCCAGAGGTGTAAGCTGTCACTAGACATAATGTAGCTCCCAGCTACTGCAGGGAAAATGCTGTCTAAGGCTATGTGCACACGGTGCGTTTTTGCGCGTTTTTCGGGTGCGTTTTTGGCCTCAAAACTGCATGACTTTGCTTCCCCAGCAAAGTCTATGAGTTTTCATTTTTGCTGTCCCCACACAGCGTTTTTTTTCAGCTGCGTTTTTGTGGTGACCACAAAAACGCAGCATGTCAATTATTCCCGCGTTTTTCACTGCGCTTTTCGTCCATTGAGTTCAATGGGATGTTGAAAGACGCAATGAGAAACGCAAATAGCTGCGTTTTGGTGCGTTTCTAAGACCAAAAACGCAGCTATAAGCGCAGGAGGTGGGTAGTAAAGTGACGTGTACAGGAAGAGGATTCCTTCTGTCAGTATAGACAGAAGCATGAATCCTCCCGGTACCGTCACCGCTGCGTCCACCTCCCGTCCTGTGCATGTATGCTGCCGTGCGGCGCCATGTACAGGCAGGAGGTGGAAGCGGCTGCGAAAACAAAAGTTAACAGTAGAATAAAAAAAAAAAAGTTATACTCACCTGTCTGCAGACTCCCGGTGCCATGCCCGCTCCCATCTCCTCTCACGGTATCGCCGCTCCCGCTCAGGCTGTGTGCAGTCTCCCCGGGGCAGGACCTTGCTTGCAGGACCTGGCGATGGATCACCTGATGCAGTCACCTGACGCATCAGCTGATCGAGTCTCGGGCTGACGCGGGCGCCCGGCCGGTATCAGCGGATGCGTCAGGAGACTTCATCCCTGATTACCGGCAGCTGCTGCAGCGATCGGACGGGATCAGTCTCCCGCCCCATCGCTCCGGGAGCTGCCGGTAATTCAGCACATAAGTGAGTATTATTTTTTTTTTTTTTCTACTGATGCATCTGCTGATTGTATAATCGGCTTTTATACAATCAGCTGATGTGTGATGGGATTCACATCCTTTAACCTGACACATCATCTGATCCGATCAGATGATATTGGATCCTGATTGGACGGCGCGGGACCCTGACCCAGGATTACTGCGGAGGGGGGTTTATTTCAATAAAGATGGAGTCACTAATTGTGTTGTGTTTTATTTCTAATAAAAATATTTTTCTGTGTTGTGTTTTTTTTTTATCTTTACTAGAAATTCATGGTGGCCATGTCTAATATTGGCGTGACACCATGAATTTCGGGCTTAGGGCTAGCTGATAATATACAGCTAGCCCTAACTCCATTATTACCTGGCTAGCCACCCGGCATCAGGGCAGCCGGAAGAGTTGGATACAGCGCCAGAAGATGGCGCTTCTATGAAAGCGCCATTTTCTGGGGTGGCTGCGGGACTGCAATTCACAGCGGGGGTGCCCAGAAAGCATGGGCACCCTGCACTGTGGATTCCAATCCCCAGCTGCCTAGTTGTACCCGGCTGGACTCAAAAATGGGGCGAAGCTCACGTCATATTTTTTTTTTAAATTATTTCATGAAATTCATGAAATAATTTAAAAAAAAAAGGGCTTCCCTATATTTTTGGTTCCCAGCCGGGTACAAATAGGCAGGTTGGGGGCAGCCCGTACCTGCCTCCTGTACCCGGCTAGCATACAAAAATATGGCGAAGCCCACGTCATTTTTTTTTTTTTTTGGGGGGGCAGAGAAATCCTGCATACAGTCCTGGAAGGAGGATGCTGAGCCTTGTAGTTCGACAGCTGCTGTCTGCTCTCCTGCATACACTATTGGATGGAGGATGCTGAGCCTTGTAGTTCGACAGCTGCTGTCTGCTGTCCTGCATACACTATTGGATCAAGGATGCTGAGCCTTGTAGTTCTGCAGCTGTCTGCTCTTCTGCATACACTAGTGGAGAATGAAGAACACATTGAAGAAGGAAATGACATCAGACCTTTTTTTTTTTTTGTTCACTGATAAAAAACGCATAAGGACGCAGTGAGCAAAAACGCAGCAAAACGCAGCAAAAAAACGCACCAAATCGCGGCAAAACGCGTGCGTTTTTTGCCGCGTTTTTTCGACGCAGGTGCGTTTTTATGCGTTTTTAGCGGCCAAAAACGCACAAAAACGCAGCGTCAAAAAAACGCAGCGTGTGCACATAGCCTAACAGGATCAAACAATTAGCATAAGATAAGATTCACGGCTTACCCATAGAGTAAACAATAGTAGGAGCTCCTGACACAAAGCAGAGGGGGGAAGGAATGCAGCTCTCAACCCGGACGCGTGTCGCTTAATGCTTCTTCAGCAGGATGAAGGCAGGGGCGGAAGTGTGCTCATTCCCCAGATGTCCGTACTAAATACCCATGTGTCATCTAATTAAAGTGAGTCACAAAATCTGAGGGTACGCTTCCAACAAAGGGGTTATAGTAACCGCAATATAAAGAGGGGTTACCTGCGAGCCAGACACACTCCGGGAGAACAACTTTTGTATAGTGCAAGCAGTACAAAGAAAGATAAAAATAAAGGGAATGAGATTAGATACATTTCAACATTCAATTGCCAGTGGGACAAAATGAGAGAGTGCCTGAAAAGACACTGGGCGATCCTTAAGACAGATAGGACCCTGTCCCAAAGTGTCTCTGAGAATCCCTTGATGACACCTCGGCGAGGGAGAAATCTCAGGGACATTCTGGTTGACAGCCATTATGTGGCACCGGTGTCGAATCCATTCCTATTAAATGAACCAGTTAAGAGAAAGGGTTGCTTTGTATGCGGGGAGTGTCTGGCTTGTAGAGAACACAATCTTATTCCAGGATCTGATTTTCGATCGGCGAACGGCAGCATTTCAAAATCCAGAAATATATTACGTGTAAGGCTAGGTTCGCACACTGCGTCTTTTTGACGCTGCGTTTTTGTGCGTTTTTGGCCGCTAAAAACGCACAAAAACGCACCTGCGTCGAAAAAACGCATAAAAAACGCATGCGTTTTTGCCGCGATTTGGTGCGTTTTTGGCTGCGTTTTGCTGCGTTTTTGATCTCTGCGTTTTGCTGCGTTTTTCCAATGCATTGCAGGGGAGAAAAACGCAGAAAAACGCAGGAAAGAACTGACATGTCCATTTTTTTTTTTTAACTCAAAAACGCAGGTAAAAAAAACAATGTGTGCGGACAGCAAAAATGAAAACTCATAGACTTTGCTGGGGAAGCAAAGTCCTGCAGTTTTAAGGCCAAAAACGCACCCGAAAAACGCGCAAAAACGCCGCGAAAAATGCACTGTGCGCACATAGCCTAAGAGCTCTTTTGTCATATATCTGGCAACCTGTCCTTGTCCGAAGCTGTATGTTGGATTAACATCTAGGCAGCTTCGGACTAGGACGAGGGAACATGTTCGTGACATTCGTAATTCAAAACAGGTGGTTGATGATACGACCCTTAGGACAATCCCGAGGCATTTTAAGACCTTCTATGGTTGTGATGCCTCGGGGTTGAAACTTATGGGTATTGATGTGTTGCACTGTGGTATCAGAGGGGGTGACTGGAAGAAGCTATTGGCACAGGTTGAGTGCCGGTGGATAGTCACTTTGGGCACAATGGTGCCTAAGGGGCTAAATGAAAAACTTAGCTTTGCCCCCTTTTTATAGATGATCAGTGCAACACATTTTTAGGGTGTTTTTTATGGTGTTCTTTGATTCTTTTTTTAATTGTGTTTGTTTGTTCTCCTTATTTTAATAGTGATTTATTCATCTGATGAATTGGTACCCATGTGGCTTGTCATGATCGGTGGTTTTCTGCGGCGCATCGTGAAACTTGATCTCAATACACACCATCTGACCATTACTTTAACCCCTTCACGACCGCGGGCAGTAAAATTACGTCCTATTTTAACGTGACTTAACGACCAGGGACGTAATTTTACTGCCTAAACTTCATTTGATTGCCGTGGCCATAGCAACGGCTTTCAAATGATGTCCCCTGCTGTTTCTTACAGCAGGGGACCTTTGCTTGACCCCAGGGGGGGCGGCATCGCCACCCCCTATCGACGATCGATGTGATTGGCTGTTCAAATCTGAACCGCCAACCACATCGATCGCACTAATTTCGGCAAAAATAATGCCGGAATTAGTGCGATCCTGTGAGATCCAGCTATGAGATGCCGCAGCTGCAGCAGCATATCATAGGTGGACCTCAAACATGTCGCCCCCAGCCCCTGCAGCACTGATTGGAGCGATCGTGCTATGACGCGGAATCGCTCCAATCAGTGTGCAGTGGGGCGGTCTGATCTGCCGGTGGCCGCCCTCCCCAGGCCTGTGCTGGCCTGTGAGCCCTCCCCCAACATGTCTGCAGCGTGGAGTGGCTGGTACTTTTGGTACCACGCCACCGCTGCTGCTGCCGCCGCCTCTGATGTCTCCGCCGCTCCTGCTCCAATGGTAAGTATTCCGCTCCCTGCGCGCTCCCGTGAAGGCCCCTGCGCGCTCCCGTGAAGGCCCCTGCCCGTGCCCCCCCCCCCCCGATCTGCCCCCCTACGCCCCGATCTGCCCCCCTACGCCCCGATCTGCCCTCCGGCATCCCGATCTGCGACCACCGCTGCTGCTGAGGTCACCGCTGCTGCTGCAAAGTGAGTACTGTGCTCACTTTGCAGCCCGTGCGCGCTCCCGTGGTGCCCCTGCGCGCTGCCGTGAAGGCCCCTGCCCGTGCCCCCCCCCCGATCTGCCCCCCTACGCCCCGATCTGCCCCCCTCCCCCTCTGCTCTCAACCCCCCCTCTGCTCTCACCCCCCCCTCTGCTCTCACCCCCCCCCCTGCCCTCAACCCCCCCCCCCCTCTGCCCCTCTGCTCTCCCCCGACGTCCTCTTACCTGTCTTCACCGGCCTGATCACATCTGCGTCCATCGCTGGGTCCTTCCTGGGCATTCTGCTGATCTGCCTGCTGCTCCTGTAAAGCTGTCCATCTCTCTGCCATCTGTTCCTCTGCAGCTCTTCTGGTCAGTGATCCTCCTGCTAGTCCTCTGGGTACTGTGAGTATAACTTTTTTTTTTTTTTCCGTATCCCCTGTCCATTTTTACACCTCATCCGTCCGTGCGTCCCGCCAAGCGCTGATCAGGAATGCAGATAACGGATTGGCATCCCTGCTCAATTTTTGGCGTGACTTTTTTTTCCGTATCCCCGACGCTTTTTGTATCGCATCGGTCCGTGCGTCCCGCCAAGCGCTGATCAGGGATGCAGATAACGGATCGGCATCCCTGCTCAATTTTTGGCGTGACTTTTTTTTCCGTATTCACGACGCTTTTTGTATCGCATCCGTCCGTGCGTCCCGCCAAGCGCTGATCAGGGATGCACATAACGTATCTGCATCCATGGTCAATTTTTGGCGTGACTTTTTTTTTTTACGTATCCCCGACGCTTTTTTTTATCGCATCCGACCGTGCGTCCTGCAGCGGCCGATCAGTGCACCGCGTCTGTGCGTTTGAAAAGTCAAATGGCGCTCCTTCTCTTCTGAGCCCCGCCATGCGCTCAAACAATTACTTTCCACCACATGTGAGGTATCTGCGTACTCAGGAGAAATTGCACAATACGTTTTATGGTGCATTTTTTCCTGTTACCCTTGTGAAAAAAAAAGCTACCTAGTTGAAGCAACCGTTTTGTGGTAAAAAAAAAAATTTTTCTTTTCACGGCTCAACGCTATAAACTTCTGTGAAGCCCCCAGGTGTTCAAAGTGCTCACCAAACATCTAGAAAAATTATTTGAGGGCTCTAGTTTCCAAAATGGTGTCACTTGTGGGGGAGCTCCACTGTTTAGGCACCATAGGGGGCCTCCAAACGTGACATGGCGTCCGCTAATGATTCCAACCAATTTTGCTGTCAAATGGCGCTCCTTCTCTTCTGAGCCCCGCCATGCGCCCAAACAATTACTTTCCACCACATATGAGGTATCTGCGTACTCAGGAGAAAATGCACAATACATTTTATGGTGCATTTTTTCCTGATAGCCTTGTGAAAAAAAAGCTACCTAGTTGAAGCAACCGTTTTGTGGTAAAAAAAGTTTTTTTTTTTCTTTTCACGGCTCAACGCTATAAACTTTTGTGAAGCCCCCAGGGGTTCAAAGTGCTCACCAAACATCTAGAACAATTATTTGAGGGCTCTAGTTTCCAAAATGGGGTCACTTGTGGGGGAGCTCCATTGTTTAGGCACCTCAGGGGGTCTTCAAACCCGACATGGCGTCCGCTAACAGGTGCAGCTAATTTTGCACTCAAAAATTCAAATGGCGCTCCTTGCCTTCCGAGCACTGCTGTGTGTCCAAACATTTGATTTCCACCACATATGAGGTATCTGCGTACTCAGGAGAAAATGCACAATACATTTTATGGTGCATTTTTTCCTGTTACCCTTGTGAAAAAAAAGCTACCTAGTTGAAGCAACCGTTTTGTGGTAAAAAAATTTTTTTTTCTTTTCACGGCTCAACGCTATAAACTTTTGTGAAGCCCCCAGGGGTTCAAAGTGCTCACCAAACATCTAGAAAAATTATTTGAGGCCTCTAGTTTCCAAAATGGGGTCACTTGTGGGGGAGCTCCATTGTTTAGGCACCTCAGGGGGTCTTCAAACCCGACATGGCGTCCGCTAATGAGTGCAGCTAATTTTGCGTTCAAAAATTCAAATGGCGCTCCTTCCCTTTCGACCTCTGGCGTGCGCCCAAACAATTGATTTTTACCACATATGGGGTATCAGCGTACTCAGGAGAACATGCACAATAAATTGTAGGGTGCACTTTCTCTTTTCTCCCTTGTAAAAATGAAAATGTTATGGCTAAAGTAACATTTTTGTGTTTAAAAAGTAAAATTTTCATTTTTTCCTTCCACATTGCTTTGGTTCCTGTGAAGCACCTAAAGGGTTAATAAACTTATTGGATGTGGTTTTGAGCAGTGTGAGGGGTGTAGTTTTTAGAATGGGGTCACTTTTGGGTATTTTCTGTCACCTCGGCCTCTCAAAGTCACCTCAAATGTAATGTGGTCCCTAAAAAAATTATTTTGTAAATTTTGTTGGAAAAATGAGAATTTGCTGATGACCTTTGACCCCTTCTAACTTCCTAACGGAAAAAAAAATTGTTTCGAAAATTGCGCTGATGTAAAGTAGACAAG
This sequence comes from Anomaloglossus baeobatrachus, assembly GCF_048569485.1. Classification (NCBI taxonomy): domain Eukaryota; kingdom Metazoa; phylum Chordata; class Amphibia; order Anura; family Aromobatidae; genus Anomaloglossus; species Anomaloglossus baeobatrachus. The sequence continues at coordinate 165,127,486 of NC_134359.1, forward strand.
TGGGAAATGTTATTTAGTAACTATTTTGTGTGACATATCTCTCAGATTTATGGGCATAAATTTTCAAAGTTTGAAATTTGCGAAATTTTCAAAATTTTCGCCAAATTTCCTAAATTTTCACAAATAAACGCAAAACATATCGGCCTAAATTTACCACTGACATGAAGTACAATATGTCACGAAAAAACAATCTCAGAATCGCCAGGATCCGTTGAAGCGTTCCAGAGTTATAACCTGTCAAAGTGACACTGGTCAGAATTGCAAAAAATGGCCCGGTCATTAGGGTGTTTTAGTGGCCGGGGGTGAAGGGGTTAAAGTCTATCATGTGGAAAACGGCCCCTGGATTTGGAAGAGTCTGGGAACTGACCCTTATGGACTTACTGCTATAACCATGTACTGGTGGTTAATATGTGTACAATTGCCTGGGGGTGGTTGGGGGGGAGTGGGGTTTTCTATAGATTCATACATATAGACGAAGAAAAATGAATGCAGAGTCATTCTGTAATCCCTTTGTATTCCTAAACCCTGGTGAGAGACTAAAATAAAACCTAGGGCTGTTAATTGAGATGTATGTAACCTCCAGGCAATTGTAACAATGAAACATTGTATATATTATGTTGGGCTGTCTCTGGATGATAGCTATATCTGGGACTATTGAAGGATTAAACTGTATCATAAGGATTTAATTATGTCTTAAGTGATATTTCTATCTGATTGATGCGGTTCCATTAAGGTCCAGTCACACTAAGCAACTTACCAGCGATCCCAACAACGATAGGGATCGCTGGTAAGTTGCTAGGAGGTTGCTGGTGAGATGTCACACTGCGACGCTCCAGCGATCCCACCAGCAACCTGACCTGGCAGGGATCGCTGGAGCGTGGCTACACGAGTTGCTGGTGAGCTCACCAGCAACCAGTGACCAGCCCCCAGTCTCCTAGTTACAGCACACATCAGGTTAATTAACCCGATGTGTGCTGCAGCTAAATGTGCACAGAGCAGGGAGCAGCGCACACTGAGCGCTGGCTCCTTGCTCTCCTAGTTACAGCACACATCGGGTTAATTGCCTGATGTGTGCTGCAGCTAAATGTGCACAGAGCAGGGAGCAGCGCACACTGCTTAGTGCTGGCTCCTTGCTCTCCTAGTTACAGCACACATCGGGTTAATTACCTGATGTGTGCTGCAGCTACATGTGCACAGAGCAGGAGCCGGCACTGACAGTGAGAGTGGAGGAGGCTGGTATCAAAGGTAAATATCGGGTAACCAAGGACAGGGCCTCTTGGTTACCCGATGTTTACATTAGTTACCAGCCTCAGCAGAAGCCGGCTCCTGCTGCCTGCACATTTAGTTGTTGCTGTCTCGCTGTCACACACAGCGATCTGTGCTTCACAGCAGGACAGCAACAACTAAAAAATGGCCCAGGACATTCAGCAACAACCAACGACCTCACAGCAGGGGCCAGGTTGTTGCTGGATGTCACACACAGCAACATCGCTAGCAACGTCACAAAAGTTGTTCGTTACCAGCGATGTTGCTAGCGATGTTGCTTAGTGTGACGGGGCCTTTACAGTGTGTATGTGGTAGGACTGTAAATTTGCATTCTTGATACTATCTCTATGCTATGTACATGGTTTATAATCTGTTGATTAATGTAGATTGGGCGTTCTGAATATAGGTGTGATGTGATCTTGTTTTTCATGAGCCCCTGTTTACCTCCTGGTGATGTGTGCGTCTCTGGGCGCGCGCTCTCTGATAGTCCCTAGGTGATGAGACACTTCACGGCCTCCGTTGATCCAGTGCACATGCTCGGTGACGTCAGTGGGAGATTTCTCCCTGAGTCTGCGTGCTGGAGTAGGAATGCTGTGGCTTGTTCCACACAAACACCTGGGGCCGTTCACTGTGTGCGCCCCATGCTGACACGCACATATCACCTGATGTTTAATTAGATGACACATGGGTATTTAGTACGGACATCTGGGGAATGAGCACACTTCCGCCCCTGCCTTCATCCTGCTGAAGAAGCATTAAGCGACACGCGTCCGGGTTGAGAGCTGCATTCCTTCCCCCCTCTGCTTTGTGTCAGGAGCTCCTACTATTGTTTACTCTATGGGTAAGCCGTGAATCTTATCTTATACTAATTGTTTGATCCTGTTAGACAGCATTTTCCCTGCAGTAGCTGGGAGCTACATTATGTCTAGTGACAGCTTACACCTCTGGGAGCTGTAACATAAGGTCCAGTCACACATAACGAGATCGTGAACGAGATCGCTACTACGTCACACTTTCTGGATCGTTTATGAGTCGTTGTTGAAATCGCATGTTGGGTGTCACACATAACGAGTTTATGAACGAGCATGCGTCCCGTATAACGATCTTTCAAATCGCTGGGACCCTGTCACACAGCTACTATGTTAACGATTCCAATCCCATTAGGGGCGTAGTAAAATGCAGTGAGTCACGTAGGCGTGCATTTGTGTCGCCTTTTCTGCTTTCATTGGCGGCCAATACTGCGTTCTGATTGGGCGGCCGGGCGGGCGTCGCTTTTTCCACCCCCTCCGCTCTGATTGATAAGGACCCTGTCATGTTAACGATTCCAATCCCATTATGCAGTGAGTCACGTAGGCGTGCATTTGCGTCGCCTTTTCCATACCCCCCTCCGCTTTCTTTGGCGGCCAATACTGTGTTCTGATTGGGCGGACGGGCGGGCGTCGCCTTTTCCACCCCCTCCGCTCTGATTGATAAGGACCCTGTCACACAGCTACTATGTTAACGATTCCAATCCCATTATGCAGTGAGTCACATTTGCGTCGCCTTTTCCATATCCCCCTCCGCTTTCATTGGCGACCAATACTGCGTTCTGATTGGGCATACAGGGGTCGTATCTAGCGGTTAAATTTTGGATCGCGTCCACCCTTTGTCACTTCTTTTGCGCTTTGCTTTGAGATAGAACCTGCGTCTCCACCCTGATTCCTTCGTCCATTGTACCCGGTCGCTTTGTTGGTGTGTTTTTCGGATCGAAGCCGCAGTTGCACCTGGAGTATCCTTGCAGTGCTCTCGAGTGTCGGTGAGATCGTATTTGCGATTCCGCTTGGATTCTACATTGATATACACTTCTTTGAAAAGGTAGGTCTTTTTTCTTGTTGGGGGGGGTGGGCTTTTTTTTGAATAATGTTCTTCCTGTTAAGATATATGTTAATATTTATTATGTGAGTTGATTGCTGTAAGATATATGTTAATATTTATTATGTGAGTTAATTAAAGTTGCTGGCTTTTATCTGTGTGTGTATAATGCCTTTTAAAGAGGGGTCTCTCCATAGTGCTGTTTGTAATGTGTCCTATCCTAGCATTGCTGGCTCTTTTGTCTCTCATTAAATAAAATATAGAAATGTGGCACTCCTTCTGTAGTCGCTGGTGCTTGGATAGGGTCCCACCCCAGATCAAAAAATGAAAAAAATCCAGCACTCAAAGCATTTAACTGAAATTGTTTTATATTTTATTCATGGATCTCTGTAATTATTAAAGACGTTTCGGTCATCCGACCTTCATCAGTTTACACAGAAAAGGTTCTGTAGAAATATATGAAAAAGCTGGACCAGAGGAAAAAGCTGCCCGTCCCGGTCTGCAGTCAATGTCACATACTGTCTACAGAACCTTTTCTGTGTAAACTGATGAAGGTCGGATGACCGAAATGTCTTTAATAATTACACAGATCCATGAATAAAATATAAAACAATTTCAGTTGAATGTTTTGAGTGCTGGATTTTTTTCATCTTTTGTCTCTCAGCTACAGCCGCCATTTTGTGTTTCTGCCACACAAAGGGGGCGGCCATTTTAGTCTCTGCCACACCATAACCAAAAATTGTGATCGGTTTATTGCAACTTCTTTTATGTTTACATATAAATTTTTCATTCTTTATTTCAGATGGCTTATTATAACAAAGAAGACTTTGTGCGTGAGCTGCTGGATTTGTATAAATCACTGCCCTGCTTGTGGAGAATCAAATCCACAGAATATTCAGACAGACTAAAAAAACAAGCCGCCTATGCCCAACTGGTGGAGCTTTTTAAAAAACACAGTGGAGGCGAGGCGGTGGATGTCAAAGTAGTAAAAAAGAAGATACAAGGCTTGAGGACTGTATATAAGAAAGAAGCAAATAAGGTGGACAAATCAAAAAAGTCAGGGTCCGGCACTGACCAGGTATATGTTTCTCCCTTGTGGTATTTCAATCTCCTGGAATTCACAAGGGACCAGGAGCTACCACGAATGATGGAAAGCTCCTACCAAAGAAACGTAGACCTGGAAGCAGACATTGAAAACGATGACATCCCGATCGATGACAACACCTCCGCTGTTGTAGATGTAAGTACCTTATTTGCTTCACGTTACATAGTATTCAAACTTTTTATGTACATGCCATTGAGGAACACAAAATAGTAACTTATTGTTACCATGATTTATTGTGCAGTTTGGAAATGTTATCCCTTCCAGTTCAGATAAGTACACTCCAATACAATTTTGTCACACTTTAATTAAATTTACTAACTATTAATGTATGACTTTTAATTAACATTTATTTTTCTGTTCCCGCAGAACCCTCAGACAGATATGGTGAGGCCCCAATTGAATGAGAACCCCACCACATCGAGCGAGCCTATTGTGGAGGATAATGAGGCACCTGCACCCTCAGGTGAAATGCGGCGAAGACAGTTACGCAAAAAGAAGGCCAACACCCCTGTGACATCGGCTGAATTTTATTCTTTGGCAACCCAACTGCTATCACAGCCAAAAAGCACCCCAGTGGATAGCTTTGCCGCATTTGCATCGGACAGACTCTGCAAATGGGATTCCACACAGAGGGAGCAAGCCGAAAGACTGATGTTGGAAGTCCTAAGAAAGGCAGGCCGAGGAGAACTTGATGACAATGACACGATATGCAAGTTAAACCAGCCCCATCATTCTTCGACATGGATTCCTCGCCAGCCCCTGCAAAGTACACCAAACAGGATGCATCCACCACGCTTGCAGCTTGACCACCCCCCACATAACCCCCCCCACAGTTTCCCCCCCAACATTATCCCAGGTATTCAAATGATTCATTTTTAAGCCAACTGTCATCTCCCACCCGGCCTGAATATGTCAACCAATATGAAGACGGCCACTAAATTTTGTTATTGTTGTTGTTTTGTTATTTGAGATTAATTTTAATTGATTGTTATATTTTCATTGTAATAATAAATTTATGTTGGTTCAATCTTGCTGCCTGCGTTACTTAATTCAGCATATGGTTGTGATGCCCTGGCAAAACACGGTAGTTACAGAGATTGTACCATACTCCACCCTCATTGGCATACCACCACACAACCCACACACTCATGTACAGCAAACAACCAGTAAAGCCTAGTCACCCCCTCGTGGATAATGGGATTGGTGCATCTATACAGATGCCTACATGTAATATGATGTTTGTGAGTGGTGATAGCTGTTAACTTGCTTTATGCAATGAGACATACCAAACAGCAGATATCAATTTCAAATTTTTTATAACACATGTATACAATAACAAACAAAAAAAAAAAAAAACGTTAGTTGCTGCTGCCCTCCCCTTGACCAGCCACATAACGGGCCAGCAGCGCCGCATGCCGCTCCACTCTGGCCATCAGCCTCCTGTGGGCCGACATAATCCTTCTTTGTGAGGACATGATTTCGGCCAAAGTGGGTATGCCTATGGAGGGAATGGTAAAATTAATAAATCATAATTTTTATTTCTGCTTATTATTACAAAGTAGGAGATTCATGACTTACGGTTATCCCCCTCGTCCGATACAGACTCGCTTATGGAGCCTGGACTAGCATCTATGATAACAAAAAACACTTTATAGTACTCAACAGCTTTTTGTTTTGTACTTTATATGGCGTTAATGTTATATTAAAAAATTACCGGGGGGCGATCCGGCCGGTGGCCCCTGTGGGTGGTACTCCTCCTCCTCTGGTGGCTGTAGATCCACCGGAGGCTCGGGCACATGCTCTCCCTCCTCTGCGGCCCCTGGCTCCTCTGGGGGTTCTTAAGAAAATATAAAGTTTAATATGGTTGCGTTATGATACATATAGGACTGTGGGGGGTACATTGAAATATATGGCGGACTACGTAGCCTACCTTATACAAGGACTATGGGGGTGAATTTGAACACATTGTGGACTATGTGGTGCAGTATAATATATGGAGAACTCTGGGGTGAATGAAACTTCATGGAGAACTCTAGGAAATTCATTACAGTTCATGGAGGACTATGGGATGCATTCTAATATCTGAAGGGTTATGTGGAACCCTTTATACTATATGGAAGGCTATGTGGGGGCCAATATTGTATTTGGAGAACTAGATATGAGGGGGGACAAAAATACAAGCAGGAGATGGAATTTTTTTGTGCTGAGGGAAAAAGACCCACTACCCACAGCACCCGGCTTTGCCATGCTCTCTCTGATATGGGAAAAGCTGGGTGGTGAGGGAATGATGTTTTGCCAAGCATGGCGAAGCTGGGTGCCAAGGACAAGAGGTATATCATAACATATGAAAACTGTGTGCTGATAGAGGGTTGTCAGTTCATGGGAAATCTTGGTGTAGAGAGCCTACTGTCTGCGTAATTTCCCTGTGTCCCGAGTGTCAGTGTAATTAGCCCGTACCACAAGTGTCGGTGTATCTATCGATCTATGCAATAGATCTCTATATATATATCTATTACATATTATATATATATATATAATCTATCTATCGATCTATTACATAGATCGATATATTATATAAATACTTTTAATGATTTAAAAGAAAACAAAAAAAATATATATATATATATATATATATATATATATATATATATATATAATAAATATATATACATTAAAATATATATATTTATTATTTAAATATTATCTGAATATATTTATTTTTATAATTATATATATATATATATAATTAATATATTATATATTTTTATAATTATATATAGATATATATTATTTATATATATATATTATATGTATATATTTATTTTTATTATTATATATATCTAAATATATTTTTAGAATTTTATCTATATATCTATATATATAATATATATATATATATATATATTTTATATGTATTATATATATATAATCTATCGATCTATAAAATAGATTATATATATATAATTTTAATTAAGTAAAAGGATATATATATATCATAAATATATACATTTAAATCTATATATTTATTATTTATTATATATGTATATTTTCTTAGATTTATATTTATATATAATTAATATGAATTATATATATATTTAATTTAAAAATATATATATAGATATATATATTATTTATATATGTATTATATATTTATATATTTATTTTTATAATATATATATATATATATATATATATATAGATATATATATATAGAGAGAGAGATAGATAGATAGATAGATATATATATATATATATATATATATATATATATATATATATATATATATATATATATATATATATATATATATATAATATATATATATAAATAGATATATATTTAAGAACACCATTATACGTTGCCAAGGCACACTCATCTGCGCCTACCTTGGTTTTGTAACTCTGCTTGTATGGCAGAGATCCGGGCACTGGAGCGGTACCGCAGATCCGCTAATTTTTTGCGGATCTGGGCGCAGGTGCGCTCCAAATGAAATCTCCTCCTCAACCCACGTTGGATCCTGCGCAATACCGCTTTCTTATGGAGAAGTGGATGCTCTTGCGCCTCACGGCAATCATAATCGCGAGCATCCACTTCTCTAATTAGGTACCGGACCTCCGCCTCTCCCCAAGCTGTTGCCCTCCTGCGTGCCGCCATTGTTCGCTGGTGTGTCTACGTAGCAAACGCAGTTGCGTCACCCGCGGTAACGCCTCTTCACATCTGATTCGACGGATAGCGTCACGTGAACGCTAGCTCCAATCAGATTGGGGTGGACGTTGTTGATCCTGCTCCAGCCAATGGCCGCCGATATTACATCTTCGGCCATGGCTGGATTGTTGATTTGTGAAATATTACAAATGCTATGTTTGAAGGTGAAAGTGCGACGCACTTTTAACAAATCAGAATGATCTTTGCTGCAGAAATGAGATCGCGCCATGACGCAAATGCTGTGTCAAGGGGTCGTGGTATCACACACTGCGAGCGCACATACAATTATAAAAAATCGTCGTTTGAAGGTTTCGGGGACGCACAAACGTCCCCGTTTAAAAACCCCAAATGAAAATATATAAGGCTTCATATTCATAATTTGTGTGTTTTTTTTTATTGCATTGGTACATGGAAATCAAAATTGTACAAGAGCCCTAAATGATGTATTCATCATACAGCTGGACGCCAAATTGAGGAAGTAAATAAACCTTTGCAGGGTTTTACCTAAAGAAAAGCAATGTTGAAGTTAAAAGTGAACATTTTACTTTTAAACCCAAAAAACAAATTTTAGTCGTACCATTGAGCATTTCTACTATGGTATCAAGATAAAATTCACCATAAAATATATTGTGCAATTTCTTCTTAGTGCACCCATATGTAATATGTGGTTGAAATCAACTGGTTTGGCACATATTTTGGCACGCTGTTGTTCGCTACGCTCACTCTCAATGTGCGATCCGGAGCAGGAGGCCCAATGATAGCGGTGATGACACCCGGTGCCGGGCCGGACTAGTCTGGGGGTCGTAAGTGGTTGCCGGAGTCATGGCTTCAGTGGGGGTGATTGTAGTTTATAATCCGCCGCTGCTGTATGGGGCCTCCGGGGGTGATGTAACGGCAGCAATGGTGGTACTGCTCCCCACAGTAGCCCTTAATTGTGAATGAATGACAAACAAATCTTGTGGAAAGTTAAAACAACTGTTTATTAAAGTAATCATTTTGCAAAAATGACATTTTAGTATAAATGTGATGAACATAACAATACAAGTAACCATATATTTTAAAATTAGTATAAATGTGATGAACATAATACAAGTAACCATATATTTTAAAATTAAGAAGGGAAGTTTCTAAAACAAATCAATACAATAAAATAAAACTCAACATAATAAATGTGCTCAATACAAGTCTATCTAATGCTGCCACGTAATTGCACCAGGACCATTAAAATATTGGCAGTACTTTTCTCGACAGGCCTTCGCATCATCGGTATTTCTGCCGGGCGCCAATGGTTGAAGTCCTGCGATTGCGGGATCTTCAGAATGCCATTCGCCAAGCACCACTTCGCCATTTAAGTCATCAGAGTCTACAAAGCCTGTTGGACAGTACGTAATAGCATCTCGCCGTCGAAGAAAGTTGTGAAGGGCGCAACAGGCCAAAACAACTGCGTCTATTGATGGTAGACTCAGGTTAATTGGTGTGTGGAAAACGCGGAAGCGATTTGCCATTATCCCAAAGGCATTTTCCACAACCCTGCGTGCCCTTGATAATCTGTAATTGAACCTTTGTCTTTCCGCCGTTAGACTTTTCTGTGGGAATGGTTTCATGAGATTGGGATGAAGTGGGAAGGCTTCATCGCCCACAAATACAAAGTTAAGGTTTGCGGTAGTGTCAGAGTTGGGGGGCAAATGCAGTTCACCATTTTGCAAACGTTCACCAAAGCCTGTGTGTTCTAAAACCCCACCGTCAGAAACCCGGCCATTCATGCCAACATCAACAGCAATAAATTCGTAATTGGCATTCACAAGGGCCATTAGGATGATGCTGAAATAGCCCTTATAGTTATAAAAATAGGAGCCGCTGTTCAGTGGTTGAGTGATCCGCACATGTTTCCCGTCCAAAGCACCACCACAGTTTGGGAACTGCCAAAGGTGTTCAAAATCGGTGGCAATCTTCTGCCATTCCTCCACAGTTTTGGGGAACTCAATGTAGTTACGCAGACTGTGGAAAATTGCTCTACATGTCTCCGGAATAAGAACGCTGAGCAGGGACCTTGAAATTGCAGAAGAAAAATGTAAGTCTTGCAGGGAGCGTCCGGTGGCCAGGAAACGCAGCGTGACTGCCAATCTTTCATCTGCCGGGATGGCAGCACGCATCGCTGTATTCTTGCGCTGAATAATTGGCGTAACTCTTTCGAGTAAAAGGCTAAATGATTCTTCTGACATCCGCAGAAAATTGCAGAAATCCTGAGGATTATTTTCCTGCAGCTCTCTTAGCAGTTGCATGTGGGAGTATTTGTACCTCTTCTGCAGCCACTCTCTGGTCCACATGCGGCGCTTTCGTTTGGAACGCCTCTGTTCCACTTCACGTAGCCGACCGGCCTCAAACATCAATGCAGCACCCAGCACAACACGCTGCATGTCGTTCATGTTGTCCACACTGCAAAAAAACATGTAAAGATGAGAAAAGTTGCTATAAACCAATCACATTTTTTGTGGGGGTGTAAAAGAGACACTAAAATGGCCGCCCCCATAGAAGTGCACCACTTCTAACTGTGTCAGAGAAACAAATGGCGGCTGTAACTGTGTCAGAGAAACAAAATGGCGGCTGTAACTGTGTCAGAGAAACAAAATGGCGGCTGTAACTGTGTCAGAGAAACAAAATGGCGGCTGTAACTGTGTCAGAGAAACAAAATGGCGGCTGTAACTGTGTCAGAGAAACAAAATGGCGGCTGTAGCAGAGAGACAAAATAACCAGCAATACTAGATAAGGACACATAAAAGGACGATGGACGCACAAAAGGCAATATGTATACAGATAACAACCAACCACTTTCATGATCCGCAAAAATAATTACTATCTATAAACACAAATACTTTCCATACTATAACAAAAACATGGAACAAGTAACATAGACTTTACGAAAATGACTTACCACGTCCAGAAAATGCAGCCGTCTATGCTATCTATTAATAATCGCAGTTTCGATCCTCACAGCGACACGCTCGGGAACGAATGAGGGATATACAAGTGCAGATGCGGCTTTGATTCGAAAACCAAGCAAGCGGGAACAAAGCACGAATGAATCTGTAATACAGCGACACGCTCGGGAACGAATGAGGGAAGATGCAGCTTTGATCCGAAAACCAAGCAAGCGGGAACAAAGCACGAATGAATCTGGGTGTAGTCACAGGTTTGCTCCTAGAAGACTCAAAAGGGAACAAAGCATGAAGCGATACCCAATCAGAGCGCAATAGTGTTCTCATTGCTAACCAATCGTTGCAGAGAGGGGGCGCGGAAATGGCGACGTAACTACACACTATTGTTCTCAGCGCCAACCAATGGGCGCAGAAGGGGCGTGGAAACGGGGACGCAACAACACGCCTTCGTGCATCTCATCTAGGTCGTCAACGAAATCGTAAATAGGGTGTCAAACAAACAGATTCATGCAGCCCAGCAGGACTCCAACGAGCCAAAAATGGCCCAAGCTGTTCAGCATCGATCAGCGATTTCGCAGCAGGGGGTGAATCGTTGGTACGTGTCAAACATGACGAGATCGCAATTGAAGTCGTTCTTGCGTCACAGAAACTGTGACGTAGTAACGATCTCGTGGTACGATCTCGTTATGTGTGAAGTGGCCTTAAGATATGGGGCTTAATCTACTATTTGTCCTATATTTCTATGCTAGCTAGACACACTGCTCCACTTTTGTGGGGGGTGGATGTTTGGTAGAGGTCCTCCTTATACCTTCCGATTAATGAATCATGTGTTTTTAGATTTTTGTATATGTAAATCTTTAATAAAAATTGATGTATTTTTGGAAATTTACACTCCTATGTGTATGTGGTTCTTTTGGGACTCATACATTATTTGCTGCCACAGGTACGATGTTGTTCGACGTTCCTGCGGCATCACACATCGCTATGTGTGACACCGCAGGAATGACAAACATCTCCTCCTTACCTGCGTCCACCGGCAATGTGGAAGGAAGGAGGTGGGCGGGATGTTACGTCCCGCTCATCTCCACCCCTCCGCTTCTATTGGCCGGCCGCTTAGTGACGTCGCTATGACGCCGAACGCACCTCCCCCTTGAAGGAGGGATTGTTTGGAGTGCACTGCGACATCGCTGTCAAGGTATTTGCATGTGACGCTGCCGTAGCGATAATGTTCGCTACGGCAGCGAGCACCAAATGTCGCACGAATGACGGGGGCCATCGCTAGCGATGTCGCAGCGTGTACAGCACCCTTAACTTAGGGCGGCTTTGCACACTACAACATCGCAGGTGCGATGTCGGTGGGGTCAAATCGAAAGTGACGCACATCCGGCGTCACTTGCGATGTCATAGTGTGTAAAACCTTTTTGATACGATGAACGAGCGCAAAAGCGTTGTTATCGTATCTGTGTGTAGCCTCCAACATTTCCATAATGCCGGTGCAGCGACAGGTAAGATGTTGTTCCTGCGGCTGCACACATCGCTGTGTGTAAAGCCGCAGGAGCGAGGAACATCTCCTACCTGCCTCCCGGCTGCAATGAGAATGAGGAGGTGGGTGGGATGTTTACATCCTGCTCATCTCCGCCCCTCCGCTGCTATTGGCCGCCTGCCGTCGCTGTGACGCCACACGACCCACCCCCATAGGAAGGAGGCGGGTCGCCGGCCAGAGCGACGGTCGCAGGGCAGGTGAGTGCATGTGAAGCTGGCATAGCGATAATATTCGCTACGCCAGCTATCACAAGATATCGTACCTGCGACGGGGGCGGGGACTATCACACTCTGCATCGCAGCATCGGCTTGCGATGTCGTAATGTGCAAATCCCGCCTTAGGGTTCAGCTACATGTTAGGTTTACAGATCTGCTTTAAAGGAACAATAAATCTAAAAATGATTTAATGGAGCAACAAATTTTACTTGACCCACTTTTTTTTTAATGATCCTAAAAAAAAAGTCTTGCTGAAATGCTGCAGAGAACACTGGTCATTTCTGGGGATCAGTTCCAGTTTTGGCTGGAGACAGAGTGAAGCCATATTTTGTCCTCTCGGAGTCACGTTGCAGACGGCAGGGAGACTTCTGCTGCAGCCAGTTGTCTTACAGCCACAGGACAATGAGGAGTAGGTGAGCATGGCCGAGCTCCTGAGACATGTATGTGGATTCCTTCATATATTTCTCTTCATCAGTAATATGAGACAGAATAACACTGCAGTTATTGTTTAGCTGGCCACACATTTTGTGTAGAGTAGCCAACCTCTTGCAACTGATGTCAGTCAAGGTTGATAAGGATCGGGTTAATGGGATCCTTTTCTTTTTGGCAGCGGCTTATTCCACTCTTCCAGCGAAGGTTGGTGTCACATCAATACAGTGGTCTCCGGCGAGCACTACTTTGAGGTTCCGGTCAGAATCCCTGAAAACCTGTATTTTGATGGGATCCATGACTGTCATTCACGTGAAGGAAGCCGATGGACATGGACTGTCTGGCCGCCGTAGATATGCAAAAAAACTAAGGCATGCTGTTTTTATGCATGTCTGAAAAAGAAAAGTGCTGCCAGGACGGAGGTCAGACATTGTACCCAGTGACTTCGTTGGCTTCATTCAAGTGTATGGCTCAATCTGAAATACCGTACATTTTATTATGGGATTCCTACAGAAAGCCTAATGTGCTTGCCAGAGAGCACTGTATTAATGTGACCCTAGAGCTGGGTGTGCATGTGTATGAAGGAGGTGGGAGAGACCTGCCAGCAACTAGGTAATTTGTACGGCAACGTTGCATTTGTTAGGTTGACCAAACGGTCACAACTTTTGCCAGTGATGACCTAATGCAGAGGGAGTCCCGGTAACCTGCTTCCTCAGCTCTAGCGAGATACAGGCACGCGCTGATATCTACACAGAAGCAAGAGATGTGCGCTCCAAAAAGAACTGTATTGGTTTGTTTACATACAAGGCTATACAAAATTAACTAGGGCGTAACTATGTAACGTGCAAATTCATTAGTCTATATTCGTCACAAGCGTGAATTACATGTTCCCATAACATAAATTTTATTCTCACAGCAGCAACAGTCGGAGGAGTTTTTCTCTCTCTCTTAAGACAAAACATTTTGAGTCCTTGAAGCTTTCCCAAAGTCTATTACATAAACATGTCTGGTTGTGCTCTTTGCAAAAGGAGAATGAATTTCTATGATTTTTCATAACCAGTAAAAAGTTAACTCTTTCCTCACAATCCCCCCTTTTGGCGTGAGTGATGGACGGGGGCCCATCGAGAAGCTGTAAAAGCAGACTAGCCACTAGATACTATCCGAACCGCGGGTTGCTCAGGGAGTGTCGTCCACATCCATCATCCAGAAAACTGCCTGCAAGCCTCCCGACAGGGGTGGTGGCATGATACGCCAAGGTGATTTCTAGAGGAAAGAGTAGAAAAGAAAAAAAGCATATTAGTGATTTCATAGGGGTGCTGAATAATCATTGTATTTGCATTTCCTCAAGCAGCGGGAAAACAAAGCCATTAGCAACTTAAACACTACATAGGCAACTAATAAACATAGTAACACTTGGAATACTGATTGCAGTATCCCCATTAACCATCCTCCTATTCCCTTAAACCAGTTTGCAGAGTTGAACATTGAAAAGGTATTGCTCCACCAAGCATCTGAGCTTCTGAGTACCTCCTCATCATGTTTTTTCCTCAGCTTTTGTATCTCAGTTAAACTGGTTTGGGCTTTTAAGGTTCCTTTTGGATCTCTGTAGTGACAACAGCTGGGGCCTATTATTTGGCACATCCCCCCTTGGGCCGCAGTTAGGTAATCCACTGGTTGGTTACAATGATTAGTTGTCTCTGTATGGCTCTGTAATTTACTGCTTGGAGAACCTCAAAAATTTGATCATCAAGATAGTCGGTGCTGTCCACCAACTTATCATATATCTGCATTATCATGGGATAGAGAAAAAGGGAACTGAAAAATTTGTTGACATGGCTCATTTGAACGACATGGGGTCGGCCACTAGGCCTGTCTTTGTCTGCCGCTCTCTTTACTAGTAGGTGGAGAGGCATTTTCCCTGCCGGTATATCAGTAGTATTGATAATGAAGGTGGCAGGGGTCAAACAGGCCAAGGTGCAGGTGCCATTTACTCCTACTGGTAGCCATTTGTAGGCATTGTAACCACAAACCCAGTAGGTTTGCGGTGGGAGATCCCAGATGGTAGAATGTTGTAATATGAGTCTATGTACTATATCTATAAAGGCCGATATGTTTCTGAACATACACCATCCGGGAAGTTGGCCTAGGGGACTACAATACCCTGCGGACTGTTCACCACAGGTTTCTCGGCCAGCCACATATGGGTCTGAATCATTGCGCCATAAATTTCTGGGTTGGGAGTAACAAGTATCATTTGTGCCTTTTGGAAACAATGAATTGTATACCCACCCATGGTCATGCAGATGTCTCTCTAACAGCAAGGGTTTAAATGCAACTGTACTGTCAGAGGTTCGCCCAAAACTTATTTTGATTCCTTCTGTTGGAATCTTGCCCATCGTAGGTGTTTTTGTGTAATTACGGGGTACCCAGCTGCTTCCTTCAAAGGCTGAATATTGCTGGGTTCCGGGAAGGCCGGTAGTAAGGTTGCCTTGCCACCCGGGGAAATCTGCCCATCTTACTATTGGTATGGGCACACTAGTGTTCCACAGTTTGATACTTGGTGTCATTGACTGATAGTCTATTGTAACAGCCTCCCCATTGGAACACTTCGTTTATTGGGACTGGTATAGCTAAGTAAGGCATGGAGGAGGCTGTTACAGGTGCTTGTGTATATATCCAGCAGTCTGTGATCTCAAGTTTTTCAGCCAACACTTCATGGTGGGTCTCAAATGAATTCTGCCGTGGTGTAGAAGGCTCCAAAAAGGAAGTACACATAGAAATACTTATCAGCAGTATTAGGCCTTCTTGCAGTGGCTGGCATGGACCTATGTTGATCTCCCCTCAAGTTTGACAAAGGTTGGAGTGGTCAGCTGGACAGTCAAAGGCCCTTCGAATCGTGGCTCAAGGGTCTTTCTCACGTGCTTCTTTAGGTAGAACCGGTCACCAGGCTTTAGGGAGTGGGTTCCTGGAACGGCATCAGGGTAAGGTAGAGAAGAATAGACCCTTTGGTGGGTCTCAGCCTCTTCTGCAGGGAAACAACATAAGACGTTAGGTTATCACATTGCAGGTGTAACTCCTGCGGGAAGTAGCATTCTAATCTGGGTGCACTACCAAAGAGTATCTCAAAGGATGAGAGCCTGTGCTTTCCCTGCGGAGTGGTCCTTATGGAGTAAAGAGCTATGGGGAGACATTCTGTCCATGGTCTACCAGTCTCCTCCACTGCCTTGGCTAGTTTAACTTTAGAGTTCCATTTACCCTTTCCACTTTCCCTGATGACTGTGGTTGGTAAGGCGTGTGTAAGGCTGACTGCATGCCTAACAGGGCACAAGTGTTCTGGAAAATTTGTCCAGTAAAATGGGTACCTCGGTCTGACTCTGACTTCAGGGAGTCCAAACCGGGGTACCAGCTCACATGCCAGTTTTTTTTCTGTGATTCTGGCCGTGGCTGAGCTGACAGGGTAGGCCTCTGGCCATCCTGAAAAGAGGTCTACACAGACAAGTACAAACTCGTAGATGCCATGTTTTGGCAGCTGAATATAGTCTATTTGTACTCTTTGAAATGGGGCAGACGTCTTTGTGTCTTTGCGGGGTTTTAGTTAGCTGGCCTGGATTATGCTGTTGACAGATGTGACAAGCTTTTATTCTCTGGGCGGCGTATTGTCTGAAGCCGGGGGCTACCCAATGAGGTTGCATCTGGTTCATGATTGAATTTGTGCTACTGTGCGTAGGGTAGTGGAGTATTTGGAAAATGGCAGGGGACCAACTGCGTGGCAGGACGGAAAGTCCATTTAGGCGCCAAATCCCCTCCACCTTTTCTGCCCCCTTGGCCCGCCATCCGGCCTTTTTTTCCTCAGAGGCGTTTTCCTGTGTCTCAGAGAGGTTCTGCATTTCTTCCTCCGTCGTTGACACTGTTTCCGTCTCCTTCAAAGGGAGTAAGGCTGCTTGTTTTGCTGTTTGGTCGGCCAAGTGATTTCCCCTTGCCTCGGATGTTTGAGCCTTGGTGTGGGCAGCAACCTTTATGATTGCCAGCTGCTTTGGTATCAAGGCTACTTCCATTAGTTTCTTCACTGAAGCTGCATGCCTGATGGGATTTCCTGCCGCTGTGAGGAATCCTCTAGTCTGCCAGATAGTGCCAAAATCGTGCACAATGCCGTGTGCATAGGCTGAGTCCGTGTAGATCTTCGCTGTCCGTTCTTCCAGAAACTCAATTGCCCAGATGAGGGCGAGAAGTTCCGCTTCTTGGGCAGATATGCACAGAGGTAGCGGTTGTTTGGCCAAGACTGCATATAGAGTTACTACCGCAAATCCGGTGTGGAACTTGCCTGTGTCATCGGCATATCTGCTTCCATCCACAAAAAGTTCGAAGTCTGGATTTGTAAGCGGTGTTGCCTGAATATTGTGCAGGGGCTTTGCCCCATGTTCGATGAGTTCCCGAGAATCATGATCAAATGGTGCGGTCTCTTCCTCTGCCCCCCCCCCCCTCTAAACTTGTGAAGATCAGCAGATCAGCGAGGTTTAGACTTGTAACTCGAGCAAATGAGATGTTTGGGGGTAGCAACAGCGTGCACTGAAGTCTGACTTGTCTTGCCATGGAGAGATGTTTCAACTGCACTTGATTGAGAACAGCATAGATGTTATGGCTGGTAAGGGTGGTGGTCAGGAAATCGAGTGAGATTTCAGATGCTTTCTGCAGTATGTTTGAAACTGCTGTAACAGCACGGACACAGGTTGGTGCTGCTTTGGTGACGTTGTCGAGTTGAGAGGAGTAGTACCCAATTATGTGATGTTTGTCCGTCTTCTGGGTGAGTACTCCTACAGCAAATCCTTGAAGCTCTGCTACAAACAGAAGGTGAGATTATACTTTGGTAGTGCCAGAGCAGGTGCATCAATCACTAGTTCCTTGAGCTGTTGAATGCTTTGTCAAGCTTCTTCTGTAAGGCAGAAAGGAACATTCTTCGTGCAATCATACAACGGTTGCATGAGTAGTGACGCATTAGGAATCCATTGTCTGCAGAATATTAGTCCTAAAAATCCTCTGAGTTGCTTGAGATTCCTGGGAATGCTTGCTTTTCTAATCACTTCTTGTCTGTCCGGGCTGAGGTGTTTTTTGTCCCGCAGAGAGACAGTGACCCAGGAAAGTGACCCTTGTTTTGCAGAATTGTAATTTGTCTCTGCTTGCTTTGCATCTAGATTCTGCTAGAAAGATAAGAAGGCTTATTGAAGCCGTTTTACATTCTTCTTCACTAGGGCAGCACAGTAGTAAATTATCCACGTACTGGAGGAGGACACAGCGTTCAGGAGGCTGCCAGCCTTGAAGGACACTACTTATAGCCTGTGTATATAGTGTAGGGGAATGTTGCATCCCTTGAGGCATCCTGGTCCACATGTATTGATTTTGCTTGTGTGTGAATGTAAAGAGGTCTTGACATGCTGGGACCAGTGGTACTGAGAAAAAAAGCATTAGCAAGGTTATGACCGTATAATGGATAGATGTAGCCGGTACATGTGTGAGCCGTGTATGTGGATTAGGAACAACAGGAGTGAGAGGCTCCAGTATTGAGTTCACTGCCCTCAAATCGTGTACCATCCGGTACGTGACTGGGTCACCTTTCTTCACTTGTTTCTTCTTGACAGGAAACAGTGGAGTGTTGTAAGGAGACTTAATAGTTTTGAGAGCTCCCAACTTCAACAGTTCTTTTATTTGGTGATCCAGAGCAGCTTCCTGTTGAGAATTAAGAGGATATTGTCTCAGCTGTGGTGGTGTAATTCCAGGTTTGACTGAAACTTTTACGGGGGGCACGGGTAGTGTGGGTAGACCAGAATTTTGCAGGAACTTGTAGAAGTACTGGATCCATGTTTGCTTCCTGTGTGACATCAGATTCTGGTTGATCTTCATTTGAAGAGTGCATACATCTGCTCCCACTAGGGCATCTCCACACAGAAGGGACACTAAGAATTTGGACACGAACATGTGTGGTCCCAGTTTCACCTTCAGTGGATGGGTTATTGGGATTATCTGGGCTTGTCCATCAAAACCGGACACTATAGTAGCTTCGGATGAGATGGAGCCTTCAGGCACCAGGTTCCTGGGGAGTATGGAGCGTGAGGCTCCTGAGTCCACCAGAGCCCTTGTTTCCTTGCTGCCAATTTGGAGGGGGACGTGTATAAATAGACCTCTGGCATCCCTATCCCGTGCTGCCGCAAGTCAGGTAGTCATTTCTTCCTGACTCCCGGGCTGGTTTTGAGTGTCCCTCTCCTTTTTTCTACAGTCTTTGATCACATGTCCTTTGATTCCACAATAGTAGCATGTCGGTGCCTTCTTTCTTGCACATTCTGGCTGACCGTCCACTGCTGCTATGACAACTTTCTTGTTGATCCTTTTATCCTTTGCGTCGGTTTCTAAGCCACTTGCTTTGTTGACTAGGAGATCAATGTCTTCCATGATTCTCCATTCGGGGCAGCATGCTTTCAATCTATCTGCCAGAGGTGCATGTATTCCATCCATGAAGGGCCTTACCATCAGGCGACGTATTGTGCCTTCTTGTAAGTCAAACCCTTCATCTGCGAATGACTGCATTAATCTTTAGTAAAATGAGCTGACATTCTCCACAGGACCTTGATGCACTTGTCCCATTGTGCCCTTAGTTCGTTGCTCCTGGGCGCAGAAGAGATTGAGTCTTGTCATGAAGTCTTGGCCAGATTCCACAGTACGGGTATCAGCTGGAACATGTCCTGTCAGATGGGCAGTGAGTTTGGCATACATCTCAGGGGACATTTTAACTCTACATAAGCCATCCATGTCCAACCAAGTGCTTCTGTAGGAGACCTGTATTTGGTTCAGGTAACGTGAAAAACTGACTGGGTTTCTAGTCGGGTCTGGAGCATTTTGCAGGAAAGCCATCTGCTCGGCTGGAGTCCAGGGTACGTAGTCTTCATACGTACGAGGAACTGCATCTGTGGGAGCATCTGGGTTTTGTGGATTAACAGGTGGTCTTATTAGGACTCTTCTTTCCACTACGGGATAAGGAGGCACTGGTGCTGTGGCTTGTGGCTTGTGCTGTGGGACTCCACAGGCTAGGCATGTTGCACTCCAGTCCAGATTTTGTTGGCCACAGTTTGTGGAGGTCCATCCCGGCGGTCCTGCTATTTTTGGAGTTGTTGCAGGAGTAGTTGACAGGTACGGAGGAGGCTGGTGATCCTCATTAGCCTTCTTCCCAGTTTCTTCCCATGTATCTGATTCTTCATGATATATCCAACCTTGATCGTGGGTTGTCTTAGCCATGTCAGAAAGAGTTCTAACAAGTTCAGTCCATGATTTATCTGCTATTACTCCTGCTCTAGTATCTCTTATTTTGTCCCATTTGTTGGGGTCCAATTGATCCTTCCCCTTCAATCCAAATGTCTTAAAAACTTCCTTGGACTGACTGGCTGTTTTTTTGCCATGATAACACGTAATGAGATGTTGCAGGGTGCATCCAGCTCTTCTGTGCCTTGATATTCCTTGCCCCATTCTTCGTCTATCTTCTTCAGCTTTTAGACTCTTGAACGTCCCTTGGACCAGACCTACCTTATCCTGGAAGTACCCAGAGACTAACTCCTTATCTGTATTCCTACCTAAGGCCGGAGTCACACTTGCTAGTGCCTCGCATGTAACTCGCGCGAGTCTCTCATTGAATCACCCGGCATGGCCGCACACTATGCATACAGGAGCGTCTGAGCTGCATAGAGATGCATGCAACCGACCCGCTCCTGTCAGGGGAGTGTGCGGCAAAGCCGGGTTCTACCATGAGAGACTCGCATGAGTTACACGCGAGGCACTAGCAAGTGTGATTCTGGCCTAAGGTGAGGTCTAGAACCACCTATCCTGGAAGTACGCAGAGACTGACTCTTGATCTGTATTCCTACTGAAAGGTGGTGTCCTAACTTTGTTCAGCAGGGGCTGAGTATGTTGAATGGTGGTGGGTTACCCTTCTTGTACCAAAAGTACACTCTATATCCGATAGCAATGGCAAACAGGGCTCCTACAACTAACACTAGGGCAGTGAATATCACATCCATTAGACAGGGCAGACACACTGTTCCCTTAGCAACACTCACTGATGTGAGGGCCAATGGAGTTGGTTATCTGGTTCGCCCCAAGGTGGTTTTAGCACTGGCACTGGTCCCACTGCACTCGCCCGTAACCCGAAAGTGTCCGGTCTGGCCCTGGGCGCACAGTTTTAGCCTGGAGGAACCAGATGTTACCAACTCCTCTGATCTTGGACGGACAACAAAGGCAAAGCACAGAGAAACAGACAAGGACACAGAAAATATCTGCTGGCAAAAGTTCTCTCAGAGTTCAGTAGTGACCCGCCAATTACCCAGTATCTACTCAATGTCCCTCTTGCACGTTGAGGAGGGGGAAGAGCAGAGATGGGGAGCAGAAACAAGAGCAGAAAGCGTTCAACTCTTACCTGGCCAGGTATTTCTGGTCCCCACGTCTGGTCACCTCCTCCTCGGGATGGCAAGATGGTCCACCGGGTCCTGGGATAAACACGGGTCCCTATTTTTGGGCGCCAGAAATGTTAGGTTGACCAAACGGTCACAACTTTTGCCAGTGATGACCTAATGCAGAGGGAGTCCCGGTAACCCCCCCCCCCCCCCCCCCCTGCTTCCTCAGCTCTAGCGAGATACAGGCATGCACTGATATCCACACAGAAGCAAGAGATGTGCGCTCCAAAAAGAACTGTATTGGTTTGTTTACATACAAGGTTATACAAAATTAACTAGGGCAAAACTATGTAACATGCATATTCATTAGTCTAGATTCGTCACAAGCGTGAATTACATGTTCCCATAACATAAATTTTATTCTCACAGCAGCAACAGTCGGAGGTGTTTTTCTCTCTCTCTTAAGACAAAACATTTTGAGTCCTTGAAGCTTTCCCAAAGTCTGTTACGTAAACATGTCTGGTTGTGCTCTTTGCAAAAGGAGAATGAATTTCTATGATTTTTCATAACCAGTGAAAAGTTAACTCTTTCCTCATACATTACATTGGGAAGGATCATTATATGTAAATGGCCTTGATCAGTGTGTCTGCTAAGAGGACTATTTTTTACGTTACCCGTTAGAAAATGCAGGAATCGTTACTCCATTTATATAATCAGGGGAATGTAACTCTTGCATTCTTATTTCTGCACTTGTAAAGATCACGTGGGCCAAGTATCACTTTTGTGACCCCAAATACTAGTGAAACGTGTTCCACGGGGTGTGTACACCATGGTAATCTCTCTGGACCCTTCCCTCTATGGCCTTACATTGTAATATAGTACAGGAACCCTGACATTTAGTATACGTAAGGGAGGAGGCAGTCCATGGTACAAAAGTGAACTTAGTTCTACTGATTAACTTGAGATTACTAATCTATCGAGAATAGCCGGTACAAGATTTGGCATATTAAATGTGTGTTGTACAGAGGAATATCCTTGATGGTTGCATGTGGCAGCACATTTCTTATTTGGTCTTTATCAGGTACATGAACCGGCTATGTCCCCCGTCTTTGATGTTCACGTACACTCCTTGACAGAAGTTCTGTCGCTTATCCATGTTATGTAAATAAAAGCTTATTACCTGACTTTAAATTCATCCATTGGTTTTATAAATTACTCTTTTGAAAGCTGAAACCCCCCCAAATCTGATTTAGGTTATAAAAGTAAAGTTGCTGCAAAGCTGAAATATTGATCATTTAATGAACACAGAAAGGTCAGATTTTGGCAAGACAAAGGTTTTGTCGCCCACAGAAAGTAATGTGAAATTCAAACAAATAATTAACTTCTAATACAAAGATATGTTGCATAACATTGGTGAATGAAGTGGTGCTATTAGAGCCATATTTAATATTTTGTGTGACTTCCATGAGTTTGAAGAACTGCATCCATGCGGTTCAACAATGATTCATACAATTTATTGATGAAGTCATCAGGAATAGCAAAGCATGCAGTCTTACATGCCTCCCAGAGTTCATCTAGATTCTTTGGTTTTGCCTTCCAAGCTTCCTCTTTCATCTTACCCCAAACATGCTCAATGATGTTCATGTCTGGTGACTGGGCTGGCCAGTCCTTGAGCACCTTGATCTTCTTTGCCAGGAGGAACTTTGTTGTAGAGATAGATGTATGAGATGCAGCACCATTCTGCTGCAGAATTTGACCCCTTTTATGATTGGGAATTTAAGAGGTAGCTAATACGTCTTAATATTTTAGGCTATTGATATTGCCTTCCACCTTGCAAATGTTTCGCACACCCCCATACTGAATGTAACCCCAGACCATGATCTTTCCACCACCAAACAACTGTTTTCTGGGTGTATTTTGGATCCATACGGGCTCCAGTAGGTCTCCTGCAGTATTTGCAGCTGCTGTGGTGTAATTCAACTGAAGATTCGTCAAAGAAATCCACTTTCTGCCTCTTTTCCAGCATCTATCTGTTTAGCAGGCTGTGGGACTTGGCAAATGCCACACGTTTTTTTAATTGCCTTTTGTTTAGTGCTGGCTTCTGGGCACTGATTCAACCATGAAGGCCATTTCGTGACAGAATCCTACAAACTGTTCTAGTTGACACATGGACTTGAGGTGACCAGGCCTTTTGGAGCTCTGCTGCAGTGGAAGAGGGGCTGGCTTTGGATTTTCTAACCAACAAAACGTTCCTCCTGAGCAGTTGTCTTGCGGGGTCTGCCGGACCGGGGCTTGTCAACAACATCTCCAGTCAATTCAAATCTTTAATTCTTTGTACTTGACGCTGTAGTGGATCTGGTCTTCAGCCTCTTGATAAACAAGGCTTTGGTCGCAGTGTGGATTTTCGGCATGTTGTCAAAGGTCAAGCTGCAGTTCAAGTGAAGGTCTGGGGTGCTGGGTTTCTTTTTATACACACCCACTAATTAAGCAATCATTGAGGCTGCTTTCACACATCCGGCTTGAGCTCTGCGGCTCAATCCGGCTGTGCAAGCTATGCAACGGATGCGGTGAAAACACCGCATCCTTTGCATAAGTTTTTCCTTTGCGGCCAGTCCGGTTTTTGCCGCTTGCGGCATGCTACCGAGCATGCGCAGTGGCAAAAACCGCATGCGGCGGCCGGATGCGGTTATTGCCGCATCGCGCCGCATCCGGCCGCCATAGGCATGCATTGAAAAATGGGCCGCATCGGCCGAATGCAACGCGATGCAGTTTTTTTTGCCGCATGAAAAAACGTGCCAGGCAACGTTCCATCCGGCCGCCGCATCGGCTAAATCTGCCGCATGCGGCAAAAACCGAACTGAATGCAAGGCCATGCGGCACAATGCGGCACTAATTAAAGTCTATGCAGGAAAATCGCAACCGGCAGCAAAAAAAAAACGGTTGCGATTTTCCTGCAAAGTGCCGGTTTGTGCCGCATTGCAGAAACCGGAGGTGTGAAAGCAGCCTTAGTGAGCACAGGTGAGAAAGGAAACTAGGATTGGGTGCATTATATGACAAGGCGTCAAAATTTTGTCTTGCCAAAATCTGACCTTTCTGTGTTCGTTAAATGATCAATATTTCAGCTTTGCAGCAACTTTATTTTCATAACCTAAACCAAATTTGGGAGGGTTTCAGCTTTCAAAAGAGTATATGAAACCAATGGATGAATTTAAAGTCAGGTTATAAGCTTTTATTTACATAACATGGATAAGCGACAGAACGTCTGTCAGGGAGTGAATGTCCTCCTGCTTGCAGCACACATTCATTGTACTATCTATGCCCAAGCTTAGCGTTCTAGACCTCTTTTCCTTAAGATTACAGTCCAGCTTACACGTAGCCTCTGTCCCCAATGCCTGCCATCTCGGGGTCTCGGGCTCCCCTTCTGGACCTTCAGCTCCATACCACTGGGATTGCTATTTTCTCCTATTTTCCTGTTTCTCATATGACTTTCAGAAGGAGATTTTTTTTTCTACCATGTTCTACTATGTGTCATCATATACAGTCTCCTCCATATTAGTTTGGACTATTTGTTTTTCCTCTCCAGCATGTCAAAGAAAATCCCCGGAGGCTCCGTTGTGGAGATGCAAGGAGATGAGATGACCCGTGTAATTTGGGATCTGATTAAGGAGAAGCTTATTCTTCCTTATGTGGAGTTGGATTTGCACAGGTAATTTGTTCATCATTTAACTATATAAAGTTGTAGCCATTCTTGGCAGGGCTGTGTAAGGCTATGTGCGCACACTGAGTATATGGTGCAGAAATCTTCTGCATTTTCTGGCAGAATAAAAACGAGGTGCGTTGTTTTGGACATGCGTTTTTCATAATGAAGTCAATGGGTGGAAGGGCTGAAAAACACAGGCAAAAACGCACCAATAATTGACATGCTGCAGATTATTTTCAAGGAAAAATATAATTTGCAAGGAAAAAATAAGCAACTTGCACAAGGGTACTGCAGAATTCTCATTGACTTTGCTGGCATAAAGATAGGCATGCAGATTTGTGACAACTGCACCAAAACAACGCTGTGTGCACGCAGCCTTAAATAGTCCAGTTGATTGTATACCCAGACAACATACGTCTAGCATTAATATGCAGTTGTATTGTAAAACTAGTCAAAACAGTTGGGTTCTTAATTTGTTGTGGCCAAACAGATGCTAAAAAGACAGGTTGTGGTTTTTTGGGGGTTTTTTTTTTGCACAATTTTAAAGCATTTGAACATCTTGGAGTGTAACCTTCAGAACTTTTCTTAAAAGAACATTCTCAAGTTTGGAAATTATTTCCTATCCATAGACGCTCCATTCATTCTTAATGGAAACGCTGGAGATTATGAAGTGCTGCACTCGGCTGATCTTCAGCACTCCCGTAAGAATTAATAATTGAGTGACTGTGTGTGATCAACCACCACTCCATTAACGTGGGATTCTTCAGAGCCCCGATTCTCAGGATCAGGGGGATCCCAGTGATTGGAAAGTTATGCCCTCTGCAGTGGATAGGGGATAACTTCCAAACTTGAAAACTCACTTTCAATTCATATCCCAGCCATGAACAACAGATGCGTTGTGAATTGACCCTACTTGTAATACTTGCAGGCAGGGGCGGACTGGGCTGTCTGGGGCCCACCAGGAGAATTGACTCCAGGGGCCCACCCTACAGCTAAATATAAACACCCATTAGCGTTATCCCTATTATTGTGTTGCTTTGACTGTATACACAGACGGCTCCTGCACATCTATATTGTGCACCATATCTGGGATGTACAATTATAGTCGTTTGTAGTAATGGGGTCTTTGGTGAAAACAAGTTATCACCGATCCACAGGGTAGGTTGGTGATAACTTATTGATCGGTGGAACCAGACCAGTGGAAACTGCAGCGATCGGAAGATTGGGGAACTTTTTGCAGCAGGTGGGGTGTGTGACCGCAGCTCCATTCATCCTCTGTGGGGTGGGATGTGTGACCGCAGCTCCATTTATCCTCTGTGGGGTGGGATGTGTGACCGCAGCTCCATTCATCCTCTGTGGGGTGGGATGTGTGACCGCAGCTCCATTCATCCTCTGTGGGGTGGGGTGTGTGACCGCAGCTCCATTCATCCTCTGTGGAGCAGCCAGATAATAACAAGCCCAGTGCTCGCAGCCACTGAGGGAATGAATGGATCAGGGGTCGAGTCGGACATGAGCTCCAGTGTAATGGGGGATAAAAGTTGCACGATCGGTGCAGGTCCCAGCAATCGGTCCACACAGATGAATAAGTTAACACTTATCTTTAGGCCACGTTCACACACTTTTTCTCTGATTTTACTGTTCCTGGTTTTGGCTTCAAATACTGAGGTAAAAAACTCACTGAATACTCAGTGTGTGCACGTGGCCTTAGTAAAGGTGATTACTTGTTTTCACTGGAGAATCTCTGTGTGCATATTTACTGAAGTATAATAGTCGCAGGACAGGGAGGGGAGGGGTTAAATGTTTAAGTATTTAATTTCTACTGGAAATAATCTCCCCCTTTATAGAGAGAAAAAGTGACCTCCATACACAACACAATCCACTATACCAAAACCAATAATACCATATACAAGGGTGAAATACCGCCACACCGCGACCAGACAACATATTACCACCACATAGTGACCAAATACAACCACATACAAGGGATAAATACCGCCACACAGTGATCAGACAACATATTACCACCAAACAGTGACCAAATAGTCACATACAAGGGAGAAATACCACCACACCGTGACCAGACCACATATTACCACCAAACAGTGAACAAATACAGTCACATACAAGGGAGGAATACCACCACACCGTGACCAGACCACAAAGTGACCGAATAATACCACATACAAGGGAGAAATACCGTGACACTATGACCAGATAACATACTACCAACACATAGTGATCAAAAGCAACCACATACCAGAGAGTAATACCACCACATCAAAATTAGACCACACAGTAACCGAATATTACCACATACAAGGGAGAAATACCGCAACACTATAACCACACCACATAATGACCGACTATAACTACATACAAGAAAGTAATACCGCCACACCATAATCAGACCACATAGTGACCGAATATAACCACATACAAGGGAGAAATACCGTGACTGACTTACCAGTGACGTCTCTAGCTGACTTTATTCATCTTCGCTTTTTCTCTTCATCCGGCGCTGACCGTCATCACTTCTTCCTGCCATGACGCGACTCTGCAGAAAATAACAGTCACCTATAGCCGATCACTCCCAGAGCACATTCCTCACTATTTCCCCAATTTCTACACCACGTCAGACTCTTGTTCCCCCATTGGAGACAGTATCCTCAAAATTAACTTATATTTCGTCAGTAATAATGTCCCCTAATTTGTCCCTACAGTAATTATGCCCCAAGTGCCCCCATAAACCAGTCATGTATGTCCCTCATTCTGGCCCCATATAGTAATTATGTCCCTCATCCTGGCTCCTTTTATTTAATAATGTCTGGGGAAACAAGTGGAATGAGAAGGGGTTCTTAATTGCGTCCTGCACAAAATATCACCCCACAATCCTGCGCTCCAAAATAGCCCCACAAAGTGCCCCTTTCCAAAATGTCCCCCCAAAAATTGCCCTTTCTATATTATCTCCCCCAACTACATCCCTATATAAATCTCCCCCTCCTCATTATACTATGCTGCCTTCCAAAATCTTTGATGCCTCATAATGTCCCCCATTGCCCTATAATGTTCCAATTTCTTTCATAACGTCCCCCACAGACCTATAATGCCCCAATTTGCTTCATAATGGCCCCCATTACCCTATAATGTCCCCCACTGCCTTATGTCCTCCACTGCCTTATAATGTCCCCTGCTGCCCTATGATGTCCCCCACTGCCCTATAATGTCCCCCACTGGCCTATTATGTTCCCCACTGCTCTATAGTGTCCCCCACTGCCCTATAATGTCCCCCACTGCCCTATAATGTCCCCCACTGCCCTATTATGTCCCCCACTGACCCATAATATGCTCCATAAAGTCCCCCACCGCTTCTTAATGCCACTTGTAAAATAGCACTGCTCCTCCCCCACCCGCAGCCCCTCATATAAAAGTACATCTTCGGCTCCTCTGGAGCGCTTACCTGTGCCTGCGCGTCCTCCTTTTCATTCCTGCAGCTGCGGCCCCGGTGATGATGATGTCGGTGCAGGACTGAGGCGCGCTCCTCTGCAGCCCTGGCGATGATGGTACGTTGCGGGGCTGAGCAGAGCTGCTCTCCCTCCTGTCAGCGACCGCACTGTACAAATGTATTACGCACCTGAAAGACGCGCATACATCTGAATACTGGCGCGGTCGGTGCAGGCCTGGGGACTCCCGCAGTGCACCGCTAGAACCTTTGGTGAGTCACATGACACATGTGATGTCACTAAAGGTCCTGCAACTGCGAAAACTTCAGTGATCATACAGAACTTGTACGATCACTGAAGTTTACGATTGAAAGGCTGGGTGCCGGGGCGCGCACACACACACACACACACACACACACACACACACACTACAATACATCCCCCCCATCACCCACTACATACACACACACACAAATACCATGCACCCCCCATTACCATCTCCCCACGCACACAATACAATGCACCCCCCATCACCCCCTCCAAACACACACACACAATACGCAATACAATGCACCCCCCCATCACCCTCCTACACACACACAATACAATGCACCCCCATCACCCCCTACACACACACACACACACACACACACACTACAATACATCCCCCCATCACCCACTACATACACACACACACAAATACCATGCACCCCCCATTACCATCTCCCCACGCACACAATACAATGCACCCCCCATCACCCCCTCCAAACACACACACACAATACGCAATACAATGCACCCCCCCCATCACCCTCCTACACACACACAATACAATGCACCCCCATCACCCCCTACACACACACACACACACACACACACTACAATACATCCCCCCATCACCCACTACATACACACACACACACAAATACCATGCACCCCCCATTACCATCTCCCCACGCACACAATACAATGCACCCCCCATCACCCCCTCCAAACACACACACACACAATACAATGCACCCCCCCATCACCCCCCTACACACACACAATACAATGCACCCCCCATCACCCCCTACACACACACACACACACTACAATGCACCCCACATCACCCCCCCCCACACACACACACACACACACACACTACAATGCACCCCACATCACCCCCTACACACACACACACACACACACACACAATACAATGTACCCCTATCACCCCCTACACACACAATGCACTCCTCCATCACCCCCTCCATACATACATACACACACACACACACACACACACACACACACACACACAATACAATGCATCCCCCATCACACCCTACACACACACACACACACAATACAATGCATCACACCCTACACACACACACACAATGCACCCCTCCATCACCCCCTACATACATACATACACACACACACACACAATACAATACAATGCATCCCCATCACCCTCTACATACACACACACACACACACAATGCATCACCCCTACACACACACACACACACACACACACACACACAATACAATGCAGCCCCCCATCAATCCCTACACACACAATGCACCCCCCATCACTCCCTACACACAATACAATGCACCCCACATCACCCCCTACACACACACACACACACACACATCACCCCCTACACACACACACACACACACACACACACACTACAATGCACCCCACATCACCCCCTACACACACACACACACTACAATGCACCCCACATCACCCCCTACACACACACACACACACACACACACACACACAATACAATGCACCCTCATCACCCCCTACACACACACACACACACACACAATACAATGCACCCCCCCATCACCCCCTACACACACACACAATGCACCCCCATTACTCCCTACACACACACACACAATGCACCCTCCATCACCCCCTACACACACAATGCACCCCTATTACTCCCTACACACACACACACACACACACACACACACCGTCCATCAGCCCCTACACACACACACACACAATACATCCCCCCCCATCACCCACTACATACACACACAATACCATGCACCCCCCATTACCATCTCCCCACGCACACAATAAAATCACCCCCTCCAAACACACACACACACACAATACAATGCACCCCATCACCCCCCCCCCACACACACACACACACACACACACACACACAATACAATGTACCCCTATCACCCCCTACACACACAATGCACCCCTCCATCACCCCCTACATACATACATACACACACACACACACACACACACACACACACAATACAATACAATGCATCCCCATCACACCCTCTATACACACACGCACACAATGCACCCCCCATCACCCTCTACATACACACACACACACACACACACAATGCATCACCCCTACACACACACACACACACACACAATACAATGCACCCTCCATCACCCCCTACACACACAATGCAGCCCCCCATCAATCCCTACACACACAATGCACCCCCATCACTCCCTACACACAATACAATGCACCCCCATCACCCCCTACACACACAATGCAGCCCCCATCACCCCCTACACACACACAATGCAGCCCCCCATCACCCCCTACACACACAATGCGGCTCCCATCACCCCCTACACACACAATGCAGCCCCCCATCACCCCCTACGCACACAATGCACCCCCCATCACCCCCTACACACACACAATGCAGCCCCCCATCACCCCCTACACACACAATGCACCCCCCCATCACTCCCTAGACACACACACACACACACACACACACACACTACAATGTACCCCCCATCACTCCCCACACACACACAATACAGTGCACCCTCCATTACCCCTCCCCCACATACAATACAATGCACCCTCCATTACCCCCTCCCCAGACATCACCCCCTGCAGACACAAATTACACTACCCCATCACTGCACACTCCTGCCTCCCCCCCCTCCATCGGAATACAGCACTCCCCCTCTGCCTGTCACAAAGCTGTGTTTCTTCACAAATGTCCCCCGTTATGTGCCCTCAGCCCCTCCCCACACATCTCCATTAATTACACCTGTCTCTTCGGCTCCTCCATGGAGCGCTTACCGCTGCCTGATGAGTCCAGTGTGGCGCCCGCAGCACTGTGATGACGTCAGCAATGTGCTGATCTCATCACGATGCTGCATGTCGGGGGCGGGGCCCTGCCCCGGCGCGCTGTTCAAATGTATTTACGTCTGAAAGACGCAAATACATTTGAATAGGAAGAAGCTGCGTTCACCGGCACCGGCGCGCTCCTCTGCACTGTGTGCATGTCGGGCACACAGCAGGGCCGGAATAGCACAGCGCGCTGCCTCCTGCTCCTGCTAGTGTGCCCGACATGCAAACACTTATGAGGAATGCGCCGGTGGCTGCAGATACAAGCAGGTGACTGGTAAGAAGAAGAACCCCCCCCCCCCCCCCGCACATACCCCCGGGGCCCCTGCTCGCTCCCCTGGGCCCCCGCACACACCCCCGGGCCCCGCACACGCCTCCGCACCCCTCCCCCGGGGCCCCTGCTTGCTCCCCTGGGCCCCCGCACACACCCCCCCACCTTCTTCACTCACGCGCGTCGCGCTGCTGCTCCTGCAGCCTGGCCTGGGGCAACGCTCACTCTGAGACTGCCTCCTCCTGCAGTGTCGCTGGCTGCGCAGATGAGTCAGAGCCACGCGGCACCGACAGTGACAGCACGCAGAGCAGGGAGATCGCTCTCCCTGCTTGCCGCTGCAGAGGGAATGGGATTGTCACTAATCATATCGGCAATGTGCCGATATGATTAGTGAAATTACCGACCGGGGGGGGGGGGCCTCTCACACATATCCATAGGAGCCCAGGGAGGGTAGGGGGGCGGGGCCTAGGGGGCGTGGCCATCAATAGCAGGGGCCCACCGGGGGTTCTCCCGACCTCCTGGTGGGCCAGTCCGCCCCTGCTTGCAGGTACGTCCAAATGTGAGAACCTCTGATGTGGATGTTGTTGTGGATCTGTAGTAGAGCCTATGGGGGTGTTCAATGTGGAATAGGCAGCTACTTAAAGGGGTTGTCCGACATTAGCTTAACAAAAATGTTTGAGTTTATCTGTGCTGTATTGTCATATAAATCACACCTACATTGTTATTTTTTGTTTTCTAACTTTTGTTCCTCTTGAATTATACCTTTATTCTCTGCAGCTTCTTGTTTACATTCAGCTCTAGCAAACTGACCACTTCCTGTGCAAAACCTCCCAGTCACAGCTGTCACCGCCCAGCCTCAGTGTCCAGCCCCACCCCAGTGTCCAGCCGCACCCTCTGCCCGCCCCCTGCACACATTCCCTGTCAGTATATTCTTCCCCAGCACCTGACCTGGTATCACTACAGCATTGCAAATAACAGCCCCACATCAGACTCTGCACCGTACACGCACACACATGGCTCTGCACACGCACACATATGGCTCTGTACCTCACACGCACACATATGGCTCTGCACCGT
The DNA here is from genome assembly GCF_048569485.1 of Anomaloglossus baeobatrachus. Taxonomy (NCBI): domain Eukaryota; kingdom Metazoa; phylum Chordata; class Amphibia; order Anura; family Aromobatidae; genus Anomaloglossus; species Anomaloglossus baeobatrachus. The sequence continues at coordinate 165,160,603 of NC_134359.1, forward strand.
ACACGCACACACATGGCTCTGCACCGTACACGCACACACATGGCTCTGCACCGTACACGCACATACATGGCTCTGCACCGTACACGCACACACATGGCTCTGCACCGTACACGCACACACATGGCTCTGCACCGTAAACGCACACACATGGCTCTGCACCGTAAACGCGCACACACATGGCTCTGCACCGTAAACGCGCACACACATGGCTCTGCACCGTAAACGCGCACACACATGGCTCTGCACCGTAAACGCACACACATGGCTCTGCACCGTAAACGCACACACATGGCTCTGCACACGCACACATATGGCTCTGTACCACACACATATGGCTCTGTACCGCACACGCACACATATGGCTCTGCACCGTACACGCACACACATGGCTCTGCACCGTACACGCACACACATGGCTCTGCACCGTACACGCACACACATGACTCTGCACCGCACACGCACACACATGACTCTGCACCGCACACGCACACACATGACTCTGCACCGCACACGCACACACATGACTCTGCACCGCACACGCACACACATGGCTCTGCACCGTACACGCACACACATGGCTCTGCACCGTACACGCACACACATGGCTCTGCACCGTACACGCACACACATGGCTCTGCACCGTAAACGCACACACATGGCTCTGCACCGTAAACGCACACACATGGCTCTGCACCGTAAACGCACACACATGGCTCTGCACACGCACACATATGGCTCTGTACCGCACACATATGGCTCTGTACCGCACACGCACACATATGGCTCTGCACCGTACACGCACACATGGCTCTGCACCGTACACGCACACACATGGCTCTGCACCGTAAACGCACACACATGGCTCTGCACCGTAAACGCACACACATGGCTCTGCACCGTACACGCACACACATGGCTCTGCACCGTACACGCACACACATGGCTCTGCACCGTACACACACACACATGGCTCTGCACCGTAAACGCACACACATGGCTCTGCACCGTAAACGCACACACATGGCTCTACACCGTAAACGCACACACATGGCTCTGCACCGTAAATGCACACACATGGCTCTGCACCGTAAACGCACACACATGGCTCTGCACCGCACACACATGGCTCTGCACCGCACACACATGGCTCTGCACCGCACACACATGGCTCTGCACCGCACACACATGGCTCTGCACCGTACACGCACACAGATGGCTCTGCACCGTAAACGCGCACACACATGGCTCTGCACCGTAAACGCACACACATGGCTCTGCACCGTAAACGCACACACATGGCTCTGCACACGCACACATATGGCTCTGTACCGCACACATATGGCTCTGTACCGCACACGCACACATATGGCTCTGCACCGTACACGCACACACATGGCTCTGCACACGCACACACATGGCTCTGCACCGTACACACATGGCTCTGCACCGTACACGCACACACATGGCTCTGCACCGTACACGCACACACATGGCTTTGCACACGCACACATATGGCTCTGTACCGCACACGCACACACATGGCTCTGCACCGTACACGCACACACATGGCTCTGCACCGTACACGCACACACATGGCTCTGCACCGTAAACGCACACACATGGCTCTGCACCGTACACGCACACACATGGCTTTGCACACGCACACATATGGCTCTGTACCGCACACGCACACACATGGCTCTGCACCGTACACGCACACACATGGCTCTGCACCGTACACGCACACACATGGCTCTGCACCGTAAACGCACACACATGGCTCTGCACCGTACACGCACACACATGGCTCTGCACCGTACACGCACACACATGGCTCTGCACCGTACACGCACACACATGGCTCTGCACCGTACACGCACACACATGGCTCTGCACCGTAAACGCACACACATGGCTCTGCACCGTACACGCACACATGACTCTGCACCGCACACACATGGCTCTGCACCGTACACGCACACACATGGCTCTGCACCGTACACGCACACACATGACTCTGCACCGCACACACATGACTCTGCACCGCACACACACACACACACACATGGCTCTGCACCGTACACGCACACACATGGCTCTGCACCGTACACGCACACACATGGCTCTGCACCGTACACGCACACACATGGCTCTGCACCGTACACGCACACACATGGCTCTGCACCGTACACGCACACACATGGCTCTGCACCGTAAACGCACACACATGGCTCTGCACCGTAAACGCACACACATGGCTCTGCACACGCACACATATGGCTCTGTACCGCACACATATGGCTCTGTACCGCACACGCACACATATGGCTCTGCACCGTACACGCACACACATGGCTCTGCACCGTACACGCACACACATGGCTCTGCACCGTAAACGCGCACACATGGCTCTGCACCGTACACGCACACACATGGCTCTGCACCGTACACGCACACACATGACTCTGCACCGCACACGCACACACATGGCTCTGCACCGTACACGCACACACATGACTCTGCACCGCACACGCACACACATGGCTCTGCACCGTACACGCACACACATGGCTCTGCACCGTAAACGCACACACATGGCTCTGCACCGTAAACGCACACACATGGCTCTGCACCGCACACACATGGCTCTGCACCGCACACACATGGCTCTGCACCGCACACACATGGCTCTGCACCGCACACACATGGCTCTGCACCGTACACGCACACACATGGCTCTGCACCGTAAATGCACACACATGGCTCTGCACCGTACACGCACACACATGGCTCTGCACCGTACACGCACACACATGGCTCTGCACCGTACACGCACACACATGGCTCTGCACCGTACACGCACACACATGGCTCTGCACACGCACACATATGGCTCTGCCAGCCCCCCCATCCCCATCCCCATAGGGAACACATGTGGAGTACATACTCACCTGTCCTCGGTCCCCGCCGCTCCTGCGCTGTCTGTGCTCTGTTCAGCACAGTAGTGACGTCACCGCTGTGCTGCAGATTGCACAGACAGCCGGAGGGACAGTGATGAGAAGCAGCGCTGCGCTGCTTCTCATCAGCACTTTCAAATGTACCGGCATCGGTGATCTGTGATGCCGGTACATTTGAATGTGCGATCCTGGGCAGGGGGCCCGGTGCTGGAGCTGACACCACGGCAGCTGCCGCCAGGCCCCGCCCCCAGGTCACGGACCCCCACAGCAGTGCAGGGGGAGGTTACTGGAGGTGCGGGGGAATGTGTGGGAGGGTGCAGGGAAGGGGGCGGTGACTCCTCGCACTGTAGACACCCAGCAGGGAGGTGACATGCTGCTCCACATTTGCATGTCAACATGGCCCTGCCCATGTAGACGTGCAAAGACCGGAAGCAGCAAAATCGCGGCAGGAGCGGTCACATGACCGCTCTGAGCCGGGGGAGAGGGGCTGACAGCAGGGCAGGTAAGTGGTCTCTATCTACTTACCTGCCCCAATGTAGCCCAATAGGGAAATAAAAAAAAAAAGTCAAAGAAGCCGGATAACCCCTTTAATGCAGTGGTTAAATCTGCTATGAAGGTAAACATTTCATGCACGGCACAAAAAAATACTGGTGGACACAGGAATGACTGTAATAGGTCGTGGATGATCCACCTGCAAGTCTAGACAGAAAATGCACGTGTGACCAGTAAGAGTAAGGCTATGTGCACACGTTGCGTATTTACATGAAGTTACGCTGCGATCTGCACCGCAGCGTAACTACATGCGTCCTGCGTCCCCAGCATAATCTATGAAGATTATGCAGGAGACGTGCACACGTGGCGTATTAGAGCGCAGCGCTTCGGCTGCTGCCCGAAGCGCGCATTCTAAGAAGTGACATGTCACTTCTTTTCTGCGCTCTGCATGCAGTGCCCGCTCTGTCTATGGGAGGGGCTGCAGTCAGAGCGCATGGAATCTGCTTTTTTTTTTTTTTTTCTTTTTTTCATTACGGACTCTTTCTGCAGCGATTTGAAGCGCACGTGTGCTGTTCAAATCGCTGCAGAAATTTCTGCAGGGACAGAGCGCAACGTGCACACATAGCCTCATAATGCCACACAGTATTACCCTGTCTGCTATACTAAGTAACATCGACTGGAATAAGAGTATATATTGTATTATAATGGAAACTGAGAGGTTCACCATCATCCATTGAAACATGGGTAAGTGGTTTATTTCAGCTCCGTGTAAAGCAATACACCATGTATTGGCACACAAGCTTTTCAGCACTTCAGAATGGCCTCCCTTCAGGCCTATACATGGTGTATGGCCTGTCATGGAGCCCAAATAAACTGCTCCCCTGACTTTGTATGGATGCTGGCGAACTTCTCTCTTTTCTCGTTTGATAATCCTGGCTTTGGGGACGAGGAGTGTTTGCACCTACATCCTGGCACATACTCCCGACATGATGGTGTGGTATGAAGAAACATCCAGCTTCCGCCATCCAAATAAAATAGTGGCTTTATTGGAAGATCTATGCCATGAAGAGGGATCATAAGTGAGCTGAATCGAGTACATATCTATGTTGTGTGTCTTGTTCATATTTTTTGTGGAGTATCCAATAAAGCATCTATTATTTTATTTGGATCATGGGGTAGATCATTCTCCATTCTCCTCTCATTACACACAAATCGTGTGGTAACTGAGCTGGACGTTTCTTTACTATTGTATTTGTGGTATAGTATTGAATATTATGGCTGCCCTTAGGCCATGTGCACACTCTGAGTATTTGGTGAATTTAATTACCTTTAGTATTTGTAGCCAAAACCAGGATTGGAAAAGTATAATAGAAACACGAGCACCACTTCAGTATTTATCACCTACTCCTGGGTTGGTAAAAAAAACAAACAACAAATACTGAGGTAAAAATGTCACCAAGTACTCAGTGTGCACGTGGCCGTACTGATCTAAATTTTCATAGCAACCATAGTTATTTGCAGGGCTGTGGAGTCGGAGTCGTGGAGTCTGAGTCGGTATAAAATGGACTGACTCAGACTTCTAAAATATATAATAAATTGGGTACAGTAGTTCAATGCAGAATGTGCTGAATATTTTTTCATAGGAATTTGGGAAAGTTATGAAATGTCCTATAAATGGCTGTTCTATTCCTGATCTAAGGCTACATTCACACAGTGTTTTTGCTGCGTTTTTTGAGGATACGTTTGTCAGCTGTAAAAGATCAGCTTTTTAAAAAAACATATCACCTGAAAGGTTGTTGAGCTCATAACAAATGCTTTCAATAGCAAAAGCAGATTAGAAAAATGCCACACAAACTGACATGCTCATTCTTTGTGAGGATCTGTTTTTGAGCACAAAAACGGATTCTCACAAAACGCTGTGTCTGAATGTCCTATCTTGAAACCCATTGCCTTTGCTGGGATGCCCAGAGTCACTGCATTTCACTGAATTATTTTGCCATCAATGTTCGATATGTTTGTGACAAGAAAGAAATTGTTAGCAAGACACTGGCAGTAAAAGATACTAAAGCTCATCACACCAGCCAGTTTCTCCAGGCCTTAGTGGAAAAAGTTCTGCAAGATTACAAACTCAAAAAAGAACAGGTTCTTGCTATTGTAGCGGACAATGCTTCAAACATGATAAATACAATTAAACTGATGAATTAGAGTTATGAACAACATCTAGAAGAAAATTTAGGATTCAGTATGTTTGAGATGGAAGGCCACAGTGCTGTTCATGTAACTGAGGAACAAACAGATATTACAACAGAAGAACAGCAAAATGATACTTTAGGATTAGATGATCTTGTTGAAGCTGCTTCAAAACACTTTCATATTCATCACATGCACTGTGTTGTGCACACGCTACAGCTGGCAATAAGAGAGAGTCTGCATGAGGGACCCCGATTTCACACATCCGGCTTTTGCCGGTTTGGCGGATGCGGCGCACTCCAGTACAGTGTATACGATACAGTGGCAGAGCGACAAACACCGGTCACATGCTGTCATGTGACCCGGAAGTTGTGGCGCTGCCACTGTACTGTATCGTACTGTACTGGCGTGTGTCGTATCCGCCAAACTGGCGAAAAGCCGGATGTGTGAAACTGGGCAGACATGCTGGAAATCTGATTGGAAAAGTGAGGAAATTGGTTATTGCCACTAGAACGCCTACAATTGATTCCATCTTGAAGAGACGTGCTGGGAAAGGGTCAATTGTTGATCAAGCCACTCGGTGAGGCAGTACTTATTTAATGACTGAGCGATTGCTTGAACTAAAATCATTTCTTATAGATATGGTAAACTCTCAAGTAACCTTAAATGAAAGTCAATGGACACAGGTGGCTGAATTGAAGGAATTGCTTAATCACCCATTTACAGTGACTAAAAAATTACAAGCTGAGGATTTAACTCCTGGCATTTTCATAAGGGAGTGGAAGAACTTGCTATTTTGCCTGTCCCAAAGAGGATGTTTAATCCCAGATGGCATTTCTGCTTCAATGAAACGTAGAGACACAGCTATTGGAAAATAAAATTCTTCTGGCGGCTGTTTATGTGGACCCAAGTCATCGTATACTGCTTGATGATCAACAGCTTACTAAAGGAAAAGAAGCTTTGAGTGAGGTAGCAGTTAGGATGAGCGGCTACAGGACTGCCAGGCGGAAGAGGACTTGGGGCCTGACAGTGCTACTGCTGCCATATATTCATCCTCCTCAGATGAGGAGTTTATCTTTGACAAGTATTTGGATGACATGGAGCAGGCAAAGCGTTGCTGCAAGGAAAAAGATTTCACTCCGTCTTTTATAGCAGATTGACCAGATTTCAGTAAAAGGTTTCACTTGCTCTCAAAGAAATAGAAAAATTCAACCATTCATCAAAAGTGACTGTGCATGAGGCAATTTCTTTATACCTGGAAATTGTTAGAGATGTTGCCCATGTGGTTACGGCTTTGCCTCCAACCCAAGTTAGTGTTGAGAGGTTGTTCTTTAGCCTTAAAAGTATTAGGTCAGATTTGAGGTCATCTGCGAAGGAGGATCTGATGGAGGCAATTCTATTTCTTATAACAAATTCATAGACTGCACAAATGTTATTTAGTATGTTTTTGTTGAAAACTGTTTTTTTTTTGCCACTTATATATAACACTATGTAATACACTATGTAAGTGGCAAAAACCAGTTTTCAACAAAAACATACTAAATAATAACATTTAGTATATTGCTTATATTTAAGTGAAAAATGTATTGTAGTGCAATGTGAACATCAGACATTTAATCATTTTTATGATACAATAATCAAGATACCGTATTTTTCGGACCATAAGACGCACCCTGGTTTTGGAGGAGGAAAATAGGAAAATAAAATTTTAAGCAAAAAATGTGGTCATGACACACTGTTATGGGGCGAGGATCTTCTGCTGACACTGTTATGGGGGTAATGTCCCCAAATTCTCTGCTAAGGTACCCCATCCTGGTAATGATCCTCCTGCCTTGTATATGTACCCCATCCTGGTATATGCCCTTATCCTGCTATATACTGCCATCCTGCTATATGCCCCCATCCTGATATAAAAAAAATAAATAAAATAAATAAATCTTTATTTTTATATAGCGCTAACATATTCTGCAGCGCTTTATATACATCAGGAACACTGTACCCATTGGGGCTCACAATCTAAAGTCCCTATCTGTATGTCTTTGGAGTGTAGGAGGAAACTCGAGTACCCAGAGGAAACCCACGCAAACACGGGGAGAACATACAAACTCCTTGCAGATGGTGTCCTTGGTGGGATTTGAACCCAGGACCCCAGCGCTGCAAGACTGCAGTGCTAACCACTGAGCCACCATGCCGCCCTTATATACTGCCATCCTGGTATATATTCCCATCCTGCTATATATTCTCATCCTGCTATATACACCCATCCATCCATCCTGCTATATACCCCATCCACCCTGCTATATACACCCACCCTGCTATATACATCCACCCTGCTATATACACCCACCCTGCTATATACACCCACCCTGCTATATACACCCACCCTGCTATATACACCCATCCTGCTATATACACCCATCCTGCTATATACACCCATCCTGATAAATAACCCCATCCTGGTATATGGCATGTATTCTGTATCACACACACACACACAAAAAAACAAACGTTTATACTCACCTTTTCTCGCTCCATGCAGCAGCTCTCCTCCCCCTGTCTGCGGCGGCAGCAGCGCCGCTGGAGTGTGGAGCCGTCACCGGTCACTTCCCTGCAGCATGGCGATGCCCTCCTGTCTGTGCCGGTCAGCTTACCTGCGTGACTAGCGGCGCGCACAGCGATTACATCATCTCTGTGCTCACCGCTCGCTACACAGATCAGCTGACCAGCACAGACAGGAGGACATCGCGAAGCTGCAGGGGAACGGTGAGTATGTATACTGATTCACTGCCCCCCGCGCTGATGATGATGCACGGGGAGCAGTGAATACAGCCGCACATGATCACTGCAGGCTGTAGTTGCCAGGGGTGATCACGGCCGGCTGTTTAATATGCGTGCACCCCGCCGCCCATCATCCCGCCCACCTGTCAGCGCTAGCTTCAGCGCTGAGAGATGATGGGCGGGAGGATGGCCGTGCATATGTAATGAGCGGGCCCACGTGGTCACGGCAGGCACTGCCACAGCCTGCTCGTGCCCCCGATGACCCGCTCCACCGCAACACCCTCATTCCCGGCCGCAGCACTATAGTCAGACCATAAGACGCACCCCCCACTTTCCCCCAACATTTGGGGGGAAAAAAGTGCGTCTTATGGTCCGAAAAATACGGTATTTAGATGGAACCTAAAATATATTTATTGAAATACAACTTTAGAACACACAACTGTAATAAATTGTAAATATGTAATACAATATGTAATATACAGTAATTACATATATATTACACATTTACAATTTATTACAGTTTTGTGTGTTCTAAAGTTGTATTCCAATAAATATATTTTAAGTTCTATCTAAATATCTTGATTATTGTATCATAAAAATGATTAAATGTCTGATATTCACATTGTACTACAATACATTTTTCACTTAACGTTAAGCAATATGTCGGAGTCGGTGCAAGGGAAATTGAAGAGTCTGAGTCGAAGGTTTGGCTTACCGACTCCACAGCCCTGGTTATTTGATTGTGAATCTGATGCCTAAACTTGTTTTCTCTCATCAGGTGTCTAATGTACTGAAGATGCCAATATCAGATTCAGTGATCTAATGGCTATCCTCTTTTTATCATGTGTCCCTGCAGGTCATTACTGCCAAGCCCCTTATTTTCATGAACCACACAGTCTTTTATAACAAATGCTATTAATAGTTCTCCCACAAACATGTTTCACTGTGCTATCAATGTCTTCAGGGGTTTTGGGCAAAGGCATAACTTACCAATAAGATAGAGCCTTTAGACCTGAGTTGTAATGTCTTTGGATCATTTATTCCATTCCTTCCGTTAGATATGATGATGCTGCTTTGCCCTTTATTTTGGGATGATTGGCAGGTCCACAAGCCAATGTGGTGATGGGCTGCACCAATCACTGTGTCAGAGCCGCGCTGCGCTGCTCCCTCACTGGCATCTCCGTTCTGCTTGCACAGCTGCAATTGAGAAATCCCTGCACGTCTGGGACGGATTTTCCTTAACCCATTATTACAATGAAATGCATTCCAGACCAATACATATTAGTTTTATACGTTCCAATTATTGGTCTGTACAAAGACACATTATTTCTTCGTAATGACCCAGGATTTATCTCATTCACTAGCTGCTAATTATACGTGAGCTAATCTAGTGAAAGGAAACCTGTCTCGAGCCAGTAACACTCCATCCAACGATGGCCTGCTCTTTCTACTCCCTTTAAAATCAGAATTTGCTGAGGTGCACTCACTTACCCCTTAGGGCAGACCTGGGCAAGGGGCGGCCCGCGATCCGGCCCGCCTACTGTCTGTGACCGGCCCGCCTGTCTTGCTGAGAGTTGGAGGCGTGCCTCAGCCCCGCTCTCACTGCCGGGAGCTATGTAGCCTACAGTGCAGTGATAAGCAGCTGCCACGCCTCCACTCTCCCGGTTACGCCCCCTCTTGCTGCCAGTCATGCCCCCTCTGGATGCTGATCACACTTTCTGGATGCCTTCTATGGCATTTATGCTGCTAGCCACGTCCCCTTTTGCTGTCATCCACGCCCCCTCAATGCTGGACACGCACTCCTCGGATGCCTCCCTTGTCCCCTTTTCCTGCTCTTTCGAGGCTGGCCACACCCCCTTTGCCTGCCACTTCTAGCCAGGGATCCTCACATGACCGGCTTATCTCCACAGTGGCCACTTCAAAAACGTTTGTTCTACAAATTGAGCTAATGTGCACCAGTAGCAGCAGGGAGAGTGCAAAGTGGCTTCAGGAGGGGGGAGCAGGGGAGCAGCACTTGTGTCTTCTCAGGTCCCCACTGTGCCTGCAATAGAAGAAGCAGACACACAGGGGACTCAGAGAAGGCAGCCAGAAGAGCACTCAGGCTCTGCTGCTGCAGTGCTGCCTGCCTGTGCCCTCAGGGTCCCCAGGGCCAATATGCATGCCCCGCTGGCCACCACTGTCAGTATGCATGCCCCGCTGGCCACCACTGTCAGTATGCATGCCACGCTGGCCACCACTGTCAGTATGCATGCCCCGCTGGCCACCACTGTCAGTATGTATGCTGGTGGCCAGTATGTATGCTCCACAGGCCACCAGGGCCAGTATGTATGCTCCACAGGCCTCAGTAATGTGTATGCCACTTACTGACCCCAGTAATGTGTATGCCCCCCCACTGATCCCAGTAATGTGTATGCTCCCCCACCGACCCCAGTAATATCTATGCTCCCCCACTGACCCCAATAATTTCTTTCCCCCACTGACCCCAGTAATGTGTATGCCCCCCACTGATCCCAGTAATGCCTATGCTCCCCCACTGACCCCAATAATGTCTTTCCCCCACTGACCCCAGTAATGTGTATGCCCCCCCACTGATCCCAGTAATGTCTATGCCCCCCCACTGATCCCAGTAATGTCTATTCCCCCACTGATCCCAGTAATGTCTATTCCCCCCCACTGACCCCAGTAATGCCTATGATCCCCCACTGACCCCAATAATGTCCATTTCCCCCACTGACCCCAGTAATGTGTATGCCCCCCCACTGATCCCAGTAATGTGCATGCCCCCCCCCTGATCCCAGTAATGTGTATGCTCCCCCACTGATCCCAGTAATGTCTATGCCCCCCCACTGATCCCAGTAATGCCTATGCTCCCCCACTGACCCCAGTAATGCCTATGCTCCCCCACTGACCCCAGTAATGCCTATGCTCCCCCACTGACCCCAGTAATGCCTATGCTCCCCCACTGACCCCAGTAATGCCTATGCTCCCCCACTGACCCCAGTAATGCCTATGCTCCCCCACTGACCCCAGTAATGCCTATGCTCCCCCACTGACCCCAGTAATGCCTATGCTCCCCCACTGACCCCAGTAATGCCTATGCTCCCCCACTGACCCCAGTAATGCCTATGCTCCCCCACTGACCCCAGTAATGCCTATGCTCCCCCACTGACCCCAGTAATGCCTATGCTCCCCCACTGACCCCAGTAATGCCTATGCTCCCCCACTGACCCCAGTAATGCCTATGCTCCCCCACTGACCCCAATAATGTCCATTTCCCCCACTGACCCCAGTAATGCGTATGCCCCCCACTGATCCCAGTAATGCCTATGCTCCCCCACTGACCCCAATAATGTCTTTCCCCCACTGATCCCAGTAATGTGTATGCCCCCCACTGATCCCAGTAATGTGTATGCTCCCCCACTGATCCCAGTAATGTGTATGCTCCCCCACTGATCCCAGTAATGTGTATGCTCCCCCACTGACCCCAGTAATGCGTATGCCCCCCACTGATCCCAGTAATGCCTATGCTCCCCCACTGACCCCAATAATGTCTTTCCCCCACTGATCCCAGTAATGTGTATGCCCCCCACTGATCCCAGTAATGTGTATGCTCCCCCACTGATCCCAGTAATGTGTATGCTCCCCCACTGATCCCAGTAATGTGTATGCTCCCCCACTGATCCCAGTAATGTGTATGCTCCCCCACTGATCCCAGTAATATGTATGCTCCCCCACTGATCCCAGTAATGTGCATGCTCCCCCACTGATCCCAGTAATGTGTATGCTCCCCCACTGATCCCAGTAATGTCTATGCTCCCCCACTGATCCCAGTAATGTCTATGCTCACCCTCCACTGATCCCACTAATGTGTATGCTCCTCCCATTGATCCCAGTAATGTGTATGCTCCCCCACTGACCCCAGTAATGTCTATGCCCCCACATTTTCATTGAATCTTTGTATTGTTTAACTTACTGTTTGGGATAGCATATATACTATATACAGTATTTGAGAGAGGGGAGCCAGCACGATCTGAAAATGGCATGCATCATATAAAAAGTGCAAATTCACAGATTTATTCCAACTGTACTGTAATATAAATGAGATTTTTAGCAAATAATTGATCAATTCTTTGAGCCACCCCTGCCAACGTCACGGCAAATCTCAATAGGTGGGTCCTACTCTATATTCTGTATTTCATGTGCCATGCGGCCTCCTAGATAAAGTTAAAAGCAGAACCATAATGGAGCACACATACCTGTAACTTGTATATATAACCGCTTCTATGTTGCAAAAGAGGCAATTGTGGATAGAGGCCAGCCCAGGTCCCAGCATGTGGAGCAAGCTCTATACATACCAGGACTATATCAGAACTGACCCTCCCAGTGCCAGAGAGCAACCATTGATAAAGGCGGACCAGATCCAAGTATGGTGCTTAATTAGCAATGCCTGTGGAAAGGGTGAGGCAACTGAATGTGTACAGCTACCAACAGGAGGAATATATTGCAAACCAAGATCAGGCGTGCATAGCATGGTGGTGACCAGCCACCAGACATTTGTAGCATAACTACAACCAAACAGAGAGAGAGGGGAGCCAGCACGATCTGAAAATGGCATGCATCATATAAAAAGTGCAAATTCACAGATTTATTCCAACTGTACTGTGAATTTTCACTTTTTATATGATGCATGCCAATTTCAGATCGTGCTGGCTCCTTTTTCTCTGTTATGACTGTAGTTATGCTACAATTTCTGGTGACTGACCATCACCATACCATGCACGCCTGATTTTGGTTTGCAATGTATTCCTCCTGTTGGTAGTTGTTCAGATTCAGTTACCTCACCCCTTTCCACAGGCAATGCTAATTAAGCACCATTCTTGGATCTGGTCCGCCTTTATCAATGGTTGCAGTCTGGCACTGGGAGGGTCAGTTCTGATATAGTCCTGGTATGTGTAGAGCTTGCTCCACATGCTGGGACCTGGGCTGGTCTCTATCCACAATTGCCTTTTTTGCAACATGGAAGCGGCTATATACAGGTTACAGGTATGTGTGCTCCATTATGGTTCTGCTTTTAACTTTATCTAGGAGGCTGCATGGCACATGAAATACAGAATATAGAGTAGGACCCCCCTATTGAGATTTGCCGAGACGTTGGCAGGGGTGGCTCAAAAAATTGATCAATTATTTGCTAAAAATCTCATTTTTTTTATTATAGTACAGTTGGAATAAATCTGTGAATTTTCACTTTTTATATGATGCATGCCAATTTCAGATCGTGCTGGCTCCTTTTTTTCTATATACAGTATTTGGTAGAACTGAGCTAATTATATTAGTCCGGCCCTCTAAAAGCATCCCAATTTCTCATGCGGCCCCATGGGAAAATTAATTGCCCATCCCTGCCTTAGGGTGCACTCACCCCTGAGGGTGCACTCAAACGACCTTATATTACTTCACAGAAAGCGCGACCTGCGGTCCCTTGACCTGGACAACAAGCCACGTAGGCATAGATGAGGCTGTGAGGTCAGCACATTGCTTACTCGGCAAACCTTTCCTCTAGTCTCTGATTTGTCATTGAGGCGGTTTGTTTTATCGGGTAGATACTTTGAACAGATGAAGGAACCAGCTTTTCTTCTACAAGTATTGCATTCACTAACAGCCACCGCTTTAACTGTTTTGGATCTAGGGAAAGGTTCATGGGGTTGGGCCAATTCCCTCAATCTTCTGGCGTATGATTATTAATACATGTTTATTCTTCATTATGCAGAAACTAGTCTCAGAAACACAACGTAGCTGCAAGAAGATATACATTCAAATCCATAATATCTGTAGGCATATGGGTTTATTGGTGCAAATATACGACCCGTGTGGGAGGCTGTTATGTCAGCCCCGAACTCCGACTATTTATATAATTGTCAGCTTGGTGAATCTTAAAGGGATTGTCATGATTCCTCCTGTGCGTCTTGGACACAAAGGTGACTGTTTTCACTATATATTCTGGGTATGTTGAGCTATATATTCTGGGTATGCTGATTGACCGCTCAGTTGTCCAACCTAGTGCAGGGCTAGTGATGTGTTCAGTGACAGCTGAGCCATCCAATCTGAGACTGGGAGATTCTGGGTTTTCCAGATGTGCCCTGTTTGGTTTGATTGCCCTGCTATTTAACTGAGCCGTGAGTCCCAGAACACTGCCAGTCTAAGGGTATGTGCGCACGTTGCTTTTTACCTGCTTTTTTGCTGCTTTTTCTTCTGCGCTGTTTAATGCCAAAATGGTTGTGTTCTTCTATTCAAGCAAAGTCTATGGGAATTTGGGTTTCTTGTTCACACTATGTTGTTCAAAATGCTGCCTTTTTGTGGCAGAACTTTGGTCAAAAACTCAGCTTTTCAAAGAAGCAACATGTCAATTGTTTTTGCCATTTGGGTTTTGCACTGCAAAGCTGAGTTTTTGACCAAAGTTCTGCCACAAAAAGGCAGCATTTTGAACAACATAGTGTGAACAAGAAACCCAAATTCCCATAGACTTTGCTTGAATAGAAGAACACATCCATTTTGGCATTAAACAGCGCAGAAGAAAAAGCAGCAAAAAAGCAGGTAAAAAGCAGGTAAAAAGCAACGTGCGCACATACCCTCAGTCTGCTGCTCAGTTGTGCTAGTTGAACTCTTGTATCGCTGCCTGATCATTGACTTTGTTTGATTATCCTTGCGCCTTGTCCCTCCTTTCTGATCCGCAACCCATCAGTTATTCTAAATCCTGACCGTGACCTGACTACGCCTCTGCCTATCCCCTTAATCTTGATGAGCTCTCCTGGTACCTGGAACGTTTGACTATCCTGTCTCACGGTTTGTCCGTGTCATGACTGATGGCTATTGTGCACCTTACAGCTATTTTTAGCTCCTCATCTGTCCCTGACGCTTCATTCTCTGAAATATGTCATCGGGGGTGGTGATGGAAGCAGTGTAAGTGACACCAGCACTGCCCCCTAGTGACTATTTGTTTCAAGTCAGTGACAGATGTTATAACTGCAGAAAAAAAAGACATGGACCACACATCCAAAAATCATACATTGATCTATTGTTACTAAGAAAAATTTACAAAAGTGAACATAGAATTCTTAGTTTAACATCCTGACCAGACTGCATGAAGCCCACTAAAAAAACACCAAAAAGCAGCCAAGACAAATGATATGTGCACACACAATGTGGTGAGCCTTCCTCATAAAGATGGCTGTGAGCCTGTCATGTGTTATGTACTCATAGTGCTAACTGACCCGCCTGGACCTGGTGTTGTGCGTCATTTATAGGCCATTATTCAGACACTGTGCTTCTCGTGTATCCATGCGAGATGCACCTATATAGTAAATGGTGAGCCTGTCATGTGTTATCTACTCATAGTGCTAACTGACCCGCCTGGACCTGGTGTTGTGCGTCATTTATAGGCCATTATTCAGACACTGTGCGCCTCGTGTATCCGTGCGAGATGCACCTATATAGTGCTGTTTTGCCCGCCTGACCTGGGTTTCTGGCGTCATTTATAGGTCACAGTTCAGACACTGTGCATTTCACTCATTATATGATGGGCTCCCAGTGCAAGCCTTATTAGTGTGCATGTCTTATGCTAAGCAGCCGCCCCTCCCCCCTAGTGTGGAGGTTGAGTGGCTGTGACATCAGCATCTTGCACCTTGGCTGCAGCCATCTTTATGAGGAAGGCTCACCACATTCTGTGTATGCACATATCATTTGTCTTGGCTCCTTTTTGGTGTTTTTTTTTATATAGTTCTTTGTGGTTTTTCTGCATGAAGCCCACTACCATGACACGGTGAACGTCTCAGTGGGCCCCTGACCTAAAAAGTGCGACACCATATGCCAACCACCGCCGAGGCAATGGTGGGACTAGAAGGGGATATTACCTATTGCCCCACAACACCCATGCAGCAAGGAAAAGCTCCCTGGCTCAGAGCTACACCACCCCACAGTAACAGGATCATTGTTACAACAAGTGAAAGGAGCTGAAAAACTCTCCTTCCATGTTTTCTCAGAATGTGAGCTGAGAGCAAAAAGTGAAGTCCTTCTTGCAGTCTTCTGCTAATCAAAAATACCTGGTTCAAATTGGGGACAGTGCTGGTCCAAGTAATGATAAAAGTTATGGAATGGTGCTGCTGTCAATCACACTGCTTCTATGGCCGGCATCACACAGCGTATAGCATCGAATGCGAGAGACTTATGATCCAATGTGAGAATCGGATCACGGGACAGATGCATCTTTCCTTCTCCGTTGCCTGTCTCAGCGTATATTGGCTGCACTGGGATGTCATCATCAGTGCAGTCTGTTTCACACGCACCCTTAGACATCCCATAGAGTCGCTGCTAATCGGCATAATGAAAAAACGCTGATCGGCACTGCCCCATAGTATGACATTGGCGCGAGTGCTATCAAATTAAACATCGGATAGCAATCTTCTGACACGCCCTACCCAGAGCTGGGGTTACTCAGAACCGGGCCGGACTAGTCCGGGGATGTCAGCCGTGGTGGGGTTCGGCTCTGTGACCCTGGCCGTGTCTTTTAAATAAAGGAGATGATGATTATATTTACAGTGGAATAAAGTTTGTGACGCCACCTGTGGTTTTGCGGCTATGTGGGCCGCCGCTGCGCTGCGTGTTTCCCGGGGCAGGTGGTGATGGCGCAGCTGGGGTATTATTGCTCCCCACAGGTGAAGCGGGACCCTTGGAAAAGATCGAGATTTCACACACAGGGAGACAGCTTACCACACAAGTCTTGAGATCTGTCTCTTCAAGGCCACTGAGATGTGGCTCCCCATGTTCAGGCAAACAGTCTATAGTAGTGATGTGTCGGTCACGAACGATCCGACACAAAGATCCGGCTCCCTGCTGTGAACGATAGGAGCTGGATCACCAAAGTGAGCCACTAAAATTGCTAAACAGCTCTTTTCGCCGCTGAAACCACGCCCACCCATGGCTAAACCCCGCCCACTCAGCAATCTAATTGTTCCCTTGTAAGTGGGGCGGGGTTTAGCCACGGGTGGGCGTGGTTTCAGTGGCGTTACTGTAATCTTAAATATGTGTTCACCGGGGGTGAACACATATTTAATAAGGAGCCGAGAACGATCCGAATGAGCCGGCTTTTTGGTGAGCGGCACGCACGCACGCACGCACGCGCGCGCCGTCCGGGTGGTCAGGTGGCAGTTGGGATTTCCATATCTGAGAGTTATGAGGCCTCCTTATTGCTGTGTGTCTGTTTTTAAGTCCTCGGCTGTTTCAAACCTGGCCCTCACCTCTCTTGTGTCTCTCACTTGTATAGCAGGCATAATGAACCGTTCTGCTGGGTACCACTAACTCTGCTGCGGTCCCTGGCTCTGTTGATGGCTGTGCTTCTGTGCTGGGAGACTGAAGTCCCCCTCGCCTTCCGGACTTTTCTGCTGGGCCTGACTAAACCTGTGCAGACTCGGACTCCGGTGTCCAGGTTGATTCTTCTGGGGTGTACCGAACTGGTTCCTTAACCCCTTCTCTATCTCGCCTTGCTTCTGACCCTCACTCAGGATTCCTCTCACTGCCAGGCTATTTCCCCTGGTATTGGCCCAAAACAGCACAATTTTCAGGTTGCTTCCTCTGTCAGTCCTGCACTGGACCCGACCGGTTTTAACTGCCTCTCTCTGCTCCCAGCAGCTGAATTTCTAGGAGACTTCAATGGACATCAGCCAGTACGCCTGACGTCAGTTAAGTAGAGCTTCCCCTTCAGGCCTGGGGTGGAAGTGTTGTATGTGCGTACTTCCAATGTGGAAATCCCTTACTGCACCAGCCAGATATTATTGTGGCTACTGTAACGTTGCGCCCTGCAACGTGGGGGTTTCACTCGCTTGCAGCGGTGTGAGGTAGCTTCAGCAACACATGTACACAGTCTCTTCATAGAAATTCTGGCAGTTTATTAAAAACACTCAGCATAAACTGCCCTCAAACATAAACAATAAGTCCATAATGGAAGTTTAGCAACTTCCCCACTCTCTGGCTCCTGCCAGCGTACAACTCTAGCCAAGGTTCCTTCCAGCACCCAGGGCCCTCTGCAGACCCCTGTCTGTCTCTCCTCCTGGAGAGATTCGGCCCTACAGCCCTGGCCTGGCTGCACTCACCTCAGACTCTATATCAGAGCCTTGTGATCAGCCTCCATGCAGGCTGAAACACCCAGAGCTCCTGGCTCTGCTCTAACTTGTTTCCAGTCCACACACTGGACATCTAGAGCCAGCCTCTCTCTAGACTGCCCTAGACACACTTCTCCCAGGTTCAGAGACAGGATTGCTTTAACCCATGGAGCCACACCCACAGGTGGTAAGGCGTGTGTAATCAGCATCACACACCCTTCCATGGCTCTACATGTAATGCAATCCTGTGGAACCACAGGTCCCAGCCAGCTTCACATTGCAGAGCACCCATGCTTCTGCAAAACATACCGGCCCTTTGTAATACAGCCGGTTGATACCTCACATACCCTCCCCCTCTGTTCAAACCCGTAGGGGAGAACACTTGCCAACGACCTGGGGCCGCGAGACAGGGCATCCCCGTTGCCATGCCCCACCAGTTGAGAGGGCCGTCCAAGAGCAGTAGTCCCTGAGGCATCGCCCGACACTGTCACCAAACCCTGTCTGGTCAACCTAGGGTTAAAGGACGTCCCATTTCCAGACCGTTCTCTCCCTGACCCCCTCCCAGGGTCACCGTAGTAGAGAGACATGTCCCCAGTCAAACCTACAGTCTTGTCCGAACCTAGGCTTTCTTGAGTACCCCCAAGGCTACTGTCGGGAACTCTAAGCTCATAGCGGCCACTATCTACAGTACATCGTAGGTTACCACTCTGTCGGCGATTCCTTTTATCGCGCGTCTGAACTACTGGACCGACACGCCATCTTCCACTTCTTTCCCCTGAACAACGGGTGGAAGACGGCTGCTGTCCCCCACACAGTTGGCGAAGCTGCTCCTTAATTTTCAGGTTTTCTTGCCACAACCGCTCCATGTCACGTACATGGTGTACCCGATATTCAATAAGGCTTCGAATGTTTCCAAGACTCTCTACAGTCCCGACACAGACGAACGGAACCATACCAGCTTCCCTGGGTATCTTGCTCTCATTAGCAGCAGGGATTCTTAATCTCACCAATCCTGATTTATTCACCATCTCTTGCATGACTCGTCCGGTTTTTCCAATGACTCTCCCCACCAGAGCCCGGGGTACTTGGACAATATCTTCCGCCAGACTCTGATTTTTCCTTTTATACGCTAGCTGTCTAGTGGCTTCTTCCTTTTGCAGTTGGACCTGCCACTTCATACGAACACATCTGAAGTGCATGTCCTTTAGAATAGCCACCCGCTGCCCAGTAATTTCACTGGTGGACAATATCACTAACTGTTCAGCCCCTGGGGTACAGTAGACCTCACACGCTTCCACAGCTCTCTTAAATTCGTCATGCATGCACTCGGTGGCACACGCTTCTCTTAAGTCCTTAGGTATATCCACCATGCACTTGACTACAGAAGTCTCATTCATCCCTGCCACATGCTTGTCAAGTTTAGCTTCCAAAGTCAGCTCTCTTTGGGCCTCCCCTGCTTCAACATGTTTGGTCAGGATTGACACTCGCTGCTCCATCTGCTCCAAGGCTCCCTGGGACTTGGACTGGTACTCTGCCAAGCGACTTCGGAGCTCAGCCACTTCTTTCTCCAGCTCCCTTACTCGACTCTCAGTAGCCTGCCTAAGAAGTATCTCTTGTTGCAGATGGTCTTTGCTCATCCTCTTGAATGAGTCTTCACTTGCGGACCTCTCTGGTCTACGACACACTATTTCTGAGGCTTCTTCCATCTCAGCTTCAGAACGTTTGGGTTTCTTACACTCCTTACCCAGGACCTTCTCTATATCCTCCATCGTAGTTTTACCAAGCAGGTCAGGCAGGCTCCCAGTCCTGGATGAGACCTCATGTCCAGACTTCACCTCTTCCTCAGAGGCTCTTTCCGCTTTTACAGCACCTGCTGTGTCTTGGGACTTCACTGCATTCCCTCCAACTTCCACTTGGGTCTCTGCAGTGTCACCCTCTGCCTTCTCTTGGGCATTTACAGCATCGCCTTCTACCAGGGTGTTACGCCCTTCAGCACGGTACTCTGTTCTTCTTAGAACCTTGGCACCATTTTCAACATTCATCACTTCACCACTGGGTAGCTTACCAGTCTGCTCACCATGACCTTTGTGGATTTGTACTCCACCAACACTGCCCTGGATTCCTTCTCCTATATTGTTCTGTAGGATGTCATCTCGTACAGCGCTATCATCCAACAGACTTCCAGCTTCATGCATGGAAATTATAGGAGACACCGCCATTACGTCTTTGGTCGGTTCCTCCCCTGCAATTTCACCCTGCTGGTTTCTGTCGTGACAATGTGTCAGTTCAGTCTTTGATTCCTCTTTCTTTTGCAGGATATCACTGTCTGACTCTTCCGTAGCAGGTGTTACTAGCACCATGTTTTCATTAACCAGGCATATCACTTTCTCTGCACCCTCAGACGGCCTACACTGTGCCCCCTCTCGGCGCTTATTACGTCTTCGGCGTCGGGAGGAAGTTTTGCCCTTCTCGCCCATCTGTACCACACTGTACTCGTTTGTCACCTTACTAGAGTCAGTGTCTTTACTGGAGTCATAATCACTCCCCCTGGCATCCTGGACTATCATGTCCCCACTTAACCAGATATCTGCCTCCCTTTCTGGAGCTACCCCGTTTTTAACGGTCACACTATCGGTTATTCCCTTAGTCCTTATGACACTAAGTTGGGTCCGTCCATCATTTTCTTTGGTCACCCCTAACTTAGGACAGTCAATTTTAGGAGGTGCTATCTCCTCCTTACCACACATAACTGCACAACAAGGACCCCTTTTCACCTCCCAATGTGGTGGGGTTTCCTTTGGGCTGTTCCGGCTCTTACACAAGCAACCGTATACGTCCCCCTGCTTCCACAAGTGCACAAATAATTTAGAGTCCCAACCTATAATAATTGGGTGCAGTAAATCTGAGACTACTCCAACATCATGAGAACCACTGTCCCAGGCTGTCTTAATGACCACGCTGGAGACCGGGTATTCTGTCTCAATACTGTGGGTGCAGCCGACGTGGATCTTCCTTCCAGGAATCAAGTGGACATCAGAGGTGGCCCTCACCAGGGTCACCAAGCTCCTTGAGTCTACGACTCCTGTTACAGATTCCCCATCCACTTCCACGGAACACAGACGTGGCTTCTCGTCGGATGGGTGGTCTATATTGCAAACAGGACACTTGTGGCATGAACACTGTTGTCCCTGGCAACAGTCCATCTGCGCCACTTCACCCTTGGATTTGGGATGCTCCGCACCCTTTTGGGGGACCACCGCTTTCTGGGACTCCATCCTCTTATAGGCAACCACCCCTTTATGGGACTCCACCCCCTTATGGGCAACCACCCCTTTATGGGCAACCACCCCCTTATGGGCAACCACCCCCTTATGGGCAACTATTCCCTTCTGGGACTCCGCCCCCTTTTGCGGTTTCCATGCAATGTCCTTAGCCCCCAGTTCACACCGTTTGCCCTTGTCTCCCTGGGCACCCAGTGTCCATACTGGCCCCCGAAGGGAACGCTCAAACTGGTCCATGGCTGCGACATCGCTACACACTGACAGCTCCTGCTGTCCCTGGACCAGGAACTGGTACAGCTCCTCCACAACGTCCGCAGGGACCATTCCCTCTTTTTGGCTTTTAGCCCCCACTGCTGTCACTGGACCTCCAGGCACATGCTGTTGGTGCTGCTGGCTCTGCAGCAGCTGGTTCAGGAGCTCCTCCATGCTGTAACGAAAA
The DNA here is from genome assembly GCF_048569485.1 of Anomaloglossus baeobatrachus. Taxonomy (NCBI): domain Eukaryota; kingdom Metazoa; phylum Chordata; class Amphibia; order Anura; family Aromobatidae; genus Anomaloglossus; species Anomaloglossus baeobatrachus. Next base: position 165,182,888 of record NC_134359.1, read on the forward strand.
AGAGGCACAGGAGGGGCGCTCCAATGGGTAATACCCGGTGGTCAAAGACAGGGGGGGGGGGTTAGATAACCACTAACCTTTCCAGGTTGTACCGCCCGTACAACCTGGGTCTCCAGCCTGTGGTGTATCACTGCTCACCAAGCAGGTCCTCGCAATTCCGGCCGGCCTGGAATCCTCCAGTCACTGGTCTCTCGCCACGGCAGACCCACTGATTCACCGCCAGCAGCTGGAGCACGCTGTCCCTGTTCGTGGACCCGCCGATCCACCGCCAGCTGCTTGAGTGCGCAGACAATTTTCGTGGACCCGCCGATCCACCGTAAACCGCTTCAAAAAATTTTTCGTGGACCCGCCGATCCACAGCAAGCAGTCCGTATCCACAGGAATATGTCCTATGCCGTTGCCCCTAGCAACCAGACCGCATGCCCACATTCTCCACCATATGTAACGTTGCGCCCTGCAACGTGGGGGTTTCACTCGCTTGCAGCGGTGTGAGGTAGCTTCAGCAACACATGTACACAGTCTCTTCATAGAAATTCTGGCAGTTTATTAAAAACACTCAGCATAAACTGCCCTCAAACATAAACAATAAGTCCATAATGGAAGTTTAGCAACTTCCCCACTCTCTGGCTCCTGCCAGCGTACAACTCTAGCCAAGGTTCCTTCCAGCACCCAGGGCCCTCTGCAGACCCCTGTCTGTCTCTCCTCCTGGAGAGATTCGGCCCTACAGCCCTGGCCTGGCTGCACTCACCTCAGACTCTATATCAGAGCCTTGTGATCAGCCTCCATGCAGGCTGAAACACCCAGAGCTCCTGGCTCTGCTCTAACTTGTTTCCAGTCCACACACTGGACATCTAGAGCCAGCCTCTCTCTAGACTGCCCTAGACACACTTCTCCCAGGTTCAGAGACAGGATTGCTTTAACCCATGGAGCCACACCCACAGGTGGTAAGGCGTGTGTAATCAGCATCACACACCCTTCCATGGCTCTACATGTAATGCAATCCTGTGGAACCACAGGTCCCAGCCAGCTTCACATTGCAGAGCACCCATGCTTCTGCAAAACATACCGGCCCTTTGTAATACAGCCGGTTGATACCTCACACTACATAACGGCAGGATGCCACATTTCCATGTTATACAGTGGTGTGAGTGAGCTCTATCACTTCCCCTGATTGTGTCATCACAACGGACGAGCTGATAGCGATAAAAATTGTGTGTTAGTGGGGACAGAAAATGAGGGATGGCATGGACGGAAAAAGTGAAGCAGTGTTGATGGACTCTGCGGTTGCTTCTTTCTGCCTCTATCGCCACAATTGATTCTGAACATCATTAGAAGATGCAGGTGACTGATTTGGCTAGTGACAGCAGCGTTATGGACGTCCCTGAAATAAAATGTTTCGGTAAAAAAGAAAAATAAGTTCATACAGGGATGATCTGTATAGGGAGAATAGTAGAGACTGTTATACTAAAGTAAATTGCAAATGTTATTAAGGCTTAAAAATCGATTTATATAAAAGGGCATTTTTAGTTATTGGACACCCTCTTTAATCTGGAGTGTGCGCTGGGATGTTGGTGCTAATTCTTGAGCTGTTTTTCCTTTTTTTTCTCTCCCCCCCCCCCCCCCTCGAAAAAAATGAAGTTATGAAAGAAAAACTGGGAGGTACCAGGGACTTTTTCCTCATTGAAATGATAGTTATTCCGGTCTGTAGACTATAGTAGGTGATACATTGATACTAGCTGTATCCATTCAGTACATGCACTTTTCACACCTTTCCTTGTTTTTTCTGCTGTCTAACTATACACAGATGATAAAGTTTAGCTGAAGGGGATATCTGAGTTCATTAAAAACCATGCCACAAGCAGCAAAACTGCTAAGATAAAAAAAAAAGTCTGATATACTCCACCTTTTCATCCCAGCCATGCCAGCTCTGCATCCCTTATTCTCCCCTCTGATCTTCTGCTCGGATATACTCCACCATTTGATCCCAGCCATACCAGCTCTGCATCCCTTATTCTCCTCACTGGTCTTTTGTTTCCATCAGCTGCCGCTGTCACTGCATATTACCCGATGTGACCATTGCAGCCAATCAGTGGCCTCAGAGGTATCTGACACAAGACTTCTGAGGCCAGTGACCGGCTGCAGCCGTTACATGGACTGTGACGGCTGCATCCAATATAAGCATAAAACTGGCTGGATGAATTTTGAGATGAGGAGTGAGTACAGCAGACCGTAAAAGGCTGGGCAAATCTTAATTACTGATTTTAGCTGTATAGCTGTCCGTGGGCTGATGTTTGATTAACTTGGACACCCTCTTTTACATGATATTGGTAAACGGCAAGACTCCATTATCGCCAGTATGTTTTTGACCACGGAGATAATGAATGTCAGGTAGTGAGAACTCTTACTCCCAATAGGCACCAGCTGACCGTGCCTAATGTCTTGTATACACTGATGTAAAGGAGGCCCATTTAGACTGTTCAGTGAATGTGACCGAGCGTTCATAGGATCGGTTGTTTTATGATCACAGTCTAAAAGTGGTGGCTGCCAATCACCCGATGGCCAAGCATAATTTGTTCATCTGCTGAAATTTATCTTTTTATCTTTTGGTTTGTACTAGATATATTGTTCTTGGCAGGACATAGTCCTGTACAAAGCGGATCGTTCTCACTTATTACAGATTGTTCAGAGCCCACCCAATGCCGGAACCAGTCTATTAAACCGCTGCCGACCGCAAAGCATTTTGCCAGTCGGCAGTTGTTTCCCACTATTCACTGCGCAGTGTAAATGCACTTTGTGTTTGTCCACGTAAAGGAACTGTACCATTATGCGTATACAGTGAGTAACATTGACCCCATGCACATACAATGGATCTCTGCTGATTTTTATAATTATTTCCTCTTATGCTCTGTTTTTACTTGTAAAATATAAAGCTCCTTGAAGATATTGTAATGTTTGGAGATTCTATTATGGGGCAGAGAATTCATTATCACATCCATTATCCTAACTTCTCTGTCTTCGTAGCTATGATCTTGGTATGGAGAATCGGGATTTAACGGATGACAAGGTCACAATTGAAGCAGCCGAAGCAATTAAAAAATACAATGTTGGAATCAAGTGTGCCACCATTACACCCGATGAGAAGAGAGTGGAAGAATTTAAATTGAAGCAAATGTGGAAGTCCCCAAATGGAACCATCCGAAATATTCTGGGAGGCACTGTATTTAGAGAGGCCATCATCTGCAAGAACATCCCCCGGCTCGTCTCTGGATGGGTCAAGCCCATAATTATTGGGCGTCACGCTTATGGGGATCAGGTGAGGCTGCATGTTTTGTAGTTGAAGGGCGCTAGTCGCTGAGCCGCAGGTAGCACACTGCTAAATGCTGAGCAGCACTTGCTAATCGTGTCAAGTTCTAGTGCAGGCTGGCAGGAGTAATATATAGGAGCTACCTGCTAGGAAGCGTTTCATATCGCCTATAGACGCTGTATGATTGGTAGAACGTGTTCACTAGAATCCATCTAAAGAGTTGTAGATGAGCTATAACTTTCATAAGGCCTTCTCCGTACCGGTCTCTCTTCTAATGGTCCACAAAACCGCTAGTTTATTTTTTTTTTCTACCTTTCTTCAAGATGGGTCTTCTGTTCACTAGGCCCCACGTCATCGCACAGGGCGCATTACATAGCATTAACACACACACTGCCCATGTGACAGCAGGGGCCTAGTGAGTGGAAGACCCAGCCGGCAGGAAGATGAGTCAATCGGATGACCAATGGCGGTAGGACAGGGAGTGCTCAGAATAGGTATAAATATATTTTTTTCTTCTCTTTAACCCCTCTCTGGCCTTTCAGGAATCACTTGAAGTAATTTTTTATTTTTTCAATTCACTAGTCTCTACTTACAGTGTAAAGAATAAAATGCAAATAGTGTTATGTAATTTTTCACGTGACATTTTCTTATGTTCGCTTTATTATTATTTGTCTTAATTCCAGTACAGAGCCACTGACTTTGTCGTCCCTGGGCCCGGCATGGTAGAATTATCATTCACTCCTAAAAATGGTGGTGAACAAATAAAATATGTTGTACACAATTTTGAAGGTTAGTTTTCACTTATTGTGGGACCAAACTATAAGCGGGCTTTTTTATCCTATACAAGCTGTGAAGCATGTAGACACCACTACAAGCCAAACAAAGGCGTATTTACACTAAACATGATTCTCCTCTGATTACAGTAACTTTAGTGTCATGTAGAGTTGAGCATAGCCATTCAATACAAAATGGGTTGTATACAATTTTTAGACTTTCGCTGAACCCAGCAAACATTTTTTGTATCACTTTGCGTGAATTTTCCTATTTCCTAAATGGCTGCCACTATTGTTCATATTGCGGAAGATTACATCAGCTAGTGGACTTCCCAGAATACCTTGCAGGTGTCACATCACATGGTATCGCACAGCTAATCAGGAGACACTATTATAGCCTGTATGAAAGCAGAGACAGGGAATGCAGCAGCCATTTTGTGGTGAATTTAGCTAATGAGAGGACTTCATATGTAATAACTTAGCTATAGGAAGTAAAAGCCATAAAACACTGCTAAATTGTACAGATATTGTGAGACAGCAGAACAGTGAGGAAGATTAATGTATGAAGTAAAGAGAATAGTCATACAGGTTTTTAAGGGCAGCTAGAGGCTTTGGAGTACTTTCAATTTGCTGCAAATGTCCCAAATAGGGCAAATTCACATTTCAAAAGACTTCCTCACCTCTAGGGACAAGACGCTAAAGCTATGTTCACAAGGTCACAGCTTTGACATCTAGGTTTTATTACTTACATTGCCTAAAGTGCTTTTTGTCTAAACTCATCACTGAAAGAAATGTCTACCCCCGTTGCGTGACTGCACTAGGGCTGGCCCCCGTTATGTGACTGCACTAGGGCTGGCCCCCGTTGTGTGACTGCACTAGGGTTGGCCCCTGTTGTGTGACTGCACTAGGGCTGGTCCCCGTTGTGTGACTACACTAGGGCTGGCCCCCGTTGTGTGACTGCACTAGGGCTGGCCCCCGTTGTGTGACTGCACTAGGGCTGGCCCCCGTTGTGTGACTGCACTAGGGCTGGCCCCCGTTGTGTGACTGCACTAGGGCTGGCCCCCGTTGTGTGACTGCACTAGGGCTGGCCCCCGTTGTGTGACTGCACTAGGGCTGGCTCCCATTGTGTCACTGCACTAGGGCTGGCCCCCGTTGTGTCACTGCACTAGGGCTGGCCCCTGTGTATGAAACTGTCAGGACACTTTTTCTCATCAGTTTTTCTTGTTCTGCAGACTGCGGAGGTGTTGCCCTTGGCATGTATAACACTGACCAATCCATTAGAGATTTTGCCCACAGCTCCTTCCAGATGGCATTAGTTAAAAGTTGGCCTCTCTATATGAGCACCAAAAACACTATCCTCAAGCGATATGATGGACGTTTCAAGGACATTTTCCAGGAAATCTATGAGAAGTATGTATTCTTTTCACCCAATATCCTACTAGACTTTCATGTGATGAAAGTGCCAATTGCTGACTGTATTAAAATCTGACCCCCCAGTTATGAATGAGAACTCACATTCTGCAGTACTAAATGGCTATGTGAATAAGAGAAACCCTGCGTTCAGGATGCACATATGTGCCAGGTATTGACCGGTGGCTCCGATCGCAAATACCAGCATTATGCAATACATGAGACAGGGATCCACAATTCTGATCACATGGTTGGATATTTCATCACAGATATAAGTAATGTTTTCTTTTTTCCACTGATTTTGCACAGCATAGTTGAGGCTTGGTTCCATTAAATGACTGTGCTACTACTATTGTAATCCTTAGCGTTTCAGATACAGATGTATAGGACACCGTGCGGAGGACTGTCTGCCACCGGAGCGTTACTGACGCTGTAAAGGCAAGGACTTTACTAATGAACTAGACAACCATTTCAGAAAGGTGAACCCCAAACGCTTGTAGCAATGTAAGATAATAATGAAATGAGTACCATTTTGTTTATTTGACATATAGCATGCGCTTGGTGTCCTCTTTTCTGAAAGTGGAAAGCCTTGTTAAGCTCTTGTCACAATATAACATACATGTACCTGATGGTGGGGGTTCTCATATGTGGAGGGGGCTCAGTTGTGGCAGATATCAGGTATATTAGATAGCTGGCATGTGTCTCTAACAGCCATGGCAGGAGGTGAGCTCCAATCACGATTGTTAACCACTTAAATGCTGCTGTCATTCTCTGATGGCGCTTACTCACTCCCATCGGTGCCCTGTACAGGTGAATAATTAACTGATCAGTGAACGCTGTAAAAAGGAAAAAAAAAAATCAAAACACCAGAAATGTGGTTTTTTTTTTTTATTTTTTCTGTCAACCCTCCTTTTTTAAAAAAAATATGTACGGTAATAAAAATGGATGAAAACCTCGTATGTAACCCAAAATGGTGTCAATAAAATATCAGTTTATCATCCAGCTCAATTAAAGAAAATATAAAAATGTTACACATCTCGGAAAGTGGTGTGAAAAGCAAAAAAAATTTTTTTTACCAAACTTCAGGAATTTTTTTCATCAATGAAATGAAAACAAAAAATCTAGACAAGTTTTGTGTCACCGTAATTGTACTGACCGGGAGCATCATGATTTGGTGTAATTGTTTTCCACAATTTTTGTAAAAACCAAAATGGAAAAAACCCACAATTTTAAATTTTACAATTTCACCACATTTCCTCCTTTTCTGACTGTTTTCCAGAACATTGTATGGTGCAATCAATGGTGTCATTCAAAAATACAACTCTTCCTGCAATAAACAAGCCCTCATACAAATACATGAAGGGAAAAATAAAAAAAAAAGTGATAACAATTAGAAGAAGGGGAGGAAAAAAGGACAAAACCCCAAATTATCTGCAGAGGGAAAGGGTTAAAACATATTGCAAGTACTGCACAATATAACTTTTCATTTTTAACTGAAGGCACAATGTAATAATCACTAATTCCAATACTAAGATGAACTGCTGATTATTGGGATGCGACCCCCTTCATACATGTGCGATCATTCCCCTGCGCTTTCCTGGCCCGGTGGTGATTGGCGTTCACATGGCTGACGCTCTTCTGTATGACATAACTGCCATGTACAAGGTGTCGAAGGGATACTAACAACACATGATACTTCTGATTGTACAGTCACCCAGTGTTTCCAAGCTGAATCTGGTGGCTGACATGTATAATATGGGGCATTTCACATGTTATTCGTTTACCTACAGACAATACAAATCCCAGTTTGAAGAGAAAAAGATTTGGTATGAGCACAGGCTTATAGATGATATGGTGGCTCAAGCGATGAAATCTGAAGGCGGCTTTATCTGGGCCTGTAAGAACTATGATGGAGATGTGCAGTCAGATTCAGTCGCTCAAGGTAAGGAATAAAACCGCAACAGAAACGCTGTTATTGGCGGTCTATCAATGTTTGTTATGAAACTTTGCGATCACCAATCTGGGGCTGAAATTTTATTTATGAAACCAGTTTATAGCCTCACTGGTGATTGTACTAGATATTTCAGTACCAAACCTTTGCAGAAGGAACCATAATGCCCCTAGAAAGGTTCCAACTTCAGGCTTGAACTTCATTCCGGTTTGTTTGATCTCTGCATGCAAAGTGGGATCCCACCACCCGCCACAGCTGCTCGAACAATGAAATGGCAAAATCTTGTTGTCCCTTGAAAAAAATTACATTTTAATCAATAGATCTTGGAATAATAAACTGTTACATAATTAGAAGAAAAAAGGGATCCTGTGCTGGAATCATCTAAGGTACCGCTGGTTTGTATCTGGAATGTCTGTATGTGAGCATGCAGGAACATGGTTGGCACACACCCAGGGCTGGCTCCAGGTTTTTGTGGGCCCTGGGCGAAAAGTCTCAGTGGGCCCCTTCCACACATAGACATGCAAAGATACATAAACATACAGGCATACGTACACATGTATATTTAAAGAGAAATTCACAAAAACATATATATAAACATACATAAATCTAGACACAGTCATATACACTGACATACATTGATATACACATCATACATGCACACACAGACACATTAGAGATATTTCTAATATTGGGAAGCCGGCAACAGCCTCATTCACCTCCCTGCTTGTGTCCATCCAGCTCCTCCTGGGCATGTGTCTGTGCCACGCTGATTGGTGGCTGCCACTAACAGACATGGCCGCACATAGAGAACACTAACACTGCTGTATATACATCACAAGAGAGGCTGGGGACATACACATTACTGAGGAAAGGTATACGGCTCTAGAGGGGGGCAGTGGCTCTGAGGTGGGGGGACAAACAGCTCTGAGGTGGGGGGGTTACATGCAGCTCTGGGGGTATACAGCTCTGGGGTGGGGGGGACCTACAACTCCTGGGGTATAGTAGTATGCAGCCCCCATATTCCTCCATATAGTGTTATGAAGCCCCCATAGTCCTCCATATAGTATTATGTAGACCCATGTAGCATTATGCAGACCCCATATGGCACTATGCAACCTCCATATAACATTAAACAGTCATCATATAGCACCATGCAGACCCATATAGCATTAGTCACCTTCATGTAGTATACAGCCCTATATAGCATAGTGCTGAGCCAGATAGCATTAGGCACCTTCATGTAGTATACAGCCCTATATAGCACAGTGCAGACCCAGATAGCATTAGGCACCTTCATGTAGCATACAGCCCTATACAGCATAGTGCAGAGCCAGATAGCATTAGGCACCTTCATGTAGTATATAGCCCTCGTGGTCGTCTGGCCACAGTGACTAGTACATATTCGCTTCTCCTCGTTCCCCCGCTGCTCCGGTATCCTTGGCACATCCACTGCTGTCGCTCGCTCTGACCTCACTGCAGGCGCGCAGTGATGACGTCACTGCACTCCGCTGCCGAGCTGTCAGAGCGCCGACACTCCAGACACAGCGGGGAGAATGATGAGAGAAGGAACGCGCTGCTCCGTCTCTCATCATTGCTTTCAATTGTATCGGCAACTGCGATGCTGAAAGAATTGAAAGCGCGATCCTCGGCAGGGGGGAGGCCGGTGACAGCGTGGCCACCGGGCCCCCGAGTAGTCGTACGCCACTCCTGCCACCGCGAGTGGGCCCCCCGGCAGCCCAGGGCCCCGGCATTTGACCGGATGCTGACGCCGGCCCTGCACACACCACACCTCACCTCCTGGGCCGGGGAGGAAGCTTGCTGACCACACAGCAAGGGCTATCAGTTGCTACTTTTTGTAAAGTAACACAATTCCCTGTATGGCAGAAATGCCTGCTCCTGTGATAAGCGACAAGTAAATATGTTACCTCACAGAAAGAAGCAGCTGCAAGCTGCTTCATTGGGGATAATCTATTAATTTCGCTTCATGTTTCCGATCCTTTTAAGCTGTTATCGAATGGTAACTGCTGTACTGATGTTACTTGATAACATATTAGTAAAGTACATGATAACGCTGGGTTAGTGGAAAGATTTTTCTTTTTTACTGTGAGAGGGGCTGCTGAGGGTTGCGGGATCCCGCTCTGCGTGTCAGAATCCCATCAACCTGGCGGTTCGGGACTGTTTGCTACAAAGTTGGGCACTTTTGGGGGACATTAGGCCTCCTTCTGCAAAGTTTTGGTATTAGATTATGTTTTTGAAAAATCACCAGACTGGGGCCACTCACTGTTTTATTAATAAATAAAGCATCCCCAGACAGGAGAGGGGCTCTATGTAATGGCAATTTTTGTAACTGCAGCACTAATTTCCCTGCACAGCTTCTACTTCAGTATGCTGGCGTTCCTCTCTAACTCCTTTTGCTCTTTGTGGTTGTATGTTCTTGCAGCAAAAGTTGCTTAGAAGAAGACAATAGAGGGCAGTAAGCTGTGCTTGGGCTGTGCCAGGCTTGGGCCCCAACATATGCCTTCACATGGATGATTGGATTCTGCCTTTTCTTGTGAAGTGAACATACATTTCAAAGTGTTGGCCACTATAAGCTTTACTTTAAAAGTTGTGTTGTGTAAATGATTTTGTAATTTTCTAATATCTAAGTATTACATACTCTTCTACACTTTTAGTAGTTTTTCCTCACAATTTGACCAGCACTTCTGTCCTTACAATGGCTATTGGTGGAGGATCTTGGGACCAAACCTCCTCCAATAGAAAAATATGACACTGATGGACTTGTTTGGGTATATGACCCTCCATAAACTTCCATTCTGTGGACAGAGGAGCTGTAAAGTCTGTGACTAAGGACAGCACCGAAGTAAGTGCACTTGAACGTGTATTGTGTATATATTGGGGATATGGTTTTGTGAAGTAAGAAGCTTTCCAAGCCGTAGTCCGGATTAAAAGCTATGTATAGATTTTATTCCAGCAGAGTTAAAATTATATTCCCGGTACAGCCAAAAAATGTAATTGTTACCTATGCATTTCAGACTAAAACGCCGTTCTTATCATTATCGATAAATAAGTTTTAGGCTATGTGCGCACGTTGCGTATTTGCATGCAGTTACGCTGCGTATTGCACTGCAGCGTAACTGCATGCGTCCTGCGTCCCCAGCACAATCTATGAAGATTGTGCAGGAGACGTGCGCACGTGGCGTATTAGAACGCAGCGATTCGGCTGCTGCCCGAAGCGTGCGTTCTAAGAAGTGACATGTCACTCTTGTGCACTTTGCATGCTGTCTATAGGGAGCGGCAGCATGCAGAGCGCATGAATTCTGCAGGCATCAGGCGCTTCAGAACACACAGCTTTTCAGCTGCGCTCTGCAGCGGACCTTTTTTGTGCGGTGCAGAGCGCACACGTGCGCACATAGCCTTAGTCTGAAACACATAGGAAAAATTAACATATTTTTGGATGTACCAGGAATGTAATTAATACTCTGCTGCAATAAAGCTGATGCATAGTCTGTAATCCAGAATACGGCTTGCAAGCTTCTCACTTCAGATTGTTCCCCACATTGGGCTGGAGTGTTCCATTTTTTTTCTCCATGCTGTGGATTGTTGGAGCATTAGGGCTGCTTCTCACTTGCGAGTTTCTCGCAGTAGAGCAATGCGAGAAAAACTCGCATTGGAATCGGACACATGTTAGTGAATGATTCAGCTCTCATCTGCGATTTTTTTTCTCAGTCCAAATCGGACCGAGAAAAAAATCGCAGCATGCTGCTTTTTTGCGAGTTTCTACTGCGAGTTTCTCCAATGCAAGTCTATGGGAGCGTGTAAAAAATCGGATGTCACGGGACGGCACTCACACCATCTTAGTGACATCCGATTTTCTAAATACATTTCTCGCATGTTTCCTAAAACACTGGAAACGAGCGATGTCTCCCAATGTCTGTCAATCACTATTCCCTGTCAGTCGGTCTCTCCCTCTCGGTCTCTATTCTCTCTCTGTCGGTCCGTCACTATCTCTGTCCCTCTCTCACAGTCTGTCAGTCAGTTTCCACCCCTCTCTCATACTCACCGTTCCCCGATCCCCCGGTGCGGCGCTGCACGGCTTTCTCACTGCTCCGGCGGCTTTTACTATTTTGAAAAAGCCGGCCGCTCATTAAAGAATCTCGTATTCCCTGCTTTCCCCGCCCACAGGCGCCTATGATTGGTTGCAGTGAGACACGCCCCCACGCTGAGTGACAGGTGTCTCACTGCACCCAATCACAGCAGCCGGTGGGCGGGTCTATACTGTGCAGTGAAATAAATAAATAAATAATTAAAAAAAAATGGTGTGCGGTCCCCCCCAATTTTAATACCAGCCAGATAAAGCCATACGGCTGAAGGCTGGTATTCTCAGGATGGGGAGCTCCACGTTATGGGGAGCCCCCCACCCTAACAATATCAGCCAACAGCCGCCCAGAATTGCCGCATACATTATATGCGACAGTTCTGGGACTGTACCCGGCTCTTCCCGATTTACCCTGGTGCGTTGGCAAATCGGGGTAATAAGGAGTTATTGGCAGCCCATAGCTGCCAATAAGTCCTAGATTAATCATGTCAGGCGTCTATGAGACACCCTCCATGATTAATCTGTAAGTTACAGTAAATAAACACACACACATGAAAAAATCCTTTATTGGAAATAAAAAACACAAACACATTCCCTCATTACCAATTTATTAACCCCGACAAACCCTCCATGTCCGGCGTACTCCATGGACCTCCAGCGTCGCTTCCAGCATGAAGGTGACAGGAGCTGCAGCAGACACCGCCGCTCCGGTCACCTCCAAGCAGCAACTGAGGTGAGTAGCGCGATCGCCTGAGCTGTCACTGAGGTTACCCGCTGTCACTGGATCCAGCGGTGACAGCGGGTAACCTCAGTGACACCTCAGCAGATCGCGCTACTCACCTCAGTTGCTGCTTGGAGGTGACCGGAGCGGCGGTGTCTTCTGCAGCTCCTGTCACCTTCATGCTGGAAGCGACGCTGGAGGTCCGTGGAGTACGCCGGACATGGAGGGTTTGTCGGGGTTAATAAATTGGTAATGAGGGAATGTGTTTGTGTTTTTTATTTCCAATAAAGGATTTTTTCATGTGTGTGTGTTTATTTACTGTAACTTACAGATTAATCATGGAGGGTGTCTCATAGACGCCTGACATGATTAATCTAGGACGTATTGGCAGCTATGGGCTGCCAATAACTCCTTATTACCCCGATTTGCCAACGCACCAGGGTAAATCGGGAAGAGCCGGGTACAGTCCCAGAACTGTCGCATATAATGTATGCGGCAATTCTGGGCGGCTGTTGGCTGATATTGTTAGGGTGGGGGGCTCCCCATAACGTGGAGCTCCCCATCCTGAGAATACCAGCCTTCAGCCGTATGGCTTTATCTGGCTGGTATTAAAATTGGGGGGGACCGCACGCCATTTTTTTTAATTATTTATTTATTTATTTCACTGCACAGTATAGACCCGCCCACCGGCTGCTGTGATTGGGTGCAGTGAGACACCTGTCACTCAGCGTGGGGGCGTGTCTCACTGCAACCAATCATAGGCGCCTGTGGGCGGGGAAAGCAGGGAATACGAGATTCTTTAATGAGCGGCCGGCTTTTTCAAAATAGTAAAAGCCGCCGGAGCAGTGAGAAAGCCGTGCAGCGCCGCGCCGGGGATCGGTGAGTATGAGAGAGGGCTGCTAACTTCAGTCACTCGGGGGATTAGTGGTCACCGGTGAGTCCTTCACTGGTGACCGCTAATCAGGACGCGGCACAGACAGAGCCGCAGCATCACAATGAAGTCGGGTGAAGTTCACCCGAGTTCATTCTGACAGTGCGGCTCTGTCTGTGTCTGCTGTCATCTGCCATTCAGCTCTGCTACATGGCTGTCTGTGTCTGCTGTCAGCGGCCATGTAGCAGCGCTGAATGGCAGATGACATAGTAAAAAATACGCATTACACACGCATTACACACGCTAGTAAAATCTCAGAAATAGCATCGCACTTGCGTTGCACTCGCACCTAACGTGAACTAAAATCAGCCGAGTTTTTTTCAGCCCAGTCGGACCGATTTTACTTGCATAGATGTGTTTCCACCCTTAAGGTGAGCTGGTCTGCACATGTATCTTGTATTCTCCTCCTTCCTCACTGCTCAGCTCTCCTATGCTCAAGATGGCAGCTAATGTAGGAGGGTGTGACCAGACCTGTCCATCTACCCATTATACAACCGTTGTCCCATGAGCATTTTGCCATTTTGAGAACAGAAGAGCTGTGTCATGAGGAAGGAGAACCTGTGAAAAGAAATATACTCGTAATAGCCCCCCACACATCTTTTACAGTAGAGATATAGTAACCATGTACTTTAAGTAAACTATGACCATCAACACATTATGATGATCCTACACATTAATCTTGTAGTTGACTGGGAAAGGGAATCCTGTTTGAAAAAGTACAGACACAATCCTGTCCTCGTGAATTCGGAAATGGCTCAGCATTGTAGAATAATAACCTCCTATAAAAATGCACATCAGTCGTGAGTGAAAAATTGAGAGGTATTTGTGTTGGCGCAGGCTATGGATCCCTGGGGATGATGACCAGTGTTCTGATATGTCCGGACGGCAAGACTGTGGAAGCAGAAGCAGCACATGGCACTGTGACCCGCCACTACAGGATGCACCAGAAGGGCCAGGAGACCTCTACTAATCCTATCGGTGAGAGGAATGTAAAATCTCATATGGATGCTCGTAGTGTATGGGGTATAATGGTACACAAGTATATTGTATTCATCTGTAGTCTACAGGAATGTCAAACTCATTTTCACAGAGTGCCACATCGGCATTATGGCTGCTTTCAAAGGGTAATTGTGCTTGTAAGAGCTCATGCAGATCTCAATGCAACATGGTACGAGCATGTACTGAAATGCACAAGCTGTCCAGGGGCCATAAGAGAGCTGTGCCTGGGTAGAAGGGCTATACAAGAGCTATCCTCCTGGGTACGAAGGCTATACCATTGTCTCATGGTTAGAGGACACTGACAAGTCGGCCATGTTCTATATAACATTTATCACGATCCAAGAAGGCTCCTGTAACCATTATCCAGTAGAGTTTACGGTTAACCAAGTCATTGCTGATAAGGTCTTTACCAGGCTTTGTCAGCCTTAAAAATACTCAGATTAATTTTTGTGGCTATCTAGAATTCATCACCCCAAAACAAATTGTGTAGAGTAACATTAGAGATGATAAAGATTAGGGAGTGTACAGAAGCTTACCTAATGGAACAGGGCTATTCCCACCTTTACAGATGGTGATTACCGTATCATGCTTGTAAAGACAGGCTCTTTTGCAATTTACTATTTTATTAAAATTGACAGCTATTCTTGAGATAAACATTTTTTTTTCTTCTTTTGTTTATAGCTCGTTACCTAGGAGACCGACCACTGCTGCTGTCTAGCTTGTAAGCACTGCACTGAAGCTGGACAGGATTAGGGGGTATTGGTGCCCTCTATCCTGCACAGCTCCAAAAACAGTGCTTACAAACTCAATAGAAAAAGACTTGTAAGCATCATGCATGTTCTGCTGTCCAGCAGCGGCAACAAGCTATAAACAAAAGAAAAGGGTTAATATTTCAAGAACAGCTGACAACTTTAATAAGCAGTAAATTCTAAAATCGTTTGTATTTCCAGGCGTAATCTGACAACCATCTATGACGATGGGAATGACCCTTTAAGGGGCTGGTGAAAAATAAAATATTCTAGGTTTTTCATTAATAGACAATAATTAATCTGGATGTAAATAATTACAAAAAGTTTGGAAAATGTAATCCTAAGTGAACTTTTAAAATATACAGGCGATTATGCCTGTAGTAGACGGGTCAGTGAGATGCCTTCAGTAGCCATAGCGATTGAAATTGGTGGATGGTCTATAACATTCAGCTGTCGGTGTAACGCTTCTCTTCTGAGTTCAGTAATGTGTGGTGTACCCAGGGGTGCCTTTTGGATCTTCTTTTGTCAGCACATGGGGTCAGCTTTATTCCTTCCCGTGGACTCCTGCATTCATTATGATAAATCGGCCCCAGTCTCATGGTTCTGCGTTTCGTATAGTCGTCTTTGAATGTTATCCTGCCTTCATATAACAATTGAGTGGCTGTGGGACAGACCCAGCCAGAGTCCCCTTCATTTCTCAGCACACCACATACAGTCATGGCCAAAAGTTTTGAGAATGACACCAAAATTTATATTTTCACATGATCTGTTGCCCTCTCAGTTTTAATTGTGTTTGTCTGATGTTTACATCACATACAGAAATATAATTGCAATCATATTAGGAGTACCAAAATGTTATATTGACAGAATGAGTTAATGCAGCAAGTCAATATTTGCAGTGTTGACCCTTCTTTTCAGGACCTCTGCAATTCTCCCTGGCATGCTCTCAATCAACTTCTGAACCAAATCCTGACTGATAGCTGTCCATTCTTGCATAAGCAATGGTTGCATTTTGCCAGAATGTGTTGGTTTTTGTTTGTCCACCCGTCTCTTGATGATTGCCCACAAGTTCTCAATGGGATTAAGATCTGGGGAGTTTCCAGGCCATGGACCCAAAATCTCTATGTTTTGTTCCATGAGCCAATTAGTGATCACCTTTGCTTTATGGCAAGGTGCTCCATCATGCTGGAAAAGGCATTGTTGGGCGCCAAACTGCTCTTGGACAGTTGGGAGAAGTTGCTCTTGGAGGACATTCTGGTACCATTCTTTATTCATGGCTGTGTTTTTAGGCAAGACTGTGAGTGAGCTGATTCCCTTGGCTGAGAAGCAACCCCACACATGAATAGTTTCAGGATGCTTAACAGTTGGCATGAGACAAGACTGGTGGTAGCGCTCCCCTCTTCTTCTCCTAATAAGCTGTTTTCCAGATGTCCCAAACAATCGAAAAGGGGATTCATCTGAGAAAATGACTTTACCCTAGTCCTCAGCAGTCCACTCCCTGTACCTTTTGCAGAATATCAGTCGGTCCCTGGTGTTTTTTCTGGAGAGAAGTGGCTTTTTTGCTGCCCTCCTTGAAACCAGGCCTTGCTCAAAGAGTCTCCGCCTCACAGTGCGTGCAGAAGCACTCACACCAGCCTGCTGCCATTGCTGAGCTAGCTCTGCACTGCTGGTAGTCCGATCCCGCAGCCGAAACAGTTTTAAGATACGGTCCTAGTGTTTGCTGGTCCTTCTTGGGCACCCTGGAGCCTTTTTGGCAACAATGGAAGCTCTCTCCTTGAAGTTCTTGATGGTGCGATAGATTGTTGACTGAGGTGCAATCTTTGTAACTGCGATACTCTTCCGTTAGGCCATTTTTGTGCAGAGCAATGATGGCTGCACGTGTTTCTTTAGAGATAACCATGGTTAACTGAAGAGAAACAATGATACCAAGCACCAGCCTCTTTTTAAAGTGTCCAGTGGTGTCAGTCTTACTTAATCATGACTGATTGCCAGCCCTGTCCTCATCAACACCCACACCTGTGTTAATGGAACAATCACTAAAACAATGTTAGCTGCTCCTTTTAAGGCAGGAATGCAATGCTGTTGAAATGTGTTTTGGGGGTTAGGCTATGTGCGCACGTGTGTGTAATTCATGCAGTTACGCTGCGCTACAAAGCTTGTAACTGCATGCATCCTGCGTCCCCTGCACAGTCTATGGAGATTGTGCAGGGGCCGTGCGCACGTGGCGTCTTAGAGCGCAGCGCTTCGGCTGCTGCCCGAAGCGCTGCGTTCAAGAAGTGACATGTCACTTCTTCCGTGCACTTTGCCGGCAGCTCCTGCTCTGTCTATGGCAGGAGCTGCAGGCAGAGCGCATGGAATCGGCTTTGTTTTTTCTATGGACATTTTCTGCAGCGATTTGAAGCGCACGTGTGCTTTTCAGATCGCTGCAGAAATTTCTGCAGGGCTAGTACGCAACGTGCGCACATAGCCTTAAAGTTTATTTTCTTATCCAATATTGACTTTGCAAGTAATTGCTGTTAAGCTGATCACTCTTTATGACATTCTGGAGTATATGCAAATTGCCATTAGAAAAACTTAAGCAGTAGACTTTGTAAAAATTAATATTTGTAGCATTCTCAAAACTTTTGGCCATGACTGTAGTATTCTGGATGTTTTTTTGATGTTTTTCTTTTTTTCTAGCTTCCATTTTTGCCTGGACCCGAGGTCTTGAACACAGAGCTAAGCTGGATAATAACTCTGAACTGAGAAACTTTGCTGTGGCCTTAGAAGAAGTCTGCATTGAGACAATAGAAGCCGGCTTCATGACCAAAGATCTTGCTGCTTGTATTAAAAGTCTCCCCAAGTAAGTGTCCTGTACCTCAGGGGATGTCTTTACTCAGAGGTGGATCCTTCTGTTAGGACACTAACCCCTCCTGTTTTCGTTTCAGTGTGCAGCGATCGGATTATCTGAATACCTTTGAATTTCTGGACAAACTGGCTGAGAACCTACAGCTGAAACTTTCTGCTCAACCTAAGCTGTAGTTATGCTTCTTAGAAGATAAATCTCAGGGTGATCTCTTCACTGGTAGTTTACAGCATTCAGCAGGACAGATTTACTTCGAGTGCAAAGCATCGGTTCTCCTCGTCTGTTCACACAAATTTTTGTTTCTTTTTTTTGGCTTGTCTATACTTCTTTAATTCCACTGTGAAGTCTTTGGATTTCTGTAACAAGTGTTGTGTAGCGATATAACTAAAACAGCTGTTAATATGCCCCCTCCCACCTCAAGTGTCTATAGCCCACAAGCTAAGCTCTAAAGCCTGTTCCTTTGCATTAGCCCTTAATGCACTTTACGGGTAAAAAAATGTCAGGATTTGAAACTGAATTTACATTTCACTATATACTTTGATGGAATATCTGACCACAGAGTTGTTTTGGGCCCAAATTAGATCCAGCAAGATGTCTTTTATATTTCTCATTGAGCCAAAACCAAATATGGATTGAAAACCAATGTGCAGTGGAGTTTCTACCCCTTCCCTCTCCCAAAATAATAAGCGTGTGAAATTTATTCTTCAAGGGTTTGTCTCACCAGCAAAGTCCATTTTAATCAATAGATCTTGGAAGAAGAAGAATTTCCTCAATTGGATGTTTAAGAAGGGAATTTTGTTACTTACCGTAAATTCCTTTTCTTCTAGCTCTTATTGGGAGACCCAGACGATTGGGGTATAGCTACTGCCCTCTGGAGGCCACACAAAGCACTACATTAAAAGTGCAAGGCCCCTCCCACTCTGGCTATACCCCCCCGTGGTATCACGGGTTCTCCAGTTTTAGTGCCAAAGCAAGAAGGAGGAAGCCAATAACTGGTTTAAACAAATTAACTCCGAATAACATCGGAGAACTGAAAAACCGTTCAACATGAACAACATGTGTACCCGCAAACAACAAAAAAACATCCCGAAGGACAACAGGGCGGGTGCTGGGTCTCCCAATAAGAGCTAGAAGAAAAGGAATTTACGGTAAGTAACAAAATTCCCTTCTTCTTCAGCGCTCTATTGGGAGACCCAGACGATTGGGACGTCCAAAAGCTGTCCCTGGGTGGGTAAATAAATACCTCATGTTAGAGCTGCAAAACAGCCCTCCCCTATGGGGGTGTCACTGCCGCCTGCAGGACTCTTCTACCTAAGCTGGCATCCGCCGAAGCATAGGTATGCACCTGATAATGCTTGGTGAAAGTGTGCAGACTGGACCAGGTTGCTGCCTGGCACACCTGTTGAGCCGAAGCCTGGTGACGTAATGCCCAGGACGCACCCACGGCTCTGGTGGAGTGGGCTTTTAGCCCTGAAGGAACCGGAAGCCCCGCAGAACGGTAGGCCTCTAGAATTGGTTCTTTGATCCATCGAGCCAGGGTGGCTTTAGAAGCCTGCAACCCCTTGCGCGGACCAGCGACAAGGACGAAAAGTGCATCGGCACGGCGTATGGGCGCCGTGCGGGAAATGTAGATTCTGAGTGCTCTCACCAGATCTAGCAAACGTAAGGCCTTTTCATACCGGTGAACCGGATGAGGGCAAAAAGAAGGCAAGGAAATATCCTGATTAAGATGAAAAGAGGATACGACCTTAGGGAGAAACTCCGGAATGGGGCGCAGCACAACCTTGTCCTGGTGGAACACCAGGAAGGGAGCCTTAGATGACAGAGCTGCCAGCTCAGACACTCGCCGAAGCGATGTGATTGCAACAAGAAACGCCACTTTCTGCGACAGCCGAGAAAAGGAAACTTCCTTCAGAGGCTCGAAGGGCGGCTTCTGGAGAGCAACTAGTACCCTGTTCAGATCCCATGGATCTAACGGTCGCTTGTACGGGGGCACAATATGACAGACCCCCTGCAGGAACGTGCGCACCTTAGGAAGACGTGCTAGACGCTTCTGAAAAAACACGGATAGTGCCGAAACTTGCCCTTTAAGGGAGCTGAGCGACAAGCCCTTTTCTAACCCCGATTGCAGGAAGGAAAGAAACTTGGGCAATGCAAATGGCCAGGGAGACACTCCCTGAGCAGAGCACCAGGACAAGAAAATCTTCCACGTTCTGTGGTAGATCTTAGCCGAATTTGACTTTCTAGCTTGTCTCATTGTGGCAATGACTCCCTGAGATAATCCAGCAGATGCTAGGATCCAGGACTCAATGGCCACACAGTCAGGTTCAGGGCCGCAGAATTCTGATGGAAAAACGGCCCTTGGGACAGTAAGTCTGGTCGGTCTGGCAGTGACCACGGTCGACCGATCGTGAGATGCCACAGATCCGGATACCACGACCTCCTCGGCCAGTCTGGAGCGACGAGTATGACGCGGCTGCACTCGGATCTGATCTTGCGTAGCACTCTGGGCAAGAGCGCCAGAGGTGGAAACACGTATGGGAGCTGAAACTGCGACCAATCTTGAACCAAGGCGTCTGCCGCCAGAGCTCTTTGATCGCGCGACCTCGCCATGAATGCCGGGACCTTGTTGTTGTGCCGGGACGCCATTAGGTCGACGTCCGGCACTCCCCAGCGGCGACAGATTTCCTGAAACACGTCCGGGTGAAGGGACCATTCCCCTGCGTCCATGCCCTGGCGACTGAGGAAGTCTGCTTCCCAGTTTTCTACGCCTGGGATGTGAACCGCGGATATGGTGGATGCTCTGTCCTCCACCCACATTAGAATGCGCCGGACTTCTTGGAATGCTTGCCGACTGCGCGTCCCTCCTTGGTGGTTGATGTATGCCACCGCTGTGGAGTTGTCCGATTGGATTCGGATCTGCTTTCCTTCCAGCCACTGTTGGAAGGCCAGTAGAGCAAGATACACTGCTCTGATCTCCAGAACATTGATCTGAAGGGTGGACTCCTGCGGAGTCCACGTCCCCTGAGCCCTGTGGTGGAGAAATACTGCTCCCCACCCTGACAGACTCGCATCTGTCGTGACTACTGCCCAGGATGGGGGCAGGAAGGATCTTCCCTGAGACAATGATGCGGGAAGGAGCCACCATTGTAGAGAGTCTTTGGCCGTCTGTGAAAGCGAGACTTTCCTGTCCAGGGACGTTGACTTCCCGTCCCATTGGCGGAGAATGTCCCATTGAAGTGGGCGCAGATGAAACTGCGCAAAGGGAACTGCTTCCATGGCTGCCACCATCTTCCCTAGGAAATGCATGAGGCGCCGCAAGGGATGCAACTGGCCCTGCAGGAGAGATTGCACCCCTGTCTGTAGTGACCGCTGCTTGTCCAGCGGAAGCTTCACTATCGCTGCTAGAGTATGAAACTCCATGCCAAGATACGTTAGTGACTGAGTCGGTGATAGGATCGACTTTGGAAAGTTGATGATCCATCCGAAAGACTGTAGAGTCTCCAGCGTAGCATTCAGGCTGAGTTGGCATGCCTCCTGAGAGGGAGCTTTGACCAATAAATCGTCTAGGTAAGGGATCACCGAGTGTCCCTGAGAGTGCAAGACTGCTACCACCGCCGCCATGACCTTGGTGAAGACCCGTGGGGCTGTCGCCAGACCAAATGGAAGAGCTACGAACTGAAAATGGTCGTCTCCTATCACAAAACGTAGAAAACGTTGATGTTCTGTAGCAATTGGCACGTGGAGATAAGCATCTCTGATGTCTATTGAGGCAAGGAAGTCTCCTCTGGACATTGAGGCAATGACAGAGCGGAGGGTTTCCATCCGGAACCTCCTGGCGTGCACATGCTTGTTGAGCCGTTTTAGGTCCAGAACAGGACGGAACGAGCCGTCCTTTTTTGGAACCACAAAGAGATTGGAGTAAAACCCTTGCCCTTGTTCCTGAGGAGGGACTGGGATCACCACTCCTTCCGCTCTTAGGGAGTCCACCGCCTGCAGCAGAGCATCTGCTCGGTCTGGCCGTGGGGAGGTTCTGAAGAACCGAGCTGGAGGACGAGAATTGAACTCGATTCTGTACCCGCGAGACAAAATGTCCGTCACCCACCGGTCTTTGACCTGTGACATCCAAATGCCGGAAAAGCGGGAGAGCCTGCCCCCGACCGGCGATGCGGAGGGGGGGGGCTGGAAGTCATGAGGTAGCCGCTTTGGAAGCGGTACCTCCATTTGCTTTCTTGGGGCGTGTGTGAGTCCGCCACGAATCTGAGTTTCTTTGCGTCCTCTGAGTCCCTTTGGACGAGGTAAATGGTGTCTTGCCCGAACCTCGAAAGGACTGAAACCTCTGCTGCCACTTTTTCTGCTGAGGTTTGGGTGTTCTGGGTTGTGGTAAAGAGGAGTCTTTACCCTTGGACTGCTTAATGATGTCAGCCAATGGCTCGCCAAACAGTCTCTCTCTAGACAAAGGCAAACTGGTTAAACATTTTTTGGAACCAGCATCCGCTTTCCAGTCCTTTAACCACAAGGCTCTGCGCAAAACTACCGAATTGGCGGACGCCATTGAGGTGCGACTGGTAGATTCTAGGACCGCATTGATAGCGTAAGACGCAAACGCCGACATCTGCGTGGTAAGGTGCGCCACTTGCGGCACTGCTGGATGCATGATAGCATCCACCTTTGCTAAGCCAGCTGAAATAGCCTGGAGTGCCCAGACGGCTGCGAATGCCGGAGCAAACGACGCGCCTATAGCTTCATAGACAGATTTTAACCAAAGGTCCATCTGTCTGTCATTGGCATCTTTAAGTGAAGCGCCATCCTCCACTGCAACTATGGATCTAGCTGCAAGTTTGGAAATCGGGGGGTCCACCTTTGGACACTGTGTCCAGCGCTTGACCACCTCAGGGGGGAAAGGGAAACGCGTATCTTTAGATCGTTTAGAAAAACGCCTTTCCGGGTGAGCGTCGTGCTTCTGGATTGATTCTCTGAAGTCAGAGTGATCTAACAAAGCACTCAATTTACGCTTGGGATAAAGGAAACGAAACTTTTCCTGCTCCGCAGCCGCCTCTTCTGCTGAAGGGGCTGGGGGAGAAATATCCAACAGCCTATTGATGGCTGAGATAAGGTCGTCTACCATGGCGTCCCCATCCGGGGTATCCAGGTTGAGAGGGGTTCCAGGAATGGATTCCTGATCACTCTCATCAGACACATCACAGGGAGACTGATTGCGCTGAGACCCTGAGCAGTGTGAAGACGTCGAGGGTCTTTCCCAGCGAGCTCGCTTAGGGTGGCTGGGGCCATCATCTGAGTCATAATCCTCGGCCTGTGAAGCCGGGGACCCCCCTATGGGCTGGATACATTCCAAGTAAGGGGGACCTGAGGACAGAGGCCTCGCCGTGCCCAGAGACTGAGCCCCATGCATAGATTGCAAGGTCTCAAGGATTTTTGCCATAGATACAGACATATTATCTGCAAAAACTGCAAAGTCCGTCCCTGTCACCGGGGCAGAACTTACAAGCGTCTCAGCCTGGGTCACTACCTCTCCTGACTCCGGCTGGCGAAGCAGTACCGGGTCGGAGCATTGCACACAATGGGGGTCATCAGAGCCTGCTGGTAGATTAGCCCCACATGCAGCACACGCAGTATACACAGCCCTTTTTGCCTTGGCCGCCTTGCGTTTTGAGGATGACATGTTGCTGCTTCCACAGAGCGATCTGGGATATGCAGCCAGAAGCGCACCTCACAGTGCAAGAAATACAATATCTATATAACTGTATCCAGTACACTGATACACAGTGAGGCACTAGAGGGACCAGCACAGAAAAAAACGCTTACCGCCCGCTTAAAAAGCGGGTGTGTGGTCGCCAGATAGCCCCTAGTCCAGGTCTCCCAGAGCCTTGCGTCCTTCCTCCAGCCAGGCATGCATGTAATGGCTGCCGGCGTCTCGAGAGAGGAAGGGGGGCGGGCCCTGGGCGTTCCTGGCCAAGAGCGGGAAGCCTGCTTCCCTCTGTGCATAGTGTGAGGGCTGGAGCATGTAAATCAGGCTCCAGCCCTCGTCGCTGCTTGCGAACAGCGTCTCTCCCCTACCCTGAATGACAGGGTGGGGGCGGGAACGAAACGGAGCTGCCGGCGTCCTAGGCCCAAAAAGCCGGGGACTAAAGTTATAACCGCCGCCGCCGTAAAAGCGCGGACGGCGGATCCCCGGCGCACCACAAGTCACAGCAGCGCCGCCCGGTCCAGAGGGGGTCGGCGCTGCGTTCCCATACACAAAAAATCCCCCAGTAATCTGTAGGGACACTAACTCCAACATTGCGGTCCCCGGCGCACTACAACACCCAGCCAGCCCGGAGTGTGTCTGTGCCTGCCGGGGACACAGAGTACCTGTAAGATGCAGGGCCCTGTCCCTGATCGTACTCCTGCTCCGAATCCATCAGGTTCTAATGGGTCTGTGGATGGAGCCCGGCATCAGAGCTGAGAGGCCGGCAGGATCCCACTTCCACAGAGCCCTACCAGGGGATGTGGAAGGAAAACAGCATGTGGGGCTCCAGCCCCTGTACCAGCAATAGGTACCTCAACCTTACAACACCATCCAGGGGTGAGAAGGGAGCATGCTGGGGACACTATATGTGTCCTCTTTTCTTCCATCCGAAACCGTCAGCAGCTACTGCTGACTAAAATCTGTGGAGCTATGCATGGAATGTCTGACCTCCTTCGCACACAAAGCTAAAACTGGAGAACCCGTGATACCACGGGGGGGTATAGCCAGAGTGGGAGGGGCCTTGCACTTTTAATGTAGTGCTTTGTGTGGCCTCCAGAGGGCAGTAGCTATACCCCAATCGTCTGGGTCTCCCAATAGAGCGCTGAAGAAAACAATTCTTCCTATGCTGAGATAATCTTATAAATGTGCCCCTGCTATGTACTGTGTAATGGCCATGTCTGACCGTACAGGAATATCATCTGATCATACATCTCCTGGGCAGGGTGAGAATGCAAAAGGCAGTATAGCAAAGGATCAAAGTGGCTTCTTTCCCTTGCCCAGGAGCTTTGTTAGCACAATTCCTGCCCAGGAGCTGTGGTATGATCAGACCATGTCCCTTTACGGTCAGACACAGCCATTACACAGTAAATAGCACACTTATCAGATTATCTCGGCATAGGAACATTGTTTCTGAATACATCTAATTGTGGAGCATATTATTCCAAACTCTATTGATTAAAATGCACTTTATGGGGAAATTTCTTTAAGGGTGAGTTCTGTCAATGCAGAAAATTCACAGTAACTGTACTAGCTAAAGGGTACAAGAATTTAATAATTGCTGTATGTTAGGTAAATTTTCTGTGCATCATTGCCCTGTATTGTGGACTTTAAATTCTACACCATCTGAAGTCTTTCTGTAGAATGAGTTGCAGATTTCACACTTTCCTTTGTGTGAAATTCTGTGCATGTCATACATTATGTCCCTACATAAGCGGCCATCCTATTAATTATTCCTGGTCCTATACCTCAGTCATACTGAAATGCTCTGCCTCAACTTGTTATGGTACAATAGCCTGGGGGCAGTACTACACTATTGGAAATAAATATACAATTCTACTCTATATTGCACTTATTGTGAGATGAACGTATGAAAATTAGAGGTGATAACAGTTGACTGAATATCACATAATGCAGGCAGAATCCTGGCCGCTATGTGAATCTTGATGTCCTGCATCACTAGTAATGTGTGGAGCAATAGATGCAAATAACAGAAATATATCACGTTACACTACACGTCATCTACAACACTAATACACTGATCCAACATTACAGCTCATGGGTTTTTGGCCTCCTTCAGATGTTGATTTTTCTAAAATGAAGGAAAAAAAAAAAAAACAGTGTCCAGTTTGTTGAAGTGTCTACTTATAACAAATGGCTAAACTTCTCCTATCATGTTAAAAACAAACAGCACACAGATGTTATTGGGTGCTGTCAGTATGTGGAAAAAAAATATAAAATAAACTTGTATGTAGTGGCGTAACGTGAACTTCATGGGCCCCAATTATCACAAGTCTTTAATGGTATTGGTCTTGTTATATAGGCCAAAAGGACTTTTGGTGTCTCCTAGCCTCCAGGGCCTGCATCTCTTGTACTTGCACCCCTGCTTGAATGGGTAATTTTGTTCTGTGACTTAGAAAGAAAAAGGCCATTTTTGAGCCTTCTGTGGACCACTTGGTCTTCCAGAACACATGTGAACAGCCCCATAAACTCTAATGGGCACATCTGGCTATGTGTGGAAAGCACGTACATAACTCGGACAGTTAATCTTCCAGAAGCATGCGAAGTGTGCAGAATTATTGGTAAACTTTGGAAATCCATGAAAATGGTGAGGGCTATGAACCAGCTTACACAATAAGCGGTACTACCACGTATGTCATACCTAACAGTGTAGGCTTTGGGTATGTACAGATGTTAAGTATCTGTTGCAGAAACTTCTGTACCTCTTAGCAGGAACATTGCAGTGGCAAAAATGAAAGTCTCTGCTGCCGATTTCTTCCATTCATTACTATTGGTAAAAAGTGCTGCAAGAAAGGACATGCTGCAGATTTATTTCTGCACTGAGAAAATGATCAGAGCGTTACACTTCAGGATTCTCATTGACTTTCTTGGCATCAGGATTTGCGACAAATTTGCACTCAAACACCCAAAAATGCAACATTGGCACACGGCCTTTATCTGTCCATACAAGAATAAATGTTTGGAATGGGATATTATGAGCTTTTATTCCAAATGACCAATCATTCACAATGACCAACGACGGTATGATATGCTAAAAGTGGAATCTGTCAAATTGGAAGATTTTCAGCCATTGTTGCATGATTGGCAGAATGTGGCCACTCATTTGCCAGTGTCCATAAGCCACCAGATATATATTTAAGATCCCCCCTAATCTGCCAGTTTGGTCCATCAATTTAAAGGGTTATTCCCATCTCCAAGATCCTATCCCAATATGTAGTAGATATTGGCAATGTAGTAAAGTTCTCCTGATTAGCTAGGTCTCCTCATGTGCAGGACATTGCAGCGTAGCTATGCATGGTTACAACCACAATCAACTAACGGTCACTACATGGAGGGGACGTAACCATGGATACTTAGGCTGAAATACTTTGCACATTAGGTAGGAGACACAGCTATATCAGAACTATACTACATTTCTAATTGAGTTTTTTGCTAATATAACTATATTGGGAAAGGAGCTTGGAGATGGGAATAACCCTTTAATGGCTGGATTCCTCTGTCAGATTTTGATGGTTTTGCTTTCATTTCAACATAGTTCAAGCTGTTTATAAACAAACTTTACTCATGTCAGGTTTTGTTTTGTTTTTTTTTTTTACAGAAAAAAAAAATTGGGATATTTTTAATAAATTAGATTCCTAGTACAATGTTGCCTTATTAAAATTGATGTGGTGGTCTATACAAGGTGGGTGGGAGGAACAATCGTGTCTTTAACCAACTTTTTTTGCTAGTCTGTAATGTTTGAGAACCGCACAGGTCAGCGTAATTTGTAGTTCATGTAATATGGGTGGATGGATCTGGATCTATTGTATAAAAACCCCGCTGAGGACATTTTGTATCACTCATTCTGTACTCTTTGTATACACATGAAAATAATTGCTCAAAAAAACGAACTGAATTTGGGCAGTTTACACTTTGCTGCTGGACACTGACTTCAATAATATAGGGTTTTTTTGTCTCCATTTAATATAAGTGACAGCGGTGCTCATCACCCCATTAAAGTGTACTTAGAATTGAGATGGCTTTTTTTCAGAACTCCCATTTACAGGTACAGAGTTAAAAACCCAACAAGCCATGGCTAAAAATAAATAAATAAATAAAACCACCACTAAAATGTGATTGTGTTCCTAAAGCCACTTACTTCATTTGTCCCCTATACGGACACTTGTGTGACAGTCTACAGCTGCCTCTGACAGCTCTCCTGTTTCTATACAAACAAGATCTTCTATATGGTCAGAAAATGGCATTATGACTGTGTAGAAGACTAGACGAATAGATTCTTTATTAATCTGGTACAAGACAATGGTAAACCGGTGAACTAACATTTAGTTGGCCACAATTGGCCGGAAAGGAAACAATTATACACATTCTACTAAATATGCCAGAGTAAACCTGTAGAATGAATGTGCTGCTATATGCTAATGCTCGGCCAGTAATGCCATACATCCTAGTTTCAGCTGAAAATTGCAAAGGTAACATTTTTGGCAGACAGTGCTGAGCCATCAAAGACGGAGCAGAATAGTAGATTAAATTTGGGTTGTCTGGTACTTTATAGGGTTTATCTGGGACTTAGTACTTAGCCCAATATGCAAAATAACAACAAGCCTACCTGCTCTGAGCCGGCAGAAATCACCACCACGGCCGCTCTTGCTAGAAATTTCTAAACATCTACCCAACATCAGGACCGAATGATGAGATACGGTGCTGCAACCCCACCCATCTGGCATTAATTACCTATCCTTAGGGTAGGCCATGAATATTAAAATACCGGACAACTCCTTTAATACGGCCAGCTTACAGCATGTAATAACGCATGCTTTTCAGGCAAAAAGTAGATTCAAATTTTAAAAACATTACTTGTGTCTTGCTAGATCTAATTGTAGTTATGGCATCAAAAACGGCATGTGTGGCTATCACCTTAATGTGCCAAAACAAACAGCATTATATCAGATGACCATAAAATACAAAACAGTTTATTTATAAAAACACTTCCAACTGACTTCAATAAACAGTTTCTTAAGAACATATGTATATATTATACAAATACCAGAATGTATAACATGGAACCAATTATAATGCACTAATGAAATGCTAATGATTGAAAATAGTGGTATATTTTATTAACAAAATAATATATCAGCAGAATATTTACATTCTGACAAACAGAAGCTGAACAGAACAAAACTAGGTAAGATTACACAATTTCCTTGTGGACTTGTAGGAGAATACGGCTGTTAGCCCACTGTCAGGCGTCTCCCGTTCCACTTTCTTCATGCATGACTTTATCCCGCGTCCCTGCTTGTTTCCCCTTTTTTCTAACAGGTGGAGGAGGAAGCAATGTGGTGTCTATAAAGCTGTTGTCCCGTCTCAGTTTTCTGAAAGTACACACATGGCTTTAGACATTATGACATTTACGACATTATTGACATTGATACTCCTTTTTCTTTTCAAACAATGACCATTGTTTTTTTTTTATCAGCTTACTTTGACAAACTGGGCTCCTTGTAGTTTACAGGATTGCGTATTCTCCTAACATGACCTTGAGATTCTTCTGAACAAGACTGTTTAGTGGAGCCACGACTTTTGTTTGTAAGATCCTGAAAAGGTTTAATATCTGTAGAGAATAGACAATGATTATTGTTTGTACGTATCCGCAGACCCAAAACATGCTTAGAAGTCCCCAATTCTAGATACAGCGTAAAATAACGACAACCCAGAGCACATTACCTTCCTGATCAGAAAAAAAAAAAAGGATTCTATTGGGAAAGCAAACGAAGGGAATTTTGTTTACTTACCGTAAATTCCTTTTCTTCTAGCTCCTATTGGGAGACCCAGACAATTGGGTGTATAGCTTCTGCCTCCGGAGGCCACACAAAGTATTACACTTTAAAAGTGTAACCCCTCCCCTCTGCCTATACACCCTCCCGTGCATCACGGGCTCCTCAGTTTTGGTGCAAAAGCAGGAAGGAGGAAAAACTTATCAATTGGTCTAAGGTAAATTCAATCCGAAGGATGTTCGGAGAACTGAACCATGAACCAAAAGAACAATTCAACATGAACAACATGTGTACACAAAAGAACAACCAGCCCGAAGGGCACAGGGGCGGGTGCTGGGTCTCCCAATAGGAGCTAGAAGAAAAGGAATTTACGGTAAGTAAACAAAATTCCCTTCTTTGTCGCTCCATTGGGAGACCCAGACAATTGGGACGTCCAAAAGCAGTCCCTGGGTGGGTAAAAGAATACCTTGATAAAAAAAGAGCCGAAACGGCCCCCTCTTACAGGTGTGCAACCGCCGCCTGAAGGACTCGCCTACCTAGACTGGCGTCTGCCGAAGCATAGGTATGCACCTGATAGTGTTTCGTGAAAATGTGCAGACTAGACCAGGTAGCTGCCTGACACACCTGCTGAGTCGTAGCCCGGTGCCGCAATGCCCAGGACGCACCCACGGCTCTGGTAGAATGGGCTTTCAGCCCTGAAGGAAGCGGAAGCCCAGAAGAACGGTAGGCTTCAAGAATCGGTTCCTTGATCCACCGAGCCAAGGTTGACTTGGAAGCCTGCGAACCCTTACGCTGGCCAGCGACAAGGACAAAGAGCGCATCTGAACGACGCAGGGGCGCCGTGCGAGACACGTAGAACCGGAGTGCTCTCACCAGATCCAAAAAGTGCAAATCCTTTTCACATTGGTGAATTGGATTAGGGCAAAATGAAGGCAAGGAGATATCCTGATTGAGATGAAAAGGGGATACTACCTTAGGGAGAAATTCCGGGACAGGACGCAGAACCACCTTAATCTGGTGAAAAACCAGGAAAGGGGCTTTGCATGACAGCGCTGCAAGCTCCGACACTCTTCGGAGTGATGTAACTGCCACTAGAAATGCCACCTTCTGCGAAAGACGTGATAAGGAGACATCCCGCAGCGGCTCGAAAGGTGGTTTCTGAAGAGCCGTTAGCACCCTGTTAAGGTCCCAGGGTTCCAGCGGACGCTTGTAAAGGTGGGACTATGTGGCAAACTCCCTGCAGGAACGTGCGGACCTGCGGAAGCCTGGCCAGGCGCTTTTGAAAAAATACGGAGAGCGCCGAAACTTGTCCCTTGAGAGAGCCGAGTGACAAACCCTTGTCCATTCCGGATTGAAGGAGAAAGAAAAGTGGGTAAGGCAAACGGCCAGGGAGAAAAACCATTATCAGAGCACCAGGATAAGAAGATCCGCCAAGATCTGTAATAGATCTTGGCGGACGTTGGTTTCCTGGCCTGTCTCATAGTGGCAATTACATCCTGAGATAATCCTGAAGACGCTAGGAGCCAGGACTCAATGGCCACACAGTCAGGTTGAGGGCCACAGAATTCAGATGGAAAAACGGCCCTTGTGACAGCAAGTCTGGGCGGTCTGGAAGCGCCCACGGTTGACCCACCGTGAGATGCCACAGATCCGGGTACCACGATCGCCTCGGCCAATCTGGAGCGACGAGAATGGCGCGACGACAGTCTGACCTGATCTTGCGTAACACTCTGGGCAGCATTGCCAGAAGAGGAAATACATAAGGCAGTCGAAACTGCGACCAATCCTGAACTAATGTGTCCGCCGCCAGAGCTCTGTGATCCTGAGACCGTGCCATGAAGGCCGGGACCTTGTTGTTGTGTCGTGACGCCATGAGATCGACGTCCGGCGTTCCCCAGCGGCGACAGATCTCTCGAAACACGTCTGGGTGAAGAGACCATTCCCCCGCGTCCATGCCCTGACTGAGGAAATCTGCTTCCCAGTTTTCTACGCCCGGGATGTACACTGCGGAGATCGTGGAGGCTGTGGCTTCCACCCACTGCAGAATCCGCCTGACTTCCTGGAAGGCCTGACGACTGCGCGTGCCGCCCTGATGGTTGATGTATGCGACGGCAGTGGCGTTGTCCGACTGTATACGGATCTGTCTGCCCTCCAGCCACCGATGGAAGGCCAATAAGGCTAGATACACCGCCCTTATCTCCAGATCATTGATCTGAAGGGAGGACTCTACCGGAGTCCAGGTTCCCTGAGCCCTGTGGTGGAGGAAAACCGCTCCCCACCCTGACAGGCTCGCGTCCGTGGTGAGCACAGCCCAGGTTGGGGGTAGGAAGGATCTTCCTTGCGATAGAGAATTGGGACGGAGCCACCACTGAAGAGACGTCTTGGTTGCAAGGGACAGAGAGACGTTCCTGTCGAGGGAAGACGACCTCCTGTCCCATTTGCGGAGAATGTCCCATTGGAGTGGCCGCAGATGGAATTGCGCGAACGGCACTGCCTCCATCGCTGCCACCATCTTCCCCAGGAAGTGCATGAGGTGCCTCAAGGGGTATGACCGACCCCGAAGAAGAGATTGTACCCCTGCCTGCAGGGACAGCCGTTTGTCCAGCGGTAGCTTGACTACCACTGACTGTATGAAACTCCATCCCGAGGTAAGTCAGTGATTGGGTCGGTGTCAACTGGGATTTTGGGAAGTTGATTATCCACCCGAACTGCTGGAGAGTCGCCAGAGCGACTGTAAGGCTGTGTTGACACGCCACCCGAGAAGGTGCCCTGACTAGGAGATCGTCTAAGTAGGGAATCACCGAGTGGCCCTGAGAGTGTAGGACCGCCACAACGGATGCCATGACTTTGGTGAACACCCGTGGGGCTGTCGCAAGGCCGAAAGGCAATGCCACGAACTGAAGGTGCTCGTCCCCGATGGCGAAACGCAAGAAGCGTTGATGTTCGGGTGCGATCGGCACATGGAGACAAGCATCCTTGATGTCGATCGATGCTAGGAAGTCTCCTTGTGACATCGAGGCGATGACCGAGCGGAGAGATTCCATCCGAAACCGTCTGGTGCTCACATGTCTGTTGAGCAGTTTGAGGTCCAGAACGGGACGGAATGATCCGTCCTTCTTTGGCACCACGAACAAGTTGGAGTAAAAGCCGCGACCATGTTCCTGAGGGGGAACAGGGATCACAACTCCCTCTGTCTTCAGAGTGACCACTGCCTGAAAAAGTGCGTCGGCCCGAGCGGGGTGCGGAGAGGTTCTGAAGAAACGAGTCTGAGGACGAGAGCTGAAGTCTATCCTGTAACCGTGAGACAGAATGTCTCTCACCCATCGGTCTTGAACATGTGGCCACCAGGCGTCGCAAAAGCGGGAGAGCCTGCCACCGACCGAGGATGCGGTTCGGGGATGCCGAGAGTCATGAGGAGGCCGCCTTGGAGGCAGCGCCTCCGGCGGCCTTTTGGGGGCGTGACTTAGACCGCCACGCATAGGAGTTCCTCTGGCCTTTCTCCGGCCTGCTGGACGAAGAGGATTGGGGCTTGGCGGAGGGACGAAAGGACCGAAACCTCGATTGAATTTTCCGTTGCTGAGGTCTCTTAGGTTTGGACTGGGGTAAGGAGGAGTCCTTTCCCTTGGATTCCTTAATAATCTCATCCAATCGTTCGCCAAACAATCGGTCGCCAGAAAACTGCAAACCGGTTAAGAACCTCTTGGAGGCAGAGTCTGCCTTCCATTCGCGCAGCCACATGGCCCTGCGGACTGCCACAGAATTAGCGGATGCCACCGCTGTACGGCTAGCAGAATCTAGGACTGCGTTCATGGCATAGGAAGAAAAAGCTGACGCTTGAGAAGTCAGAGACGCAACCTGCGGAGCAGAATTACGTGTGACTGCATTAATCTCAGCCAGACAAGCTGAGATAGCTTGTAGTGCCCACACGGCTGCAAAGGCCGGGGCAAAAGACGCGCCCGTGGCTTC
Source organism: Anomaloglossus baeobatrachus (assembly GCF_048569485.1). Classification (NCBI taxonomy): domain Eukaryota; kingdom Metazoa; phylum Chordata; class Amphibia; order Anura; family Aromobatidae; genus Anomaloglossus; species Anomaloglossus baeobatrachus. Next base: position 165,216,174 of record NC_134359.1, read on the forward strand.
ATAGATGGATTTCACCAGGAGCTCTATCTGCCTGTCAGTGGCATCCTTTAGCGATGAGCCATCTGCCACCGATACCACAGATCTAGCCGCCAATCTAGAGACTGGAGGATCCACCTTGGGACACTGAGCCCAACCCTTAACAACGTCAGAGGGGAAGGGGTAACGTGTGTCAGTAAGGCGCTTAGTAAAGCGCTTGTCCGGAACCGCTCTGGGCTTCTGGACAGCATCTCTGAAGTTAGTGATCGAAAAACGCACTCCGTGTACGTTTGGGGAACCGAAACTGGTGTTTCTCCTGCTGAGAAGCCGACTCTACAGGTGGAGGCGGGGGAGACAGATCTAACACCTGGTTAATGGATGAGATAAGATCATTTACTAAGGCGTCCCCTTCAGGTGTATCAAGATTGAGGGCAACGTCAGGTTCAGAGCCCTGAGCTGCGACGTCCGCCTCGTCCTCCAGAGAGTCCTCGAGCTGGGAACCCGAGCAGCGTGAAGAAGTCGGGGAAGATTCCCAGCGAGCCCGCTTAGTCGGTCTGGGACTGAGGTCCGGGCAGGAGTCCTCCGCGTGGGACCTAGGGCCCAACCTGGGAGCGCGCTGCGGCGCGGACCGAGAGGGGCCTGGAGGAGACGAGCTAACGGGGACCGGGGCCTGTGTAAGGACCGGTCTGGACTGCAAAGCTTCTAGCAGCTTGGCAGACCATTTGTCCATAGACTGAGCCATGGATTGTGAAAGTGACTCAGAGTTTCTCAGCAAACGCAGCAAACTCTGTCCCTGCCGCCTGGACAGGGGAAGCAGGGGGGGTCTACGTGAGCCGAGGGGCCCACTAGTGACCGAGGCTCCGGCTGAGCAAGCGAAACAGGGGTCGAGCATTGCTCAAAGTGAGGGTAGGTGGAACCCGCAGGTAACATAGCCGCACAAGAGGTACAGGTCGCAAAAAAACCCTGTGCCTTAGCACCTTTGCTCCTTGTGGACGACATGCTGTTGTCTCCTAGGAGAGTGATCACTGAGGGTATATGGGAAGGGGTATACAGCCCGACCGAACAGAAATATGTATATAAATACGTATCTATTCCGGCACCCTGGAGGGGACCAGCACCGGGTGACCGGTGTGGCTTACCGACCGCTAAAAAGCGGAGAGTGTGTCCTCCAGATTCCCTGCCTTAGGTCTCCCAGAGCTGCAGCTCTTCTCTGATAATCCTCCACCGGCAGAATGCCAAAAACATGGCTGCCGGAGCTCTCAGGGGAGGAGTGGAGCCGTGGGCGGTGCTAGAAAAGTGCGGGAATCTGGGGTCCCCACAGTGATCAGTGAGGGGGGAGGAAACATACAGGATGCTCCGGCCCTCACAGCCGACGTCAGGCCGGCCGTCCCGCCCTTACCCCTGACAGGCAGGCCCGGGGGCGGGATTTTTGCTACTAGGCTGCGATGAAGCCGGGGACTAAATTTAAGACCGCGGCCGACAAGCAGGCGCGGTCGGCGCGGAAGTCCGCCGGTCTTCACAAATCAGCAGCTGCTGCAGCGTCCGGGAAGAAGGCGCTCCATGCACAGTCCCCATGGGGACACAGAGTACCTTATCGATGCAGGGCCCGGTCCCTGAGGATGAATCGACTCCTGTCCAGCAGATTCCCACAGGGGCTGCGGAGGGAGCCCGGTCCCAGTGAATGGATGACCGGTCAGGATCCTACTTCTCCCAGAGTCACTAAGGGATGGTGAAGGAAAACGGCATGAGGCTCCGGCCTTTGTACCCGCAATGGGTACCTCAACCTTAACAGCACCGCCGACATAGTGGGGTGAGAAGGGAACATGCCGGGGACCCAGTGGGGGTCCTCTTTTCTTCCAACCGATATAACTAATCTGAGATGCATGAGTGGATGTGTGCCTCCTTCCACACAAAGCATAAAACTGAGGAGCCTGTGATGCACGGGAGGGTGTATAGGCAGAGGGGAGGGGTTACACTTTTAAAGTGTAATACTTTGTGTGGCCTCCGGAGGCAGAAGCTATACACCCAATTGTCTGGGTCTCCCAATGGAGCGACAAAGAAAAGAAATATTTATTCTACAGAGCAACTGAGAAGCCCTGAATCCCATACACCCGGTGTGCTGTATCCTGGTCCACTAATGGATATCTCCAAAGACATTAGAACCATCTTTAACCCATCAATACAGCAATTTTCAGTCTGTGACATTCAGATGTAACAGAGGCAGTAGCTTGGTTTATTTCTTTTTAACCTGTTCCCTGCCAGTTTCCACCTCCTGCTGTAATAACATGCCTACATGAGGACACATCAGCTGGAGCCAATGGGGAGTAGCAGTCACATATTTCTGTCAGAACATCATGGCTGCAGCATGAAGTAGAGACTGGTGGGGACCAGGCAGCACCAGAACCTCTAGTCTGCCACATGCCAGACCACTTGTTTGTGAGCTAAAAACACTATGAAACTACAATAAAGAAATGAACTAATACAAACTCGTGTAGACACAGAAGATTTACACGACAATGTAGTACCTATTTCATGGTGTCTCATACCTTGGCCCATACACTGCTGATTCATCTCCATTTCTGTTTTGTTTGTGTCATTTTGATGGCCGTTGTCATTTTCATCTTGAACAGAGTTATTGTTTGGAACAGGCAGAGGCTCCTTATTACATTCCTCGGGCACCGGGAGCTCAGGAGCCGGAATACTTTTTGACATGTCAATTGATAAATTACTTTCAGGATCGGTGGCTGATGGAAATTCTGCAAAACTGTTGCACATTGTGTTATCAAGAATGGACTCACTAACCATATCAAGCATAAGAGAGTCATTCTTGTATACCATGTCAGCGACCTTGCCAGCCTTACCACTCTGACCAGACGTTCTATTCATAAAGCTTTCCCGAACAAGTGGAGCTTTACCAGTTAAATCATTTTGTTTACTAGACAAAATATAAGTCTTCCTTTTGTCTGGCTCAGAAAAGAGTCCTGATGTTGTCTTCTTCCCTGAACATCTGGAGACAGGTCGTTTCTTGTGATCATGAAGAGCTTCAGTGTCAGAGATGGGATTACTCTGCTCCACTTCACAATCGGATTTTTTAGTTTCAGATGGGTTTTTCATCTTGTGAGGGACATCTTTAGGGGCAGAAGCGTCCACAGAAGGTGGTAGCTCTACAAGAATGTCATTCCCTCCTATTACAGCTGAGGAGTTTAATGTAACAGTGACCAGGGGGCTTGGTTCAGCAATCAAATACGTTTCTCTCATATAATTAAGTTCATGAATTTTGGCCATTATATCAGCTGCGGATGGATGATCTTTTGGTGCACTTACAACATAGGTCTCCCTTCGTAATTTTGGCTCTAGATTTTTAACATTATTACTCAGCAAAGTATTGATTTTCTTGCCACTGTCTATTTGTTCATTGGCTCTGGTTACATTTTCGTCTGTTTGTTCTTGTTTCATTAATTTCTTGTTCTTTTCCTTTTTACTGGAACGTTTTGTTTTTGAGGCTTCTTTAATGTTTTTGGATTTTGTCTTCTTGGGTGCCATATCAGCATTGACACCAGATTCTGTGCAATTTTCTTTTAGAGTTAATGTCAGTTCAGACTTTTCACCATCCAATACCTGGTCATCTGGAATTATTTGGGTTCTGCTTCCCAAAACAGGTGCTGCAGGGCACTCAGACCTTGCAGGGTCAGCATCTAGAGAATAAAATCTTTCAACGCCAGGCCCCGATAAAACACATCTTAAAGGATTATAACGTCCAGCACTTGCTGAATTCTCATTGGACTTGGCAGTATTCCCCTTTTCGTTGCTGCTGGACAAGTCAATATCTTCTTGGTCAACAGGAGACAAATGTTTCTTGGTTTTTTCTCGAACTGACCTCACTCTTCTTAATGTCTTTTTCACGGGTAGGCAGGATTTGTTTTTGGAAGCTTGGGTCTTCTTTTTAGGCAACACTGCAATTATTGACGCTGACTCACTTGTAGTCATTTCCATATCGGCTTCATACACGGTTTTCTCTTGCCCCGGATATGAAGTCTGAAGATCACTTTCCTCAATCGGTACAACCTCCAGTTGATTTTCACTTTGTATTGGTTGTTCTTTAAGTAAAGCTTGGTTGAGGCATTTGTCCACATCACTGTTTTGAGGAGACTCCAATTTTTCAGACAGTAAAGAGCAATGTGAGGTTCTTGACACAAAAGGGACGGCTAATATAGGGCGCTCTGCTCCAAAGTCTCTCTCTCCCAATTCTGGAGGAAGGATAACCGTATTTATCTCCCATTGTGTGCTAGGACAGCTATCCCTGCTTGTGCCCAAAGAGCCCCGGATACTCTCATTTTTAGACAACCTGAAAGAATGAGATACCGTTGACCTTTTCCGCCTTCTCGTGACAAATCCACCACTTAGTGCATTTCTGTTTCTAGGGAAAGAGACTTCATCCAGTGGCAATATGGGATCACTGACTTTCTCGGTGGAGAGAGATTGCCGTCTTCTGTCCTCGATGCATAATGAAAGAGGTTCTGAAAATACAAAAACAAATTTAGTCTGAGCAACATCAGGCATGTCCTAGGAGGGCCCCACCCCCACTCTGATTCATTAATGTGAAATTGTTAACACCCCTTTGATGGATTCATAAGAGCACGTTCCCACAATGAGTTTTTGATTTTGAAGCATATGTGCACCTATTCACTAATCTAGGTTACTGGCATTTTTCCTTTACATGTATAATAGTATTTTTGACGTGATTTTGGTCTTTTTTTTGTCATGTTTTGAATAAAGAGGTTTTGTTTTTGATACTTCTCAGTATTTGGCTTTGACAAAACTGTATTGATACAGTCATGTGTGAATTGCATGCATTTTTAGTGTTCCCACAGCAAAAATCCATATGCAGATTTTCCAGATGTAATGCGATTCTATGGGGGAAATCTGTACATAAAACTGCCCCTCCCGGGGGAGGGGGGGGGACAAAACAAAAAAGGCACAATGGGCATGAGATTTCTACAATTCCGCATCCACTCTGGTGGACAGTGAAATTGAGCAGCACCAAAAAAAAAATATTAACTTATGAGTAAGGCTATGTGCGCACGTTGCGTATTTTCATGCAGTTACGCTGCGATCTGCATGCGTCCTGCGTCCCCTGCACAATCTATGAAGATTGTGCATAATCCATGCCCACGTTGCGTATTAGAACGCAGCTTTTCGGCTGCTGCCAAATCGCTGCGTTCTAAAAAGCAACATGTCACTTCTTTTGTGCGTACTGGTTGTAATGTCGGTCTCTCTCTGTCTGTCTATCGGTCTGTGTCTCCCTGTCGGTCTCTCTCTCTCTGTCGGTCTATCCCTCTCCCCCTCTCTCATACTCAACGATCACTGACCGATTACCGGCGCGGCATGGCTGTCACACTGCTCCGGCGGCTTCTCCTGCTTTTGAAAATGCTGGCCGCCCATTATTCAATCTCTTATTCCCTGCTTCCCCCGCCCACCGGCGCCTATGATTGGTTGCAGTCAGACACGTCCCCATGCTGCGTGACAGCTGTCTCACTACAACCAATCACAGCCACTGGTGGGCGGGTCTATGTAGTGCAGTAAAATAAATAAATAAAAAAAAAAATGACGTGCGGTCCCCCTAATTTTGAAACCAGCCAGGGTAAAGCCACACGACTGAAGGCTGGTATTTTCAGGATGGGGAGCCCCCCAGCCTAAAAATTGCAGGCGTCTATGAGACACCCCCAATGATTAACCTGGTGAAAGTAAATAAACACATACACCCGAAAAATCCTTTATTTGAAATAAAAGACAAAAAAACACCCTCTTTCACCACTTTATTAAAATCCCCAAACACCCCTCCAGGTCCGACGTAATCCATGAGGTCCCGCAACGCATCCAGCTCTGCTACATGAAGCCGACCGGAGCGGGTGTACAACACCGCTGCTCCTGTCCACTCCATGTAGAAACTGAAGTGAGTCGCACTGTTTTGCTATATTTTTAGCACTAAGGTTCAGATACGGCTTTAAAGAAGGCAATTAAGTAATTTTATTATAAAGGTTAATATAAAATACAAACTTAAAGGAAAAGTATGATATTGCGTACACTTTTGTATAATCAACATACAAAGGTTAAGTACAGTTAAATACTTACAATCACCAAGGAGCTTTGAACATCATCTGCCTGGAACATTAAAGCTGGTGTCACACTTAGCGACAGCGACAACGACGTCGCTGTTACGTCACCATTTTCGGTGACGTAACAGCGACCTTGTAAGTCGCTGTTATGATCGCTGCTTAGCTGTCAAACACAGCAGAAGCAGCGATCATAACGTCGCTGTGCTACATGTGCAGAGAGCAGGGAGCCGCGCTTAGCGCTGGCTCCTTGCTCTCCTAGGTACAGTACACATCGGGTTAATTAACCCGATGTGTGCTGCAGCTACATGTCACAGTGCAGAGAGCAAGGAGCCGCGCGCACTGCTTAGCGCTGGCTCCTTGCTCTCCTTGCTACAGTATACATCGGGTTAATTACCCGATGTGTACTGCAGCCACATGTCACAGTGCAGGAGCCGGCACTGGCAGCAAGAGCGGAGGCTGGTAACCAGCGTAAACATCGGGTAACCAGGGAAAGGTCTTCCCTTGGTTACCCGATGTTTACGCTGGTTACAGCTTACCGCAGCTGCCAGTGCCGGCTCCTGATCGCTTCATTTCGTCGCTCTCTCGCTGTCACACACAGCGATGTGTGTGTCACAGCGGGAGAGTGACGAGCAAAAAATGAAGCTGGACATTCAGCAACGACCGGCGACCTCACAGCAGGGGCCAGGTCGTTGCTGGATGTCACACACAGCGACAGCGACGGGACGTCGCTGCAACGTCACAGAAAATGGTGACGTAGCAGCGACGTCGTTGTCGTCGTCGTTATGTGTGACACCAGCTTTAGAATCAGAAGCACACCAAGGACAGAGAACTCCTGGAAAACCCCAACACTGACCGGACGTCTCGGTACAGGTAAGGGGTGCTTCACACACAGCGAGATCGCTGCCGAGATCGCTGCTGAGTCACGCTTTTTGTGACGCAGCAGTGACCTCATTAGCGATCTCGCTGTGTGTGACACTGAGCAGCGATCTGGCCCCTGCTGCGAGATCGCTGCTCGTTACACACAGCCCTGGTTCGTTTTCTTCAAAGCCGCTCTCCTGCTGTGACACACAGATCGCTGTGTGTGACAGCAAGAGAGCGACAAATGAAGCGAGCAGGGAGCAGGAGCCGGCGTCTGACAGCTGAGGTAAGCTGTATCCAAGATAAACATCGGGTAACCAAGGTGGTTACCCGATATTTACCTTAGTTACCAGCCTCTGCAGCTCTCACGCTGCCTGTGCTGCCGGCTCCGGCTCTCTGCACATGTAGCTGCTGTACACATCGGGTTAATTAACCCGATGTGTACAGCAGCTAGGAGAGCAAGGAGCCAGCGCTCAGTGTGCGCGGCTCCCTGCTCTCTGCACATGTAGCTGCATTACACATCGGGTTAATTAACCCGATGTGTACTGTAGCTAGGAGAGCAAGGAGCCAGCGCTCAGTGTGCGCGGCTCCCTGCTCCCTGCTCACACTGGTAACTAATGTAAACATCGGGTAACCATACCCGATGTTTACCTTAGTTACCAGTCTCCGCAGCTTCCAGACGGCGGCTCCGTGCAAGCGCAGCGTCGCTTGCACGTCGCTGCTGGCTGGGGGCTGTTCACTGGTCGCTGGTGAGATCTGCCTGTTTGACAGCTCACCAGCGACCATGTAGCGATGCAGCAGCGATCCTGACCAGGTCAGATCGCTGGTCGGATCGCTGCTGCATCGCTAAGTGTGAAGGGACCCTTACACGAGCTTCTGTCTGTGCTATACTTCTCTGATCTTAAATAAAGGTTTGTACAATAATTACAAACCTTAAAGTTAATGTGTTGTAGTCTTATTGATCCATGCCCTTTGATGGCCAATCTTTGGGCATAGATGAACTAGAGATACACCACACATCAGACAATGGGGTAATAAACCCACAGACATTCAAATCTCCCAAGAATACACATCAGGTATTTGAGCTAGGTAAATGGATATATTGTCTGTCTGTGTATATAGCAAACACATAAAACATCAGATTGTTGAACTAAATCAATCAGAGTTTCTATTTCAATGGATAGCAAACACACAAAACCATCAGATATTTGATGTAAATAAATCATAAGGTTTCTGTTACAATGGTATATTGTCTGTCTGTATATTCAAGACAAACACACAGAAATCCTTAAGTATATACAAGATTTTGTAACCAAGTACACTTTGTCTGATTAATCAATATGTTATAGTTTAACATAATGTATAGACTCAAAAAATAGCCATTTTTATATTTGCAATACAACTGTCAGCGGGGACGTCTCTCAGGTTACCCGCGGCCACAGGTCTCGGGTGGAGGACTCGAGCTATTGGAGCACTTTCACTCATCCGCTGTCGGGCCGCATTTTTTCTATACGAGGTTTTTTCACCTGTGAATCCTCTTTTGTGGTTTATCTAATTAAATGCCCGTGCGGTCTCGGATATGTTGGGGAAACCACCCAGCATATCCGAGACCGCATAAGTAAACATAAATCTACTATACGGTGCAAACAAATCCTTCTACCAATCCCATATCATTTTATTACACATGGTCACACCATTGCCCAACTCAAGTATCAGGTACTAGAACACGTTCCTCCCTCTAGAAGAGGTGGCAACCGTATACGTGTCCTCAAGGAGAGGGAATCTTATTGGATTTTCACCTTGAATACATTGGAACCCAAGGGTCTGAATAGAGAACATGATATGTGTATATGATTGTGATTTGTCTCATTTCAGTGTCGCTCTGATGATACTTCATATTTGGTTTATGGTGACCCCTTTGTCCTCATTTCAATATTCTTATATGATGTCTCCTCATATTCTTGTATACTGTAAGGTATTGCTCTATTACCTGCCGTTTACTCTTTTGTGAAACTTCAGTATAAGAACCATTATAAGGAGTAGTATTGACATGACTTTTAATTGGTTTTTAATATACCTCTATTTTTTCCTTTTGTTTTAGGCTCCCTCCACCTGATCCCTCACCCTCTGGCACCATCATCGGTTTTCCCTCACCTGGTAATCATGTCACCCGGCACTTTATAGGCATTGTATACCTTTTTCCCTCACACTGATATAAGCCATACACTATGACCTGTGTTCTGTGCCCGGCTCGGGCGTTGTGCTAATAGCCAGGCGCAGCGCTCGATCTGCGTGCAATCCACAGGCCTGTTCACTGCCATTCCACACCCATTATGTCATACACACGCCTCTTTAGGTTTCCACGCCCTTCTACCATCTCCTCTGTTTGCTGCCTGGTGGTTCGCCCCCTGCGCATGCGCGGTGCTGGTGACGGTACTGCGCATGCGCGGCGTGCGCTCCACGGGCGACACGCTGCGTTCCACGTCCAGGAAGTGGGACTGATGGTGCTTATCAGTATGCAATATATAAGGCTGCCCTGCCATAGTAGGTTGCGCACTGTCCAGGGGCCTATACCCAATGCCAGCACATTACAGGTATGTGTTATACTACGGTTCACTCTGATTGGCACTTTATAATATTTCCACTGATTCCGATCTATGCTTCCTCCCAGATTTTCTCCCCCTTACTCCAACTGGGAACTTATTGCATGTTGTTTCATATACCTCAGGTATGTGTTTCTACTAGTTCTCTTTTACCTACACTTCCTTTACATTGAGTTACACTCTTTATATGGTCTTTCACAGAATTTAAAGGGACATGCGCACCTTTTTTCCCTATGAAAATAGTACCTAATATCTAATGTCTGATAACGTTGAAATAAGGTAATATGGAGATTTCATCCTTAGTATCCCTTGATCATTGTATCTTATACTGATGTTACAATCTCATATATGTTCCTGTTCTTGCATATCTGTCATCTCTAGCATTTAGATTGTTGGAGGCAACTGAGAATCTCTCAGTGAGGGACTCAGAATAATCCAAACCTTTGCTTCTATGGTCACTGTCCAGGTAGTGTGCTTCTCTTGGTCAAAACTATTTTATGCTTTCTTTACACACCCTAATTATGATGTTATCATTGATTTTCATTCAGAAACAACCTTTGATACATGTCATTTCAAGTCCTGTGGTCATTACCACCCTTTTCATTGTCGACTGACTTATACATGAGGTACATACATATTTTTTGTAACCATCCTGTGGATACGTTATGTAATGAAAAGATATTGTCCCTGGATGACTGTTTCACGTGGTTTTCTTTTGTATTTTATACTTAGGATCACAATTTTTTTTATTCCACTATACTTATTGGCGATGACCATTTATCATTGAACGTGTACCCTCGCATTGTTGATATAGGTGGGTGCTTGCTGTACTCGTATTATTATCATTATGCATTCTCTCAGCCGGATAGGTTTCTGTATATCTTATGTATTTTTCCTTTTTTGCATATCCTCATGTTTATCATGTGCAGTGCATGACTAGATTTATGATGCATGTTGTGTATGAAATCACATTAATCGATGTTATACCTTGTATTAATTTCTTTTTTCTGTACATATTTCCTGTGATTATAGATAAATTGATCCTTGATAACGACCATTATTGTACGGTCGAAACGTTGGATGAATTATCGTCAACTTTGTGCACGAATAAACTGATTTAGCATTCAAAGAATTGTTCCACATGTCCTGAATTTTTCCAGTGTGCCAGAATTATTACTATTTTGATTGTATATTCAAGACAAACACACAGAAATCCTTAAATATATAGAAGATTTTGTAACCAAGTACACTTTGTCTGATTAATCAATATGTTATAGTTTAACATAATGTATAGACTCAAAAAATAGCCATTTTTATATTTGCAATACAACTGTCAGCGGGGACGTCTCTCAGGTTACCCGCGGCCACAGGTCTCGGGTGGAGGACTCGAGCTGGCCGCAGGTAACCTGAGTGAATGCACCGGTGATCGCGCGGCTCACTGCAGTCACTCAGATTTGCGGTCACAGGTGAGTCCTTCACCTGTGACCACAAATCAAGCCGCGGCACACACACAGAGCCACGCGATCACAATGAAGTCGGGTGAAGTTTATCAGAGTTCATTCTGATCGCGCGGCTGTCTCCCGCTGCCAGCCATGTGCTCTTTTTGACATTCCAGTCCCAGTCGGCTCTGCTGCAACTCTATAGGGATGAAGCAGAGCCGAGTGGGACCGCACTGTCAAAAATATGCGCTCTGGATGCTTTTCCCATGGCAGCGAACATCCAGAACGCATGAATTCTGCAGGAATGTGCGCACATTGCGTTCTGCCGAATGCGTCTCAAAACGCAACTTTTCGGCTGCGTTCTGGGACTCACATGCAGTGACTATTTACGCTGCGTAATAGAACTCAACGTGCGCACATAGCCATACAGTTAACGCTCTTCACAAAATCTAATCTTGTACTTTTGGATTTTGATCCAGATTAGCAACAGAAATACCGCAAATACTTTATTTCCACTGCATATTTACTGAAAATGACCATCAAAATACAAAATCTCTCGCCCCTACAGTGGAATTGTGAGATTAATAAAATTATGGCTTGTGTGACACCACCCTTAAAGAAGCTATTTTGCCTTCATCACTATCAACACTGAATATTTGAAAGATGCTATTATTCCTGATATTTTCCTTTAAAGGTTTGTGTGGCATCTGATCTGCAAGGCATCAGACGGTCACGACTAGGGACAATTCAGTGTAGCTGCAGGCTGCCATTTTTAGACTTGGAGGCCCAATAACTATGGCCCTCCCCAGCCTGAGAATACCAGCTTCATTATGGCTTGGTATCAAAACTGAATGGGGAGGGGAGGGCATGGCACATGTCGTTTTGCTCATATTTTTATTTAAAAAAAAAAAAAAAAAGCCGCATAGGGTCCCCTTATTTTGATACACAGCCAAGATAAGCAGACAGCTGGAGGCTACAGCCTGTACCCATATGCTAGTATGATAGTATCAATGGGGGGGACCCTACGATATTTATTTTTTAAGAAACTATAAGGATGCAGAAAAGCGCGTATGATACCAACCAATTGTAGACATTGTGACAGAATAAGGGCACGGTCTGACTGCAACCAATCACAGATGAAGGGACTAACTATGGGTGGAGGAAGCAGTGAATTTGTACGAGGATTAATGAACAGACACATAAGCAGTGTTATAGCAGCACAAGAGACTAAGTATAAGGGCACTTTTCCACTTTCGTACTGCTTCCGATGCAGGAGCATATATGCTAATGACCCACGGCTGCGGTGTCAGCCGAGGGTCATGTGGCTGTGTCACAGGAGCGGAGAAGATGGAGGGAGCACTTTCTCCCCATCTCCGCATGCACCGCACTGCAGTTGCATAACATGCGAGTGCAGTGCGATTTTACACACGTCAGCCGAGACTCTGTGCAAATTGAAGCATGCTGTGATAGCATCGAGAGCCCGATTCGTGTGGAGAAAAAAAACCCCAAACAAACGGGACAGAGGAAACGGTCTCATTGTTTTAACACTGGTGCGAGTGCAATCAATGTGATTTTTTATCAGATCGCACTCGCACCAGGAAATCGCAGATGGAAAAGCGCCCTAACTGTCCTGCTTTAATCCCCCCTAGCCCTTTCTACATTTCATTTTACAGTGCAACGTTCAAGTCCCAATAGACATTATATATATATATATATATATATATATACACATATATACACATATATACACACACACACACACACACACACACACACACACATATACATACATAGTGTGTATATATATATATTTATTGTGTGTGTGTGTATATATAGTTGTGTGTGTTACACATATATACAAACATATATGCATATATACACACACAACATGCATATATACATACATACAGATATATATATATATATATATAAAATCTAAAATCTATCTATCTATCTATCTATCTATCTATCTATCTATCTATCTATCTATCTATCTATCTATCTATCTATCTATCTATCTATCTATCTATATATATATATATATATATATATATATATATATATATATATTATTATATAACTAGAAGGTGGCCCGATTCTACGCATCGGGTATTCTAGAATTTACGTATTGTGTAGTTAATGTATGATTTTTGTTATATATTATATATATATAGATAGATATATATATATATATGTTGTTGTGTGTAGTTACCAAGTGTTTGTGTAGGCGCTGTACATGTTCTGGGTGTTGTCTGGGTGTGGCGGGGGTGAGAGCGGTGTTGTATGTGTGTTGCGTTGTTTGTGGAGCGCTGTGTGTCTGTAGCGTTGTGTGTGTGTGTGTTGCGCGGTTTGTGTGGGTGTGGTGTGTTTTTGGGGGAGGTATGTTTTGTGCAATGTGTGTGTGTTGCGTGGTAAGTGCGTATATTTATGTATGCTGCGGTGTTTGTGTGTTGGGTGTTGTGTGTGTGCAGCGTTGTCTGTGTGTGTGGGTGTCTGTGTAGGGTGGTGTTTGTGGTTCCCAGTGTGTGTGTGGTGTGGTGTGTTGTGTGTGTGTGTGTTGGGGGGAGGTGTGCACCTCCCATCGTGCTCCATCCCCCATGCTGCGCACCCCCCATCGTGCTCCATCCGCCATGCTGCGCACCCATCGTGCTCCATCCGCCATGCTGCGCACTCCCAAACGTGCTCCATCCGCCATGCTGCGCACTCCCACACGTGGTCCATCCGCCATGCTGCGCACTCCCAAACGTGCTCCATCCGCCATGCTGCGCACTCCCAAACGTGCTCCATCCGCCATGCTGCGCACTCCCAAACGTGGTCCATCCCCCATGCTGCGCACTCCCAAACGTGGTCCATCCCCCATGCTGCGCACTTCCCCATCGTGCTCCATCCCCCATGCTGCACCAGCATCAGCCTCTGTGCCCCCAGCATCAGCCTCTGTGCCCCCAGCATCAGCCTCTGTGCCCCCAGCATCAGCCTCTGTGCCCCCAGCATCAGCCTCTGTGCCCCCAGCATCAGCCTCTGTGCCCCCAGCATCAGCCTCTGTGCCCCCAGCATCAGCCTCTGTGCCCCCAGCATCAGCCTCTGTGCCCCCAGCATCAGCCTCTGTGCCCCCAGCATCAGCCTCTGTGCCCCCAGCATCAGCCTCTGTGCCCCCAGCATCAGCCTCTGTGCCCCCAGCATCAGCCTCTGTGCCCCCAGCATCAGCCTCTGTGCCCCCAGCATCAGCCTCTGTGCCCCCAGCATCAGCCTCTCTCCTCCCAGCATCAGCCTCTCTCCTCCCAGCATCAGCCTCTCTCCTCCCAGCATCAGCCTCTCTCCTCCCAGCATCAGCCTCTCTCCTCCCAGCATCAACCTCTCTCCTCCCAGCATCAGCCTCTCTCCTCCCAGCATCAGCCTCTCTCCTCCCAGCATCAGCCTCTCTCCTCCCAGCATCAGCCTCTCTCCTCCCAGCATCAGCCTCTCTCCTCCCAGCATCAGCCTCTCTCCTCCCAGCATCAGCCTCTCTCCTCCCAGCATCAGCCTCTCTCCTCCCAGCATCAGCCTCTCTCCTCCCAGCATCAGCCTCTCTCCTCCCAGCATCAGCCTCTCTCCTCCCAGCATCAGCCTCTCTCCTCCCAGCATCAGCCTCTCTCCTCCCAGCATCAGCCTCTCTCCTCCCAGCATCAGCCTCTCTCCTCCTAGCATCAGCCTCTCTCCTCCTAGCATCAGCCTCTCTCCTCCCAGCATCAGCCTCTCTCCTCCCAGCATCAGCCTCTCTCCTCCCAGCATCAGCCTCTCTCCTCCCAGCATCAGCCTCTCTCCTCCCAGCATCAGCCTCTCTCCTCCCAGCATCAGCCTCTCTCCTCCCAGCATCAGCCTCTCTCCTCCCAGTATCAGCCTCTCCTCTCTGTCCCCAGCATCAGCCTCTCTCCTCCCAGCCTTCCCCAGCATCAGCCTCTCTCCTCCCACCCTCCCCCAGCATCAGCCTCCCCCTCCCAGCCTCCCCCAGCATCAGCCTCCCCCTCCCAGCATCAGCCTCTCTCCTTCCAGCCTCCCCCAGCATCAGCCTCCCCCAGCATCAGCCTCCCCCAGCATCAGCCTCTCTCCTCCCAGCATCAGCCTCTCTCCTCCCAGCCTCCCTCCTCCCAGCCTCCCCCAGCATCAGCCTCTCCTTCCAGCCTCCCCCAGCATCAGCCTCTCTCCTCCCAGCCTCCCCCAGCATCAGCCTCTCTCCTCCCAGCCTCCCTCTTCCCAGCCTCCCCCAGCATCAGCCTCTCTCCTCCCAGCCTCCCCCAGCATCAGCCTCCCCCAGCAGCAGCCTCTCTCCTCCCAGCCTCCCCCAGCATCAGCCTCTCTCCTTCCAGCCTCCCCCAGCATCAGCCTCCCCCTCCCAGCCTTCCCCAGGATCAGCCTCTCTCCTCCCAGCCTCCCTCAGCATCAGCCTCCCCCAGGATCAGCCTCTCTCCTCCAAGCCTCTCTCCTCCCAGCCTCCCTCAGCATCAGCCTTCCCCTCCCAGCCTCCCTCAGCATCAGCCTTCCCCAGCATCAGCCTCTCTCCTCCCAGCCTCCCCCAGCATCAGCCTCTCTACTTCCAGCCTCCCCCAGCATCAGCCTCCCCCTCCCAGCCTTCCCCAGGATCAGCCTCTCTCCTCCCAGCCTCCCTCCTCCCAGCCTCCCTCAGCATCAGCCTTCCCCTCCCAGTTTCCCCCAGCATCAGCCTCCCCCTCCCAGCCGTCCCCAAGATCAGCCTCTCTCCTCCCAGCCTCCTCCAGCACGCCGTGCTCCTCTGCCGACACTCACAGATCCGATCGCATACACTCACACCCACCCGATCGCATACACTCACACACACCCGATCGCATACACTCACACACACCCGATCGCATACACTCACACACACCCGATCGCATACACTCACACACACCCAATCGCATACACTCACACACACCCGATCGCATACACTCACACACACCCGATCGCATACACTCACACACACACACTGACGATATCGCACATCCACGCTCACACTCACAACATCCGGAGATACCATATGCTTCTGGCCATGTGATCCTCCGGCAGGTCCTGGAAGGTCACAACAGGACAGTATCGAGGCCGAGAAGCAAGCGATATCGCCGGATGCTGTGAGTGTGTGGATGCGATGTGATGTGTGTGTGAGGTGTATGTGAGAGTGAGTGTGAGCCGGTGTACACTGGTAACTATGATACACATCAGGTAACCAAGGGACCTTAGTTACCTGATGTGTATAATGGTTACCAGCGTTCAGGTTATGTCTGGCGCTGCAAGGATCGTGACGGAGCCGGTGTACACTGGTAACTATGATACACATCGGGTAACCAAGGGACCTTAGTTACCCGATGTGTATAATGGTTACCAGCGTTCACGGGCTCCGTCAAGATCCCAGCATCGCAAGGTTATGTCTGGCGCTGCTGGGATCGTGACGGAGCCGGTGTAGAAGCAGGCGATATCCCAGGATGTTGTGAGTGTGTGGATGTGATGTGTGAGGTGTGTGTGAGAGTGAGTGTGATCTGATGTGTGTGTGTGTACTCACCTGGGAGTCGGAGCTCCGTGTCAGTTGGGCCAGAGCGAGCGTGCATTGCGTGAGGGGGGCGGGGCCTGCAGAGAGCCAGGGCGAGAGGCCAATCCGTGTGGGGGGGCAGGGCCATGGCGGGCCCAGCGGCCAATCAGCTTTGTGTCACCGTAAGGACACAATTTTGGAGCATGACAGACAGACAGAATAAGGCAATTATATATATAGATTGCCTTATTCTGTCTGTCTGTCTTGCTCCAAAATTGTGTCCTTACAGTGACAACCGTCGGATTGGCCGCTCGGCTCGGCCCTGGCCCCCTCATGGATTAACCGTTTGGCCAGGCCCGCCCCCCGCACGCGATGCCCGCTAGGCCACACCCCCGCACGTGATGCCCGCTGGCCCCGCCCCTGCATAGATTAACCGATTGGCAAGGCCCGCCCCCTCACGCGATGCCCGCCAGGCCACGCCC